>NC_081409.1:96381241-96755616 GCF_030272615.1 Cryptomeria japonica | reverse complement strand
AACCCAGTTAATTATTAGTTAACATATAATTATTAATCTTTATTAATAAAATATATTTCACTAATAATTATTGCATTACACAAACCTCAAAATAAATATCGATTATTTGATATATATAAATTAATTCCCATTAATAATATATATATAAAATAATTAATAAATAATTGAAAACTTTAATTTAACCCAAAATACTCTTAATTTAATAAATTTATTTGTTAATCTATTTTTTTTTCTTAACAAAAAAAATAAATAAAAAAAAAACAAATTAAAAGGGGGGGGGTTTCCACGTGGACCCCACGTGGTCCCCCAAGGGAAGCCCACGCAGCCCCCAAAGGGAAAGCGCTGCTTCCCCAAGGGAGCACGCAGCTTTCCCTTAAGGGAGAGCTGCTGTTTCCAAAGGGAAGCACGCAGCTCCCTTGGGTGCGCAGCTCCCCAATAAACTATAAAAATTTTCTTTTTTTTGTTTTTTTAAAAATGATTTTCATTTTTTACACAAAGCTGATTACTGTGTTTTACACAGTAAAAAAAAAACAGTCTCCCAGAGACTAACAGAAATATATATATTTTTTTTCTTTTTTTAAAAAGAAAAACCAAAACCCCATTGATATATTTTTAAACTACCCAGAACAGGGAAGGGGAAAAATTTCTCCAAAACAAATCAGCATAATGCTTAAACAAGATTATTCTTCCCAATTTTAACATCTAATCTGCCAAACCCCCAAATATATTTCAATTTTATTTATTTAAAATCATTCTTAGCAAACCAAAATTGATTTGAAAACACAGAATGAAATCTAAGAGGGGTAATTCAAGATCTTACTCCAATCTACTCTTTTAATCAAACAAACTGATTTTTCAATAACAAATCCAATTCTTTCAACCAGAAATTCTTTTGGCAAGCAAGAAAATAATTCAGAATCCTACCTTCATTCGCAATCCTGGTAGAGATTACTGAAGGAGAGCCCACCTACCAGATTCAGCCTCCTTCCTTCCCCAAAACCTCCAATTTCATTCCCAACCAAAATCTTCTCCAAAAATGTCCATCCCTCCATTTTTCCCCAAATTTGGGTTATATGGAAGAGTTGACCCAAAAAAATAAATAAATCCCCTTTTTGGAATAAAAATTCTTATTTAAAAATAATACCTAAAAATTAATCCTTTCTCACAAACACAACAAATAACTTGCCTTTTCAATTCAAAATTCGATTTCCTCAATCAATTAAATTTAACCTTTCAAATTTCAGAATCCAACAGAATGCAATTACGTCTATTGCGATAAAATACAAAAATTTCTTTTTCAACAGCATATATAAAATGCATTAAATATTCCAAATCAATCATTAAATCAAATTTGCTTCCAATTTAAAATAGGCAATTCATTAACAACGAAAATCGCATAACGAATACCTGATTAATTTAATCCATTAATCCTCAATGCACAAACACATATATTTAATAAAGAGAATTACTAAGGACTAATTCATCAATTAACCAAACACACCAGGCACGCAAATCGAGAAGTTCGACCAAACAAACGACTCGCAAACCCAAACAAAAAGAGATTACCGACGACGACTGACGATGCTCACTTGAGCACGACTAAGGTCGACTAGGGTCTTACGACCACCTAATCCAACTCTAAGGATTAAAAGATATGCTCAAACCTACAAAACCAGGTGACGACGAACCTCGCACTCATGCGACTTCGTACCTGAAATCTCCTGCAACGAACGATCATACATGCATACATATATAAAATTAATGAAATCATTAGTCCGATACTAATACCACGAAATAGGGACACTGAATAACCTGCATACAACTAGTGAGAAAACCACATCAATAGCTATGCGTTAATTCAAACATCTAACTATAACATAATATTTCGATAAACTAATCCAGATTAAACCAAGGTTAGAGATCGATTATGGTAGGGGTACTACAAGTCCACTCGGTTAAGAGATTTTTAGTCACTTCACAAAATAACAGTAATAAAAATCTATCTGCAACTTCACATCAAAAATGCTAAAGAATATTCTTATTTTCTCAATACAATCTAGGACTTATCTTGTCCATCTGCTGGGCTCTATACTCTGTTATTCAAATAGGTCTTCAGGCTTCTGTGCTCGGTAATCACTATGTAGCATCCCTGTGCATACACTTGCCCGCATACATTGTTTATCAACAGTTCCTTATTTATAAACAATTCGCCAACCGCTTAGTCTCCTTGATCACATATCCCATGATCAATCATAGCCATTAGATCTTCAAACTTAACCAGGTTCAATGTATCCTTCGATCTGAAAATGTTTTACCCCACCTTGGAACTTGCATACATTTCTTGGAACTTGTGCTAGAGTATTGCAGTTCAATCTAAGTTGTAGATCTTCCTACCGATTTTCCTTTACCATAGATTCTTTAACAAACTTCATGCATGACATACCAATCATTTAATTAGTTCTAGCTCATCAGCTTACTTCATTAAATAATGCTTTTATTCATTCAATGCATTCTATTACTACTCGGTTGCAACTCAGTAAATACTAAACTTTACTTGGTAGACATTCCGCCTTCATTAACCGATAGCGATAACCTTAGGGTTTACCGACTAGAATCTTTGCTCGGTAACATAGTATAGTATTAACCTTACAATCAATCAACATATGTAGGATATCAAAACAATCTAAACATCATGATCTCATCATTGTCTATCTCGGTAATAGTTGCCCATTGAATAACTTATTCCTCCCTTTATTCATCGCATTCTTTCTGTGTCTTTTACTAACATCTTTATACTCATCAAATCATATTTCTTAAGATATGGCAACATGATACTGAATTAGAAAATCAATTTCTTGACATCAATGACAAAATAATAATATTAAGACAGTAAACATCCTTGATCAATTATATCCATAATCATCTACAACCTTCTCAATATCCTTATTGAAATGCCAACAATCTCCCTTTGTCTGTTATAATGCCAACATTGATAATTTGTGCAATTACTGTAATGATACACAAACTGACTTTGGTATCTTAGTTTGAGTGTGTTGAAGTAGTTGGTCTCTTTTTATGTCGAGATTCATCATCCTTCATTCATTGTCACTGCGCATTAAACATATGTACTTGTAACCCCTTTGTAAATTTTAATTGTTATGGAATCCTATTTGGTCCTCGTATGTCTTCCAATAGGCTTTCTATTATTAATCTTCCTTTAGTTTTGTCTTGTCTCCTTTTTGTACTTTTAGGTTAAAAGTACAAAAAAATCCTAAAAACTCCATCATACGAGGGAGCTGGCCCTCTCAAACACAAAGGAAGATTGTGGCTTCACCACAATTACTCCTATTGTTGGAACCTTTGTCACTACTCTTTGGGTGAACAGGGTTAGTTTCAAAGAAATAATCACAATGGCAAATTTTTTTACCAACAACATGCAATATACGGTGTACAATATTCTTTGTTGCTTCATATGCATCTTCTATTCATTTTATGCCATCATAATCTCTCCAGAATCTTTCTCAGGCTTAATGTGTATTATTTGTGGGAGAGGGTAAGAGCTCAATTCTCTATTTGCATGGAAAAAAAGAAAAAACAAAAACAAAAGATAAAAGGTAGTTTTCATCACTAATCCATGTTTGCAATAAATTGAAGTCTTTTATAGGAAATTTCTTTGAGAAATCTTTGATTTGTTTATATGGATTGATCGATTTAAAAAATAAAATTAAAAAAATATGCTTATAAATGTTTTAATGTGACTAGTGACGCTGGCACGACATGCCCTCTAGTGAGGCCACAAATGGGGGACCTCATCCCCACACTTCACTTGATCAAAGCTGCGAGCTCAACAATTTAGTGAAAGCACAAGGCATGCAAGCTTAGTGGCTCAACAAGGATTTGAACCTTGGTGGCCACTTCACCAACAAAGTGTTTTAACTGTGACACTACATGTTTGAAGACATGGATGAATTGATTTCACCGAAACAACATTTGAATTTTTTCTTTTTGTTTTAAGCTTTGGTTTTTTAAAAAATTTTCAAGGAAGGGCTTTTTTTTTGTGTTTGATTGTACATAGTGAATTTGGTGAGATATTGAAACCAATTGGAAAATTAATTAAATTGATCAAACTGACAATCTTATTCCTTTTTAAAAATTGTTATTATGGTAGATTTTTTTAAGAGCTTGTTATCTTGAATACTTACATAGTAAATTTTATAAGGGTTTTGACAAAATTGGGGCCATTCTATTGATTGGCTAAAAACATTTTACAATTAAGTTCAATTGTGTAAAATAATAAAAACTATAAAAACATAAATCTAAAAGATATTTTTTTGTTCTCTATCTATACCACACAAAATTTGGTAGCTATATGTGCACCTCATGGGGATACACTAGGGCAGATAAAACTCCTCTCTAACAAATCCTCAAGCTGCACTCTTAGCTCACTCAACTCCTGAGTGGTCATCCCGTATGGATCCCTACAGATAGGCTTAGCTTTTGGCACAAGATCAATCTTGATATCTATATCTCATTGTGGGGGCATACCTAGAACCTCACTGGGAAACACATCTGCAAACTCCTAAAGGATATTATGCTTCTACAATAACTCCTCTGTATTAACCTCCTCATACATATCCCTCAACCTGACTGCAAATAGCTGACAACCCTTACAAGCACATCTCTTCATCTACATGGTGGAAATCATGGGAAGAGAGATAGGCTTCTGAATACCTACAATCTCCACACTCTTCCTACTGCCATGTACACACTGCACCGTCTTACTCCTACAATCTATCTATGCCTAGTGTAACCCAAGCCAATCCATGTCAAGAACCATGTCATAGGAACCAAAGGTCATGATATGTAGATAAATTGAGGTAGGAAAATTTCCCAATGCTAGAGGACACCTAAGGATAAGGGAATCCACTATGGCTCTGGCTCCTGTGGCTAACTCTACTTCCCACCTATCATCTTTCTTTGTCGTAGAAAGCCTGCATCTCTCTACTAAATAGGGAGAAATAAATGAATCTTATGCTCCTAAATCAAACAACACAGATCAAAGGATACCACCCATCATACCTAATATCTCCACTACCGTGGCCTGGTGCTTGTCTTGACGGTTATCTACCACCGCAAACACTCGTTAAGACCTGCCTAAATCTTGAACAATTGACTCTGCTAGGGCTGCCCTCTGCTATCCTGATGTTTGTTATACACGCTAAGGACAATGAACTGCTATGTGTCCCTGCTGCCCACATACCAAAGATCCTCTCCTGTCATGTACTCCACTGCCAGATTTAGCACTCACCTACTGAACATTGCCTCTACTAGAGGCTAGATGGGTGAGAAGGGGCAAGTCTCCTATTACACTGCTAACAACTGCGACTCTTATCAGCCATAAATATAGAACCTCTCACAAAATCATGACCCTATGAATGTCTTCTCTTAAACCACTAGCTACTCCAAAAAGAGGTGGGGTGATTCCTAGCTATACCTGCAGATAGCTACTAAGAACTTCTAACAATTGTACCTGTAACTAGTGCACTAGCTACCTGTCCTCCTGTAGCATCTCCTGTCCTCGAAGAATGATTCTCCTCAACAATCCTTTTTTCTCTATGGTAGCCTCTAAGGTCTTAGGTTTGTTCATGCGTACCTTTCTACCAATGTAATCTTTAAGTCCTTGCACAAAGTGTTGAATAAGCATCACCTCATCCTCTACGATCCTTGCATACTGTTTGAGCTCAAAGAACCTCCACTAATACTCATCTACTATCATCCTTGTTCTGTTTAAGGGTATGAAACTCATCAATCTTATGCTATCTCCAGTGCTCTGAAAGAAATCTAGCTCAAAACTGGTCTAAGAACAACTCCCAAGTAAATGTAGTAATCTCAAATTGTAGCTTCCTCTCCTCTATACACCACCATGTGGAAGCAAAGTCACGTAGGTGCATAATGGCACACCTAGCCTTGGTGTTACTTCTATATGGGTGCACAGAAAAAAACTAACTCAAGTCTAGTAACCAAGTCTCTGCCTCCATACCAGTACCTGAACCATCAAAGGTGGGAGGATGAGCTCTCAATAAATCCCTCATATGACTAGCTACTATCTCCTCCTGATTGTCAATAGCTCTCCTCCTAGGAGAATGGGAGCGTTGTCTCTCTTGATACTTATAATGGTGTGATTCCTCCTATCTATCCTCACCCTATCTATCCTCCTCCTGCCTTGGCCCTAAATGACCAAGAAGCTCCTGCAACGCTGCCACTAACTACGGTATTGCATCCCCACCATGATGCTCCTAGTGCGGCTCACTATGGTGTGACTCCTCTGAAACCTCTAAGCGAGGATTCCTATGAGTCCCCATGCAACTGCCAGGACCATGTCCATGTCTTGGTCCATTTCCTTTGTGCCTTGAAGGCATCCTAACTTGACAAGATGCAAGGGAATACTATAAGCTTGATGAATGGTGTGTTTAGGACATACCTGGAGTGATTTGTGTTGGTTTTCTTTGATGACATTTTGATTTATTCCAGGTCAGTGGAGGAGCATGAGGATCACGTTAGATAGGTCTTGTAGTGTCTTAGGGAGAATCAACTTTATGCCAATTTGGCGAAGTGTGAGTTTTTTCGGTCAGAGGTCAAATACTTGGGCCATGTTATTTCTGGAGAGGGTATCATAGTTGATCCCTGGAAGATTTAGGCAATGGTGGATTGGCTTTAATAAGATTTAACATGCCATATATAAAATGCATCTAAAAAATACTAACTTAACTTTGCTTCAGTAGGAGTAAAGTCAATAGATTGTGATGCCTTGCCCACATTTTCAAAATAAGTTGTAAATTCATTTAAAAAAGATTTATTAATAAAAATAATTTAAAAATCAACAAATTAAAAGAAAGTTATACCTTTGCCAATTTTTTATTTTTTAATTTGTTTTATGTATGTTGGCATGATATGAATTTTAAATAGAAACAATTCAACATATTTAGAAATGTTGGAAATAAAAATAAATAAAAAATTAATAAATCGGCTTTAGATAATCCATGGATTTTTTTAAAGAAAAATCTCTTTATTGGGAAATAAAGTGGTTGTAGTTTCTATATTTTCTATTGTTCCATCACCATGTATTAGATTGTTTTGGAATCCCTTAGCATTGTGGTGCATTTATTTTGCCAAAATATTTGTTGTTTAATATGGAGAAGATGAGCCAATAATGTGTTTTTGGTTTGATGTATATGCTATTTTACATTCACTGAATAAGTACTTTTTGTCTATTTTCTACACAATTTTGTTTTGGCTGATTTTGAAAATGGGAGGCTTTGGTGTACTTTGTTCTAATGGGGATTCATTAGCTTCTTGCTTAATAATGTTTGAGACTAGTTGCACTTATAAAGCAGGCAAATAAGCTATCTATAGTTGTATAGCTTCTCTGGGAAAAAGGGAAACTTATATTCCAATGCCAGGAAAAGTTAAACTATTAGGTATCTTATGTTACCTTTATTTTCCAAAAGATTTGAATATTTCATGGGCTAAACAAGTTTTGTTTCCATGAGTTATTTGTTTCAAGCAATATGAATAATTTTTACCTTTTTTTCACAAGCCAAATAGCATGAATGGTTTTAATTCTACAGTTCTTCAACTAGAAATGTCTTGAAATTATTGATTTTTGCAATTTATGCTTTCAAGTACCAATAATTTAATTACTTAGAGATCAAATTTGTATTGCACACTATTTAGTTTTAGGTCTCACAAAATATCAAACAGTACCCAAGTTGATTTCTAAAAGAAAGAGGCATGCATAATAAACATGTGAACTATATGTTTATTTTTTGCAGTTATCAAGTTTTTAGATTTGCCAAGGCAATAGGTGAGAAAGATACAATGCTTCAATCCACCTTTGTATATTTTTAATAATTGTTAGTTAACTTTTTACTAGATTAAAAAAGATAACAATACATAATTCAAAAAAAGGATGGGTTGTAAAAAAGTTCCTTTTCAAAGTCTATGTGAAATAGAATCTAATACAAAGATGCAAAAACCAAAAAACATTAGTTTCCATGCCTAAAGTGATTTTCACCTTTTTGTTTGAACAATCATTTGTTTGTCTGGACTCTAGAATGAAAGAAAGATTGGTCTTTTTTTCCTTTTATGTTCATTTTCCTCATATGCATTGGATCATCATGCACCCTTTCTATCTCTATCAAAGTTCAATAGTTTGCCTACATACAAGCTTGAATTTATATGTTTGAGGGCTTCTAGATTAGATTGTGTTTACCTTTTCGGATCAACATTTTAGATCACTCTACATGATTTTTGTTCTCTAGCACACTATCTTGATAATATATCATGGAGTGTGTGCTGGCATTGCATGAAGTATACTATTGGCATTGATGTCAATAGCAACTGGTAATGAGGTTGTATTATAACCAGAATTGATGCAGTAATGCAACTGGTAGTGTAACAGTATTGGAAACCGATATTACTATTGAAGTAGAGAGATCAATTGGTAACACTTAAACTATTGATAAGTTGAACCCTAACCGATGGAGCTTGGAGAATGAGTAGTGTTTATTTATGATTGAATGATAAGCGGAGATGATTATGCCACATATGCATGATGCATGTGATGAGTTTCAAAGTGGATTTGGTGTGTAGAAATAACTGTTTTATTTTGGGAATGAACAAATACATAGCATGAAGTGAATAATGCGTGATGAGTTACAGGATCCAATGTGTGGTGATCAAGGAGTGATCTAGGAGCGGTCTATGTTGTCTTGAACAATGTGCAGCTGATTGCAATGTAATCTAATAGTTAAGATTGAACCGATATGTTTTGTAATCTCTATGAGATCTTAGGTTTTGTGTTGTGTTACCGACCTACTGTATTTGTATTTAAGGTCAATGAGTTGTTTGTAAATTATGTTGGCAAATTTGGCTTAGTGTGAGTTGTTGTTACTAAACCAGAAGGAGTATTTGTAGAATGTTGTGAAGGTAGATTGGAGCATAAAAGGATCTAATTAAGCAGAGTAGTGCTATTACCAGATCAATAAAGACCCTATTGTTCTCTACCATTACAACAGTAAAATCCCCTAATCAGGTAAGCTTTAACAATCTTCTTGTTAAAATCCTCTAACCAGGTGATCCATTAGCTTGGATTTAAAATCCTCCACTGAGGTTACCTCTTACAGGGTATTGCCTTTAACATGGTATTGTAGTCATTCCCTTAGCTAGGTGGTCCTTAACGAGATTTGTTTGTAATAAGACATTTTTGTAAAGCTTATAACAAGGCTCAGCAACTAATAGGGCAAAATTCAAAATACTTGTGGGTATTCATCCCCACCGTGGTTTTTCCCAATTGGGTTTCATGTGAAAAATAATTGTGTCAAGTGGTGAATAATTTTGTGAGTATTTTTTTGATATGGTTAAATATGTATAACTGGTAAATCCACTAAGACATGTTTAGATGACCAGAAGTGATCTGAAATGAGTTATTACTAATGTTAGTAAAGTGTTTTGATGTTTTGGTTAAATAGTATTTGAGTTTCACATCTGTTACACTGTATCATTGATATTTTAGTCATCCAGTAAGCTTGATAGTGCATTTGTAGTTTTTAGTTACAGTGACTAAACTGGTTAAGTTTTGCAAGTTCTTTTTGAGTTTAATTTAAGTTTGGTTAAAATTAATATATTTTCTATCTATTGATTCACCCCCCCTCTCAGTAGTTGACCAGACCATTATTGTTTCATCATATTATCAATTGGTATCAGAGTTGTCCAGGTCCTCTTGTGTATAAGCCTAATAGCTTGAGGAAAATATCTAGGAGAACATGATGAAGAAAGAGGGTCCGAAGTTCAATAGAGAAAACTAAAAAATCTGGAGTAATAGGATAAAAATTTATATCGAGAGTTTAGGAAGTGAGTACTAGGAACATGTTGTTACTAAATATAACTTTCCTAGTGGGATTTTGTCAGATGATCAAAAGAAGGAGAAATAGGAGAATAATCAAGCATTAGAGGCCATCATTAGTTCCTTGTCTGATTCATAATATGTTGATGTTCATGGATTGGAGATTGCATATGAAGTATGGAAGAAACTGAAAGAGATCTATAGCGGTGATGAGCATGTTAATATTTCCAAGGAAGAGAGCTTGAGAGGTAAATTTGATGATATGCAAATGACTGAAGGTAAAAATATTCAACAGTATGGTCAGAGGATTAGAGAGATAATTGGTGAAATCAAGAGAGATGGAGGTACAATGGGGGATACCACTATGGTTAGCAAGGTGTTGAGAACCATTCTACTGATTTACACTATCCGTGTTGTAGCCATTCAGGAACTCAAATCTATTGATAAGACAAATGTAACTCTTGACTCTATCATTGGTAAACTGACTTCTTTTGAATTAAATGGTTATGATGGAAGTGTTCACAAATCTAAAACTGCATTTAGAGCCTCAGTTTCAACCCCACCGATAAGGAAAAGTAGAGAAGTGAGCTACAGTCATGAGTCCTGATCTAGCAGAGAGGTAGATGATGAAGATAGTCTGATTGAGCTTGAAGCATTGTTGGAGATAATGAGGAGAAACATGAGAAGTATAGGAAGTATAAAGGAAAAGGTAAGAGAAATTGTGTCATTGCAGTAGATGGAGGAATTACAGATGAAGAATCTAAGGAAGATGAAAATGAGGACATTGTCTTTGTTTCTATCAAGGAAGAGATGTTAGATCAGAAAGCATTAGTCTCTCACATTGATAGTTATGATGATTGGATTATAGATAGTGGTTGTTCACACCACATGACTGATGACCAGAGTAAGTTTCTTACTTTAAACGAATTTGATGGATGTGTTATGAGATTTGGGAACCATGCATGGTGAAAGGAAAGGGAACCATCTCTCTTAACGGTAAAAGTAGTGCAGATGATGTCTACTGGGTTGAAGGATTGAAACACAATATTTTGAGTGTTATTCAACTCAATGATAGAGGTTATCCACTGGAATTCAAGAATGCGATGTGCAAGATCTATGGAAGTAAAGGTGAACTAATGGCAACTAGAAAACAGACAAAAGGTAACTTGTTTCACCTAAATTATAATGTCAATTGTTGCTTAATTACAAAAGTAGATGATAGTTGGGTTTGGCATTGGAGATTTTGTCACATAAACTTTGATAACATTGTAAGAGTCAGTAAGTCCAAATTGGTAAGAGGTTTACCACAGTTGGACAAACAAGTGAATGCCTTGTGCAAGGAATGTCAGTTAGGAAAGATGAAATCCTCAACCTTCAAGTGAAAATCTTTCTCAGTTGAACATTTGCTAGATTTGGTTCATACCGACCTCTGTGGACCAACGAGGACTAGGAGAATTCAAGGTGATCAGTATTTCATGATCTTTACTGATTATATCTCAAGGATGATGTGGGTCACATTCTAGAAGGACAAAAAAAAATCTTTTAGCAAGTTTAAGGCATTCAAAGCCTTAGTTGAAAATGAAAGTGGAAGAAAGCTTAAATACTTAAGAATTGATCAAGGTGGTGAATTTACTTTAGAGGACTTCACTAGATATTGTGAAGCCAATGGAATTAAGAGGCAACTTTCTATACCTAGGACACCACAACAAAATGGTATTGCAGAGAGGAACAATCGATCAGTAGTTGAAGCTGCAAGGACTATGCTAATTCAAGGAAGTGTAGCTAAGACATTTTGGAGAGAATTTGTTAGCACAACTATTTATACAATGAACCAAATATTGGTTAAAAGAGGTAAGCATAAAACCCCTTATGAATACTAGTATGGTAGATCACCTAATGTCAGTTATTTTAAGATTTTTGGTAGCAGATGTTTTATCAAAAGAGATGATTATATTAGTAAGCTTGATGCTAAGAGTGATGAAGGCATATTTCTTGGTTACTCCACCAAGAGAAAATCTTACAAGTGTTACAACAACTAGACTAAGAAGATCATTGAAAGTATTAATGTTTGAGTGGATGAGTTTCCTAAAGATTCAGGAGAAACCAGTAAGGAGAAGGAGGAAGAAGAACCTTATATTCTAATTATGGAACCAGAACCGGCAAAGCCAGAATTTAGTGAACTGGATATTGCAGCATGTTACTGCATCATTTATTCTATTCAGAGTCCTTGTCTTTCTTGTAACACCTCAGTTCAAGCCCTTAGTACGTTTCCAAACTATCTTTCAATCAAAAAGCTCGAGTTTTGGTAATTAGTTGAACTCTGTGAACATGTTGAACCATCTTGAACCGGGTTCAACAGGTTCATTTAGGTTCCATAGGTTCCTAGGTGTACAGGGAGGTTTTTCATACTAATATTTTCTTTAAGTGTCTTGCAGCGGCTCTTTAAAAGTTTCTTGTTTAGTAATATGTTACTTCATTTCTCTCCGAGCATTGAACTCATTGAACCAAGTTCAAGAGGTTCAAACATCTTCAACATGTTCAATATAGCACAAATGGTCAACCATCCCAATGAGAGAAAGAGGTTAGATTTTCCAAATTCTTATGAATATATGATAAAGCCACCTCTAAGATACAAGCCTCTATCTTGACTAAAATGTCAAAAATCGAGGCAGATGATTTTCTAAAAATCCTATTGTTTCTTTCTAACCATATGTTCCAAATGATAATCGATGGAGAAATGAGCCAGAGACAAGCATAAAAGGATGAGTAGAACAAGATAGGCCAGGCTCTAAAGTGGGAAAGGAGGTCCTTGCCAATAACAAATGACAACCCTAGTTTCTCAAATAGCCATTGCCAATATCCAAAGGCAAAATCACAATGAAGGAGTAGGTGAGAGGAAGATTCCAAATTCTTTTTGCAAAAAACACAAGGGAAAGCAACAGTCAAACCCATCCTATCTAGTCTCATCCCAGTAAGAACCCTGTCTTGAACAACAAGCCAAGCAAATGCTCTAGCCTTCAGAAGGCAAGCTAGATGCCAAAATAATTTATAGGGCCAAGAGGAAAAATCCTTAGCCGGCATAAGAGAATTATATCCATCTTTCACTGAATACTTTCCAGAAGTGCTCTTAGTCCAGATAATCTCATCTTCCGTCTCAGACAAGATGATAGTTCTATCTTTGAGGATAGAACAAAACTCTGCTTTCAAGCTGGGAATAACATTCAGGTAATCAACTGATTTCCATTTAGCCATTTTCACTTTTCCAGTATGTATAATTTCAAAATAGTCAGACAAGAAAACCCCCCATCTGTCCATAAGGACTAATTTTAATAGGGTCCAATCCCTAATGGAGTCCAAAGGACAGTAGCCATTCCAAGCATCATCCCAAAATATAAATTTACTCCCATTATGCACAACCCAACACAAGTGTGGCAACACTACACTTCTACATTTCACCAAAAAATTCCAAATAGCCGACCTTAGGGGCAAATTTGAGGTGCGAAAAACAGACTCTCTAGCTCCATTATGAAGATATTTAGCATACATGATCTTAGCCCAAAGGGAATCTAGATTTTCATAGAATTTTCAAACTAGCTTAGCCCCCAAAGCTAGATTCTAATTCTCCAAACTTTGAATTCCAGGCCCCCCAAGCTCTTTAGGAAGACAAACCTTGTCCCAGGCTAACAAGGGGATCCTAGCTTTTTTGCCTTTTTGCTTTTTTGCTTTTTTTCTTTTTTTGCTTTTTTGGTTTTTTGGTTTTTTGCTTTTTTTGCAATTTTGCAATTTTGCTTTTTTGCATTTTTGGTTTTTTTGCCTTTTTGCATTTTTGCTTTTTTGCATTTTTCCATTTATGCCCTTTTTCTCTTTTTCTCTTTTGTTTTTTTGCTTTTTTGCATTTTTGTTTTTTTGCTTTTTTGCATTTTTGTATTTTTGGTTTTTTGCATTTTTACATTTTTATATTTTCTTGTATGATCTCCACTATTGAGCCTAGAACAACAAAGGAAGCCTTTGGAGTTGAACATTGGATCAAGGCTATGGTAGAAGAATTTGACCAGATTAAGAAAAACAATACATGGACATTGGTACCTAGATCAGAGAACAAGAATGTAAGAGGTAAAAATGCATATTCAGAAATAAATTGAATGAAGATGGAGTAGTGGTCATAAATATTTCATGTTTTTTTTCTTTTTTGCATTTAGTATTTTTGCTTTTTTGCATTTTTTCTTTCTTGCATTTTTGCATTTTTGTTTTTTGTTGATAAAAGTGGAGAGTCCACTGAACTTATATTAATTGAAAGAAAATTTTACATCGGGTTCTGACATGGCATACCAGCAGGAAAGAACTCGCAAGAAAACCTCCAATTGTAGCATTTTTGCATTTTTGCTTGTTTTCTTTTTTGCATTTTTTTGTTTTTTTGTTTTTTTGCTTTTTTGCTTATTTGTTTTTTTGCATTTTTGCTTTTTTTCGTTTTTGCATTTTTGCTTTTTTATTTTTTTGCTTTTTTTTTCTGCAGCAAAGATGACACACCGAGTTGTTATACACCAAGCAAAATGTGTTACCAGATTCAGTGAACCTAGACATACATATGAAAACATGTTACAAGATCGAGGAACATCTAACCGTTATCACATTGGAAATTGCACTTAAAGATTGTGTATGATTTTGAGGTCATCTAACCAATGAAATATTTTGCATGGTTATTCATTTGATAAAACATGTTTGTAAGATCAAAGCAATGAATGGATCATCATCATAAGAGATCTATTTATACAACATGGATTAAGATCAGAAAATATACATGTAGCATGACAAAAAGGAAGATATAGAGATATATGAAGCAAGACATGTAAAAGCACTAAGTGTTATGACTGCTACAGAGACAAAGAGGTCACCGAGAAGGATTTCAGAGAAAGTCAAAGAACATAGTAAACAGAAGGGTTTACCGAGTTACTATATGGGTTACTGAGGTATGCTATAAGCAAGGTAATTTATTTTGAGCACCCAGAATCTGCTATAACATTCCAGATGTAAAGTTGTAGATATTTGTAATGATTTTATTGTAATATTTTGAAGTTGTAAGAGAAAACTTTAACAGGGTAAAAGACTCTAATCAAGTCTATAAATTGTAAAGCCTCTAACCAGGTGCAACATTTAGTTTAAGTGTTGTAAAATCCTTTAGCAAGGTAAATCTAACAGATCTTGATACTCCTAACAGGGTAAGCTATCAGAAATAGCTAAACATGTAGCTCTAACCGAGCAATGTTTATTATTGCAGTAGTGAAGTTGTGGTTGCCATCCCCACTATAGTTTTTCTCTCTAACCCAGAGTTGAACTGCGTAACCAAAATATATGTGTATCTATTTGTTTTAGCTTTATATTATGTTACTACACTATTCAGTTTATGCATAACAGTAAAGTTATTATTGAAGAAAAGTTTTGAAGTACTGATTCACCCCTCCCCTCTCAATACATTAGCTTTCCATATTGGGCCTAACAATTGGTATCAGAGCTTCAATCTTGGAAAAGGGTTTAACTGCCTAAAGAGAAAGAGCTTATCAATGGAAGGCCATAAACAATCTCAGAGGATTGTGTATGTGCAAGAAGAGCTGGATCATGATAATCAAGTGATTGCAGACATGCAAAGAAAAATGCAAAAATCTCTGAAAGTAAGAAGAAGATTATCTGATGGTTTGTAGGATTCTCAAGAGTTAGTGGAATAAATCGAGACATCATCTGAGAATAGTATATCTAAAGAGACTGAAGAAATGATTAGAGAATTGAAAGAAAATAACAAAGCACTGGCTGATCAACTAAAAGCAATGGAAAGACAACATGAACATTTCAGCACATAGATGAATGAAAATCTTGATGCATTGAGGACAACTGAGGATAAAGTAAGAGATCTAGAAATAGAGAAACAACAACTTGAAGTCTTAGTATCTAATAAGAATGATGAAATCACAAGGATGACTGGAATTCAACAAAACCTGTCAGATCAACTAGGTTATGCACATCATGAAGCAAATCTGAAAAATGATGAGAATCAAGCATTGAAACTTGAAGTATCAAGGTTGACCAATGAACTTGAAACAGAGAAGAAATCCAAAGAAACACTGAAAAAGAGTTATGAAGCATCAAAGATGTTGGATGAGCAATTGAATACAAGAAGACCCAACAAAGATGTAGGACTCGATTACAAAGGAAAAGACTCTACTGAGAAGGGAATTCATACTACCGAGAGAGGAGAATCATCAAAGCAAGCTGGAAACAAGAATAACATCAAAAGAAAGAAGCCTATTTGCAACTATTGTGGAAATCAAGGTCACATTGCCAACATGTGCCAAATCAGAAAAGGTAAGCAACAAAATGTCACTAAGTCTAAAGGTTATTGTTATAATTGCAATAAATATGGTCACGCATCTAATCAATGTAGGACAAAGTGTGTCAACAATTATCATAAGGCAAAATTCAAAGGGTTTTGTAAAAACTGCAATAGATATGGACATAGTATTGATAAGTGTTGGCTTAAGCAAAAGAACTATATGTGGTATGCACACTGAGAAAATGCTAGAGGTTATCGAACTCACACACATCCTTACCGACAATATTGTGTAGTACCATGGGATTACAATACAAGGATATGGTGTGAATGTTGTGGAAGATGTGGACATATAAGTGCCAACTATTTTATAAGGTTTGGAATGAACAACCGAAGATCATGGAGAAATCTTGGTATGGCATGTTTTCATTGTCACAAAGTTGGACACTTGGCTGGAGATTGCAGAGATCAACCTAGAAAAGACACTGAAGAAATAAAAGACAAATTAAGGATGATTTGGAAAAAGAAGGAAATTGTGTCAAATGAAAAAAGTACCTTACCTACCGAGTTAGGTGCACCTATTCCAAATTAATTCGTAAAGGTATGAAGGAACTACATTCTCTCAAGGTTAAATCTTAACAGTTCCTATTTTATTATGTACTTAATTCAAATCTGCATAATTAAGATGTATTAGTAAGTTTGAAATTCTATCAAAGTCTTTTGAACCACTATACAGGAAACCTGTCTAGTCGGTAAATGAAGGAAGTTTGGTTACTCGGTTAAAGCGGAAAAAGGAAAGAAAGTTTAGTGGAACCGAGTGCATTTAATGTTTTTTACCTAACCCGCATGGAGCCCGATAAGGCATATTGTGTACTTAAAAGCATTTTCACGGTCACTTTTACTTACCAAGTTTTCGAGAGAGAAGAGAAAAGTGAATCTAAGGCAATCAAACCTCCTACAAAGCAAATTTAAGGTATTTGCATCAATCTCAACGCATTGTTAAGCTGGTTTACTGATCTTATCAAGTTATTATTATCTACTAAGTGTGAAATGTCAGTCGTTTGAAAATCCCGAAACCCTAAGGATCCTTTGTTAGCTTTTATTTGAAATCTACAATGGCATCTAAGATCCAAGATCCCATTGTTGTTAAGAATGTAGAGAAGCCCTCACTAAAATACTCTTTGACTCGCAAAGTTGCATCTGAACTGGATGACAAAACCGCTTTTTCACTCATCCCAAATAAAGTGTTGGTAGTCGAGGATGTGAGATTCTTCACCAAATGTCATGTTGAAGACCTTGGTCATGTTGAAATTAAAGACACCTATGATGAATTATGCACAGATGGTAAATTGAATAGCAAGTATGAGCACATTAAGATCAAGGGATTAACTGAAGCCCTAACCTATCCCCGTGTGTTCAAACCCCAGTGGGTCAAGTTTGTTCTGAGCAGAGTTCACAATGATTTCATGTGGCTGGAAGAGAAACCATTTAAGATTACCAAGAAAATCATTCATCTGATTACCGGTTACCCCATTTATGATCATGCCCGAGCCCAAAAGATGATATCACAGAAGGAATTGATCAATTTAACCAGAGTGGAATCAGATTGCAAAGGATTGAAACTAAATAATGTCACTGATGAAGAACTAAAATTTTCCATTAGAGTAATAGGTTACTATTTCTTCCAATCAGCAAGGGAAAACAATGTACCCTGTGCAGTAGTAGACCTAGCATACAAAATTGTGAAAAAGGGAATGAAAATTGATCTATGTGAGGTGTTGCTGAAGAACCTGTTTGAGAATCTGAACACCATCAGGAAGCCGAAGAAGAACAACTCGGCTAATACACTAAAGTTTGGATCATTACTTGTATGCATGTTTTTCTATTTTGAAAAATTCTTTCCATCAGTCGGTAAAGTTGTTTGGGAACTACACTGACCAATCACCCATCAGATCAATGACTTCATTAAGAAGTTAGGTGATAATTTCAATGATATTATGGATGATTACTTTAGTAAGTTCTAAGAGAAAATGTATAACAGGTATAGAATTCCACCCCAACTAGTGGAGAAATACAAAAATGACATATGTTTTGAAGTAGACACTGATTACTGTTATATGAATGTTGTGGAACCGAGAACTCAATATTTGTCACCTATGGGATACGAGATTTATTTTGACATCACACAACAACAAATTGATGCATTTCTCGCATTACCGAGGCATGCTACCAAGCTAAGGTATGGAACCTATGAGGAAGTGAAGGAAAAGGTAAAGATGAGCATTGTAGTACCCAAAGCTACAAGAAAGGCAACAAAGATGATAAAGACATTATCGAAGAAATTCAGAGAAGATTCTTCCTCCACACCTATCAAAGGCACTTTAGCTATTACCGAAGAAGAATCTGAAGCCCAAGAGGCAGCTATAACACTGAGCACTAAATTTCCTGAGGGTAAAGTGTTGAAAAGAAAGAAACTAGATTCATCAAAGGCCTCACCGACTCCTCCAGTAAAGTAACCTAACACTAGAGCATCTGCAGCTACACCGAGTAAGAAAACAAAGAGTGTTACTGTTCCCAAGGTAACAAAGACCTACAAGAAATCTACTCGGAGACTCATTTTGGCAAAAGAGTCTAGTGACACTGAATTTGAGGATGCAAGCAAATTTCAGATTGTCAAGAGGAAGAAGGTAAATGTACATAGTGTTGAAAAATTCTATGCTAATCTGAAGGAATATGGTGGATTTGGATCATTCAAATATGTCAAGTATGAAACCAGAAATAATGATGAAAAGAGACAAATTGAAGAAGCTGTCATCTGCACACTTCTAAAATTCTAGTTAGCTCCATTGGAACTATCTAAGTCACTTCCAAATGAACTTTATTTGCATATTGATAATAGGTGGATGTATGCAATGGACTCAGAGAAACAGATTAGAGAAAGATGTCTAGTTCATCTCTTTCTTGACATGTCAGTAGCTGAAATAAAAGAATATCTGACAACCTACAACTCAAAGTTTCTCGTCAAACAAAGAGCCTTAAAACTGATGAATGGGCTGTATATTGAAGTAGAAAATGAGACAAAAGAAAAGTGGTAGGAAATCTTTAAAATCAAGGATGTTGGTGAGAAAGCTACAGTTGAAATTGTTGATGTCACCGAGCAAGATTCTGATGTTACCAAGCAAGACCCTATTGACACCATTCAAATAGATGAAGATGTCATGGATACAGAGGCACCAGAACAAGAAATGATAGAAGGCAATGCATATGCAAAACTTGTATCTAGTGAATCAGTTTTGGAACAAGTTCAACCTTATCCACAGGTCAAACAACCTATCTCAACCAAAACCCCTCATGACACGGATCAAGGCATCGAAGGCCACAAGTCTATAGTAGGAGAAGGTACTACTTAAGAATAGACATCTCAAGCACCTTCTAGCACTAAGAATGTTGCAACTGAGACACCAAGTACCGAGACACCAAAGGACTCTACAGAGGCTAAAGAAACTGACCAAAGTGTTGCCTCTACTAAGCAACCTACCGAGGGTCATCAAGCCTCAGAAGACATTGTCTTAGTTCCATCGGTGAAAGGTAAAGAAAAAAAGATGAAAAAGCATAGCTTTAAAGTTGATTTGTCAAAACCAATAGTGTTGCCCAATGCAGACATATCAAAATTAAAGGGGCAAGCAGTCATTGATTTCAATGAACTATGCAAAGAAAAGACTGAACAAGAGAAGCAAATGGTGATTCAAAAGAAAACTAAAGTACTTCAGAAGGTGAAAGTACTCTTAATAGATATGCTACCTGAAGCTACAGTGTCAACAGATGTAGTCATCCACATTCAACTAGATGAACTCCTAACAAAGATACAGACATCTGGAGTAGATGCATCAGAATATTTGAGCAAGCTAAAAGACAAGGAGCTCACTGCAAAAATGATAGAAGAGGTACAGAAAGATATTGCTATTGGCAAAGTTAAACTTGTCAAATTTTTGCTGAGTTGACTCCTCAACTCAAGCACATTCTTTATTTATTTCAGAAACTCTGCACATTTTCTTTATTCATTAAAGACATCAAGAATAAAATAGAAGTAATTGAGAAAGAGATCACCGATCTCTCATATAAGTTGACCATAGAGCCAAATTTAGTTAAATTTTTTTATACAAAGCTACAACAGCTCATGGCTCAACAGTTGGACCTAAGAAATGAAGAACACAAGATCAGGATGGACATAATGACACTTCAGACATTATTCCTTGCTCATCTTTCATCCCTCCAAGAACAGATCAACCGAGCCACCTCCTTATCTACTACACAAGAGGGAAGCACTCTAGATGGCTTAATATCATTATTGGCTGATATTCAAGCACAAAATTCTTTAATGTACATTGTAAAGGATGCCCTCTCTATCACTCTCACCAAAGCACAGACAAAGTATAAATCCATTTTTGACCAGTTACCACCACCACATGGTAACTAAGTTTTGATGTTTGTCAAAAAGGGGGAGTGATATAGTATTCAAAGCATCAAAGTATAATATCAAACAACAGGAGTATAGTATACAGGGGGAGTATATCGAGCAAAGAAAGCAGAGTATCCAAGAGTAATGAACCAAGCAGTGAACAGAACAGTAAGCAAAGATCAAGAGTAGAACACAAAACATTGATCACCGAGCATGCAAAATCACAATTTTTGTACAGTATATCGATAAGGGGAGTATGGGTGGCTGCAAGAAGTTGAGTCCAACTTTTGGGCAAAAAGTGGAAGTGTTTTCTCTATTTTTCAAATTTTATGTCGATTGATGTCAAAATTTGATGCACTTAGAGATTGAATCTCAAAAAACTTCAGTAATAGAAAATGTAATGCTCAGAGTCTACTTTTCAAATATGTAATTTATTTTAATACCCACATGGTAGAAATCCCTTTTTAGTAGGCATGTTTAAGAACCATTTTTTCAAAATGCCTATTTCAGGACCATACCACGCATATGTACAACCACCCTTTTTTGATGCAAATAAATGAATTTTTGCAAATCCTTCTAGGAAATGATACCTAAGACACCAAATATTGATGAGAATATTTTTACTTATTTTTTTATTGAATATTTTTTTTATTAATTTTTAACTGACAATAAAGTATATTTTCAAAACATCGGGTGTATGACCACCATAATTTGACGAAAATTTCATATTTTTCCATTTTTGTTTTTCTAATATTCAAAATAATTGTATGTAGATTGATGCCATATAATTTATTTTTCAAAAATCCTAAAAACCAAAAAGTTATTAAAGTTTTAGTGAACCTTGGTATTTTAGGTTTAGGTTCCACTTTTGATTAATAAATAATACAAAAATAGTAAAAGTAATCTTATCACTATAAAATTTACATTTCTGAATTTAGGACGCTGAAAACTCTAATGGGTTTTTGTTTCGTCAAAAAATTCAATCAGAAAGGCCCTCAAAAAATTAGGCCAGGGTAGAAATTTGATGTCGATTTACCTTAGTCATTTTTTTGGAGGTCCAAGCATAAGGTTGGTGAGATCAAGTCTATCCCAAAGAAAAAAACAAATCTAAGGAATGTTTCCTGCCCCTAATTTCAAAAAACGGGTGCCCATTTCGCTTTGTATCGTTGAAAGAGAAACGAGCGCCCGTTTCTGAAAAGATCCGTTGGGCCAGAATTTGGCCCACAAACACAAATCCCAATGATTGAATGATTTTTCAATCATTGGCTGACAGGTACGATCTGCAAAGAGAATGTTTTGATTAATCATTCTCTTTGTTTGTCTTATTGTCGATTTGGTAAGGAGATTGATTCGAATTCAAATTTTGGTGTAGCCATGGGATCAAATCAACGCAGGAAGAGGCAAAGGAAGGTTCTGACAATTGAGGAGATTGTAGCAAATAGGGAGGAGGCGGCAATGCATCAACGAGAGAGAAGATCAAGAATGAGACAAGGAGCTTCAAGTTCCACAATCATTTTAGAAGAGGAGAACATCAATGAGACCATAAATGCTGACGAATGAAACACAATAGAACCATTTAATTCAAGTGCATCTTCTAATCCATTATTGGATACAGGTATGTCTCCACAGCCCCATGTTTTTTTGTCATGAAGAAATTGGTGATTTAGTAGAAGCAGGTTACTTATTAAATGAAATTCTAATTGAAAATCAAACCCCAAATGAAATTAGAAGTCAAGTTGAAAGTGAAATTGAAATCCAAATTGAAACCCCAACTGAAACTAGATCTCAACTTGAAACTGAAACTAAAACCAAATTTGAAACTCCAAATGAAATTGAAAATCCACCTGCAACTAAAACCAATAATGTGTATGTAGACATGGAAACACCAATTGAAAATGAAACATGTTTGAATGATAATCAAATGAATGAAAATTTTGAAATTAAAAGTGATGTACTAGACAACCTTCCTGGCTTGGTTTCATGGAGACAGATTAGGACACATGCAAATAGATTGTTTAGACATTTTTTTTATAATAAGAAATTTGGGTTTCAATGTCAATTAATGGTACAACTAATTAAATTGACTAAAATGCAAAAAGTGATGGAGAAGTTAGGCTTTTATGTCAAACCCAAGAAGAAGGAGGAGTCTTTAAAACAAGTTGTATCGACTGTTGCTAGCACCTTTGATACAATTGGAAAGAAAAGTCATTCTAAAGATAAAAATGCGGCATGACGGGCAATAACAACAGCTTTAGTAAGCCAAACAACTTCTAATAAAATAATGATGAGTAACATAAGTGGATATCTTAATATTCATCGCAAAACTTTGTCAAGAGCTATAAAATGAAGAGTTAATTTTGAAAGTGATCTGGCAAACAAATTGTTGACTTTTAGTGGTAGACTACCAAGGTCTACTATGAAACTTACTGGTGAAGTAAAAAATTTGATCGAAAAATTCTGGCACAATAATATGAGAGTATCACCTAATGTTAGAGATGTTCTTAAATTAAGAGTTGGGTCAAAAATCCATGATCCACATCCAAAACACCTATTGGACATGACTCAAACTGAATTGTATAAATTTTTTTTGGATGATAAAGTGTTGACTATTAGCATTTGTCAAAGGTCTTTTGAAAAGTGTAAACCTTGGTATGTTCGAATAAACAAGGAAAGAGTCACATGTTGTTGCAAAACTCATGTTCAATTTCGATACCATTATGATATATTTCGATATATACGTGTTACCATGCATAGTAATGGAATGTTCCAAGAATGTGGTATAAATATACCACCTAAAACTATAAAGGAGTTTATTTCAAGTTTTATTTGCAACCCACTAAATGAACAAAATTTCCTTTTCAATGCATGTGTTTCTGGTGTATGTGATATATGTGGCAATCTTGCATTGTTGGATGAATGTTTGCATGAAAATATTTCAAATGATTTTGGACAACAATTAATTGATGTTAAAAGATTTAAAACTATTGAGTATCCACTAAAGGATGGAAAGGTTGGAAAACGATGCGATCTAATCACTGAAAAAGTTAGTGTTCATGCTTTTATGAATGAATTCAAAGTAACATCATACCTAAATATGTTAAACACATTAAAAATGCTAGATGGCTTGATGGTCAGTTTCGAATATGTAAGGATAGATTTCCTATTGGTAGTATACTTCTAGTTGTTGACTTTGCAGAGAACTACATGCTTGCACCACAAGATGAGGTACAATCACAATACTACAATTCAGTGGAGGTATCAATTTTTGTCGATATTGTCTATAGGCATGCACTAGATAGTACACAAGAGGATCGCAAAATTTTGAGAGAGTACCATTTCTATATGAGTGATAATAAATTACACTCATATGAGTTTGTCCAGTTTTGCTTCAAGACCTTTTTTCAGAATTTGAGGTAGAGAGAAATTCAGATGACACAACATCTAATATGGTCTGATAATTGTACAAGGCAATTCAAGAATGCTAGAATGTTTTATTGGTTGAGTAGGATTCATAAAAAAACTAATATCAAACACATTTGGAGTTTTTTTGAGGCTGGACATTGGAAAGGAGAACATGACGGTGTTGGTGCATGTGTTAAGAGAGCCCTTTGTAGAGAGCAACTCAAATTCAAGGAAAAGGCTAAATTTAAAAATGCAAGTGCAATTGTGGATTGGTGTAGTGCAAATTTATCCATAGGATCAAGTCAGAACTCTACAATTAGATGTTTCTTCTGGCTAGTTAAAGAGGAGAATATCCTTCCAAGATATGATTGTGATACAATAAATGGGTCAGCTAGATGGCATTCATTTAAGAGTTCTAATTCTAACACTTGGACTATATGGACTAGAGATCTTGCATGTTTTTGTCAATTTTGTGTTGCAGGTGAATGGGAAGAATGCGAGAATGTGGAATGGGTCGAAGAATGGCAACACAAATCATGATTTTCCCCACACACTTTGGAATAGACTTTAGGAGATCCATGGAGACCCTCATATCTCTCCATTCCTAGAGGATCCTATTGTAGATTGTTTCATTCCCTTTGTAGATGAAGATCACATACCCTTCGATGGTGATACTTAAGAGGAAATTCATTATATCATATTAAATAATTTATTTACTTAAGATCAACTTTTATTTACATATTAAATAATTTTCAAAATATATTTTAATTATGTACATCAATTATATCAATTAGAATAAACATTTGGTAATGAAATACAATCAATTATCATAAAAAATTCAGAATCAATTCATTCTAAATGTAAAATGATACATACACATATAAATATATAATCAGCTTTTTAATTTAATATATACTTGGCAAAATAAATTTATATAGACGTGTAAATTTTTAAGTAATTTAGTGGGGTTTATAATGAAACCTATCCAAGAAAATTTGTCATATATTAGAATACATAACTCATCTACCCTATATAGACACCACCCTCAACTCTCCCTTCTTATTGGTTCTTATTTTACTATTTCAATTAATGCTTTCACATAATATAATACATTCACTTCCAACACACACTCTACTATAATACATTCACTTCCAACACACACTCTACTAATATTGCTACAATAAAATTGCAATACCTCAAACTCTTGATGTACACCTTCTATTTATACTTTCTTGCTTTCCATTTGAGGCAAGTAGGTCACTAAGTCCAATCCTTTCAAGAAATCAACAAACATTTCTTAGACAACCCTACCTTTATTCTCCCTTAACAATTTTCATGTCCATAATTAAAAGGAGTCTTAAGATCCATTTTCATAAGCCTACACTAATAATGAACATAATTAGGTTGAAGAAAAACCCCTCTTAGATAAAAAAAATTGCCTCCATACTTGTCTCAAGCATCATAGGTAGTTGGGAGCTTATTCATAATTCTTAGTAACATGTGATGGATTATAAACATGATACTTCGCAATTGATAATAATTCTATTTCATCTAAAATAATTACATATTCCCACCATTGTGCAAACTATGCACTAAAGAATTACAAGGTGATTATTGCCTAGTGATAGATATTGGTATAACAAATTACATTTTATTACAAATTGGTATAAGATAAACCAAATAATTATAACATACACTTTCATGGCCTACCCTTATATTGATATGTATGAAAACATAATGATGTAGTGATTGTATTAGTTGATATCCACTTGTAGCCTAGACAATTCCTACACTATCTACAATGACCCATTTCTAATCATAGCCAATCCTCTTGATCATGCAAAAAAATGGGCCACCATGCCCTATACATGAGGTCTTAATTATTAGTTGTTATCATTAAGACCAACACTAACACTACCCTCAACGGTCTTCCACCATACTTGTATAGGCCTTAGTTCAATACTCTAACCAATATATTTTTGACACATTATGACACAATGATGGTGCATAATCTTGAGAGGTCACCTAAACACAATGACATGGATAAAATTCAGGGGCTCCTCAACATTTCCCTCACTATATTCTATGCCCCTCTAATGCCAATCCCTTTTACTCGTTTGTATTCTTCATTCTTGATGTGGATTTGGCCATGTGCGTATGATTGTGCCATTTACATTTTGAATGTAAATCTTTCAGTTTTACTTTGATCTTATTCTAGATGCTTCATTTGTTGCATTGTATGCCCCTGAGTGTTTATTGTTTCCTTAGTTTGATATATGTTTTGTGATTGCTTTGGACCCATGATGTGTTGGATCGCCTTATGGTGATTTGTAATTTTGTAGTTACATTGAGATGAATGATGATCTATTATACCTTTGCTGATTATGATAGACTGAAAACTAGAAAAAACTAAATTTAACTCTAAAAGCTCCAATCAAAAACTAAATATATGTTCCATTTGATACAACACTGCTCGGAAAAACATTGATCACTAAGCACCATTTAATTTAGGGTTTAGGGTTTAGGGTTTAGGGTTAATTTAGGGTTTAGGGTTAATCAACCAAGATAGTCAAATTTCTCCTGGGACTTGTTCATTTTTTTCTATTTAGGGTTTAGTGTTCGTTTTTCTATTTAGGGTTTATTGTCTATTTTTTGTGTCTAATGTTTATTGTTCAATTTTCTATTCAGGGTTTATTGTCTATTTTTTGTCTCTAATGTTTATTCATTTTTCTATTTAGTGTTTATTGTTTGTTTTTTGCATCTCATGTTTACTGTTCGTTTACATTTTTGTTTTTTGTTTTTTGTTTTTTTCCTATGGTTTAAATACTATTCATGTTTTTTGTTTTTTTCCTATGATTTTTACTATTCATGGTTTTTGCAATATTTGAAAACTGAAAACTATTTTAAACATGAAATAAAAGATGATTTTCAAACTTTAAAACATAAAAATTAAAAAATAACAATACATTAACATTTTTTTATGAAAAACAATAAAAATAAATAAAATAGAATATAAAAAATAAAGCTAAATACCTAGAAGGAGGTAAAAATGGTCTAGGGGGTCAGCTGAGGTGAAAAAAATGGGTACCCGTGCTCCTCAGAAACGCCTACCCATTTTTCAAATAGTAAAAATGATGGGAAAATGGTTAAAATAAATAAATAAATACATTTCAAAAACAGACACCTGTTTTTTTCAAATCGGGTGCCCGATTTGAAATAAACGGGCATCCGTTTAGGTTCGGGCACCCATTGCTAAACGGACGCCCATTTTTTGTTGGCTTGGGCACTCGAAGCTAAACGGGTGTCGGGCACCCATTTCTAGCGAGCTCATTTCCCAACCCGCGGACTTCCGCAGAATTGGGACCCAACTCTATACATTTACCCGTATATCTGGATATATTATTTTATTGAGTATTGTATATACTATCAGTATAGTCAAATTGTGCAAGTATATAGATTATTGAGTTAGAACTTTGAAAGTAGTTTTTGTCAAACATCTCAAGTAATGTCAAAAGGGGAGATTGTTACTACTTATCAAGTTGCCATTAGTTTTATGTTCAAAGTTATTCTATATACTCAAGTCGGTTATCTCTACCGAGATATTCAGTCGGTATGAACAATCTAGTCGGTTATTGAAGAAAGTAGTCTCAGAGCGTAGTATACACCGAGCTGTCTACTGAGTATCATTCTATGTCTACCAAGTAGCAAAGATGACACATCAAGTTGTTATACACCAAGTGAAACATGTTACCAGATTCATTGAACCTAAACATACATATGAAAACATGTTACAAGATCAAGGAACATCTAACCGTTATCACATTGGAAATGGCACTTAAAGATTGTGTATGGTTTTGAGGTCATCTAACCAATGAAATATTTTGCATGGTTATTCATTCGATAAAACATGTTTGTAAGATCGAAGCAATGAATGGATCATCGTCATAAGAGATCTATTTATACAACATGGATTAAGATCAGAAAATATACATGTAGCATGACAGAAAGGAAGATATAGAGATATATGAAGCAAGACATGTAAAAGCACTAAGTGTTATGACTGTTATAGAGACACTGTAGTACCCCTACCCTAGTCTATTTCTAACCTGGGTTTAATCTTGATTAGTTATCTTGATATAATGATTACAGTTAGATGTTGATTTTACACATAGCTATTGATGTGGTTTTCTCACTAGTTGTATGCAGATTTTTAGTGTTCCTATTTCGTGATATTAGTATCAGACTAATGATTTCATTAAATTGTATATATGTATGCATGTATGATCTTTGGTTGCAAGAAATTTCAGGTACCACGCCACATGAGTGCGAAGTTCGTCTTCACTTGGATTGCAGGTTTGAGTGTACCTTTTTAATCCTTAGAGTTGGATTAGGTGGTCGTAAGACCCTGGTCGACCTTCGTCGTGCTCAAGTGAGCATCGCCAGTCATCGTCGGTTATCCCTTTTTGTTTGGGTTTGCGAGTCGTCTGTTTGGTTGATCTTCTCGATTTGCGTGCCTGGTGTGTTTGGTTAATTGATTAATTAGTCCTTAGTAATTATCTTGATTAAATATGTATTTGTGCATTAGAGATTTAAGGATTAAATTAATCGAGTTTTCGTTATGCGATTTTCATTGATTTGGATTGCTCGTTTTTAATTGGGAGTAAATTCGATTAAATGCCTGATTTTTGAATATTAATTGCATTTTGTATATGTTGTTGAAAAAAAAGAAAGAAAGTTTTGTATTTAAATTTCAATAGATTCTATTGCATTCGGTTGGCGTTTATAATTTGAAAGGTTAAATCGTATTAATTGAGGAAACCGATTTTTTTATTGGAAAAGCAAGTTAATTTGTTGTTTTAATTAGAAAAGTATTAAATTTGGAGAATTATTTGTAAATAAAATTTTTAATTCCAAAAATAGAAATTTTGGGTCAACTCTTCCATATAACCGAAATTTGGGGAAATTTGGGGAGGATGGACATTTTTGGAGAAGATTTTGGTTGGAAAGATTTTTGGGGGTTTTTGGAGAGGAGGCAGTTTTGCTGAATCTGGCAGATGGGCTCTCCTTCAGCTAATCCAGGATTGCGTATGAAGGTAGGATTCTGAATTGATTTCTTGTTGCCAATAGAATTTTCTGTTCTGGTTGAAAGGAATGAATTTGTGTTTGAAAATCAATTTGACTGTCCATTATGTATTTGGTTGGAGATTTTAGTTTGGGTGTGTATTTCCTCCATTCCTTTTGGATGTTTGAAACCCTTGGATGTTTGAATAGAATGAGAAAACCCATCAAGAAAACGTGATTTCAATCTCAGTTTGTTTAAACCGAATTCATGGTAAATCGAAATTTTTCTTATCGTAATTGCGGTGGGCGTTTGGATTTTCATTGTTTCCGAACTGTGTTTCAAGAAAATAAAGAAAATATATTATATTATGTCGAACTGGGCATTTTGTTCGAATCCGAGCTGGGCTTCATTTTTGGTTATTATTTCGGACTGTGTTTAAAATAAATTTTATGTTGCAGCCGAGCTGGGCGAAATGGGTTTTAGCGAAACCTTTGTTTGGGGTGGAGGGCGGGGAGCGGAGCTCCACCCACCCCTCCTCCCCTCTCCCCCGCTCGCTCCCCCGCTGGTTCTCCTCCCCCGTGCCTTTATCGTGCTCGCAGACTGTTTGAAGTCCGCAGCGCCTGCGGCTCATGGCGGTGGCCGCAGGGGCCACGGTGGCCGCAGGGGCCACGGTGGCCGCAGGGTGCCGCGGCACCTACGGGCACCACCGTGGGTGCCGCCTGCGAGAATACCCTGCGGCTAGGGTTAGGGCGTGGCCGCCCTTGCCCTAGGTTTTTTAAAAAAAATGCATTTTTCTTGTTAAAAAAAAAAGAAAACATAGTTTTAATAGGGTTTTTTTTTTTATGTATTTTTTTTTTACCATTCAAAAATTAAAAAAAGACTTATAATATGTTAAATATTATTTTAATGTTAAGTGTTTATTAAGTCCTTAATCATGACTAAGGTTGCATTAACCTTGATTATGTTAATTGGATATTAATTAATCTTATAATGGAAGTTATAAGTTGACTATTATTTAATTTCAGTTTATAGCTTATGCTCTCCTTGTAATTAAGTTCTACAACTGTGAATTATTGCAATTTTATATTGTCGATTATATTCTGATCGATCTTGGATTATTAAATCTAGATCTTACCTTCTAGCTGATTAGGGAAGATGGCCATTTGAGGTAGCTTTGTTTAAAAATAATAGACAATAGAATGTTATTGGAAAATCGTTGAAATACGAGGTAATTACTACTTGATGATGTTAAATTTTATCGTAGTACATATCATTTGAGTAATTGTAAAGTAGTGAAATATTTATCGTTGGGAATTAGAAATTTAACGATATGCATTGGAAATGACTATCTCCATTTAGATTCTCTTTCTTCATTTATATTTCCGTAATCCGTATAATGCATCTGGGATTGAAAATTATGAATCTGTGGAGATTGATTTTAGACCAGTATGTTAATGATGTTTGTTGGAGATTAAATATCTTAATTGATAGATTTATGGTTGTCTGAGTCTTATTAATATGAATTTGGTTTAAAACTCTTTATGGCTTAATTTGCCTGTTCGATGCTTTGAACCTTAGGAGTTAGAAAACCAAGAACAACTTATCCCTTGATGAGGTAGATAACTGTAATTTGATTTAGATCTTGTAGAAAACTTGATCGATTTTAATGTTTAAATCAATTTGAGGAAATATTGTATTTTCTGATTATTGCCTTGTGAGTTTAATTTCTGCATTCGCCTTTGATTATGAAATGGCATGTTTTGCTTTGTTTAATAGGACCCTGTCGTATGGATTGACTTGGGGTACCTGTTTCAGTCCTCGATTCCGAGTTGACTATTGTATTGTGGTAGTGTCGTTTGGATCATATCCTCTTTGTGTGAGTCGAATGATGATTTGTGGTTGACCGTTGTTGGTCAGGTCTCTTGTTAGAGTACCATTAGTAAGTGTTCATCTTTGAGTCGTGTTTGACCAGATGATTGTCTTGTCCTTCTTGAACTCCGTTCGTCAGACCATGCCCATTCCTTGGTTTTTGAGTTCGTCTGAGTTTAGTCTAGTGTCGTATGGGAAAGTGGCTTTCGATTGGGGGCCGCACCCAAAGTGGCTGCTGGGTAACCCGTCGAAAGTGAGTCTAATAAGTGATAACCTTTAAGTAGATTAGAATGTAATCTCTAATAAGATAATGTGCCTCACACATGAGACGAGTGCTATCATAGATTCGACATGCTGTGAGAAGGCCTGAAATGGCAAACCATCTTCCTTGTCTTCACAAGAGGATGTGTGGGTCCACATGAGACTTAGATGGGCCGGAAGCTCAGATTAGGTTGCCAGGGTGACCCAGTGTATGGGACCGGGACCTATGAAGACTTGCCATGGTATCCATACCAGGTTGTGTGATGACACTTGTCCCTACGTTCGCTAGTGTGTTGTCATTTTGTCCTGTTAGGAGTACCTTTGTGGGTCGTCCTTTGTCTCTGCCCTTGTGAGTGTCAGTTTCATGTTAGACCCTTGGGTGGTGATGGCTCAGTTTTATGGATGCTCTCATGGACCTCTTGTTTTAGCTTTGATTATGTTCAGCTGGATCCTGTTCTTTTTAGGGATCGTTTATGTATTAATGGACCGATGTGGTCGTTGTATATTGTTTATATTTCACCTTGATGGCTGGATTGTAATTGGTGAATCCTCTTGTATTCTTAACCTTATTAGTTATCAGAGGGGGTCTTGCAGTTGAGCAGACCCGGAGATGTAGCCCTTTAGGGGTGAACTCCGAGATCATTTGGTGTTATGTGATGTATTCTTTTATGTTTCCTTATTTCAGCTTTATCATATATGATTAGCTTATGTTAGAATGGTTAAGTGGATAATTGAAATTAACTTTAAATGCGTATATTCAGTTCTATCTTGAATGCCATGTTGATCGAATGCGTAAGTGGTTTAGATGAGATTTATCGTAGATGCTAGTATGTAATCGTCTTTTAAAATGCAATAAGTTGGAATATGAAAGAATGTAACTTAGAGTAATGAATTATACTCAGTTGTTGTTAAGGAATTTAAATATGCTTGGAAAGATCTCTTATGTTATGATGAAATCCTAGTGTATTAGAATGTTAGATGTATGGTTTGTAATTTTAAATGAAAAGCTTGAATGAAGATTATGAATGGATCTTAATGATGAATCTTCGCTTGTGATTTATATTTCCCTCTTTTGAAAGGAATTATCCTGATTATGAATTATCTCGTTATTAAGATATTCAGCTTTTGGATTAATTGTGTGAGTTAAGTGAATTGTAAAATTTAAGTAATCTCGTTGGGAAACTCTTTAGGTGTGAGTTGATGTCTTCCGCTATGTAATTTGAATCTTTGATATCTTGTTGCATCTTATGTGTTGTAACTTTAAAAATAAAAATAAAAAAAAATTGCACTCTATTCTTGTGTTATGGCTTAATCCCTTCGGGGTTTCCTGGCGGGGCATTACAGACACAGAGGTCACCAAGAAGGATTTCAGAGAACAGTCAAAGAACAAAGTAAAAAGAAGGGTTTATCGAGTTACTATATGGGTTACCGAGGTATGCTATAAGGAAGGTAATTTATTCTGAGCACATAGAATCTTCTATAACATTCCATATGTAAAGTTGTAGATATTTATAATGATTTTATTATAATATTTTGAAGTTGTAAGAGAAACCTTTAATAGGGTAAAAGAATCTAATCAAGTCTATAAATTGTAAAGCCTCTAACCAGGTGCAACATTTAGTTTAAGTGTTGTAAAATCCTTTAGCAAGGTAGATCTAATAGATCTTGATACTCCTAACAGGGTAAGCTATCAGAAATAGTTAAACATGTAGCTCTAACTGAGCAAACTTTATTATTGCAGTAGTGAAGTTGTGGGTGCCATCCCCACTACAGTTTTTCTCTCTAACCAAGAGTTTCTGTGTAACCAAAATATATGTGTTATGGAGTGAATCATGTATGATTGTTATCTATTTGTTTTAGCTTTATATTATGTTACTACAATATTTGTTTTATGCATAACAGTAAAGTTATTATTGAAGAAAATTTTTGAAGTACTGATTCACCGCTCCCCTCTCAGTACATTAGCTTTCCATATTGGGCCTAACAATTGGTATTAGAGCTTCAATCTTGGAAAAGGGTTTAACTGCCTAAAGAGAAAGATCTTATCAATGGAAGACTATAAACAATCTTGGAGGATTGTGTATCTGCAAGAAGAGCTGGATCATGCTAATTAAGTGATTGCAAAAATGCAAAGACAAATGCAAAAATCTTTGAAAGTAAGAAGAAGATTATCTGATGATTTGCAGGACTCTCAAGAGTTAGTGGAACAAATCGAGACATCATCTAAGAATAGTATATCTAAAGAGACTGAAGAAATTATTAGAGTATTGAAAGAAAAGAACAAAGCACTAGTTGATCAACTAAAAGCAATGAAAAGAGAACATGAACATTTCAGCACATAGATGACTGAAAATCTTGATGCATTGAGGACAATCGAGGATAAAGTAAGAGATCTAGAAATAGAGAAACAACAACTTGAAGTCTTAGTATCTGATAAGAATGATGAAATCAAAAGGATGACTGGAATTCAACAAAACCTGTCAGATCAACTAGGTTATGCACATCATGAAGCAAATCTAAAAAAAGATGAGAATCAAGCATTGAAACTTGAAGTATCAAGGTTGACCAATGAACTTGAAATAGAGAAGAAATCCAAAGAAACACTGAAGAGGAGTTATGAAGCATCAAATATGTTGGATGAGCAACTGAATAAAAGAAGACCCAACAAAGATGCAAGACTCGGTTACAAAGGAAATGACTCTACCGAGAAGGGAATTCATACTACCAAGAGAGGAGAATCATCAAAGCAAGCTGGAAACAAGAATAACATCAAAAGAAAGAAGCCTATTTGCAACTACTATGGAAATCAAGGTCACATTGCCAACATGTGCCAAATCAGAAAAGGTAAGCAACAGAATGTCACTAAGTCCTAATTGTGATTTCTCCATATTTAGCTCGATGAAATCCTGAAAGATTTTCTATTTTGTTTGGATGAAACATATTAATAAGATTTCAACATCGACATAGACACACACATAAATGCATATACCATATATTTTTTCAGATTCATATCTACCAATTGTGAGGCTAGTTGTTCTTGTACTCCTAATTGCAAGTCATAATTTTTCTATTGAGCCTCTTGTAAGGCTATGCTAGTATTGTCTTCAATGACATGTTTAGGAAGATTGTTGTTATATGAGGTGTCTCTACAAGAAGCATGAAACTTTGAATGTGATGCATATTCATGGAGTCTACTTATAATTTTTTCATTTCTTGACACTCGCCTCTAAAATGAGCCTTTAAGATGCATAAATTGTCTAGCCTTTTCTTTGGTATTTCCTCTTGTCTTAATCCAGCCCACTGGGAAAATAAATATGATTTAACACTTTGTCTCTACTAATGCAGTGGGCACTTATTCTAGCATTATTCAATGGGCTGAATGGCCACAAACATTTCCTGCTGGATTATTGAAATAATGACAATAGTAATACCTTGCAATTTTAGAGATTTTAATTTATACAAACATAATTTTATTCATCAAATTCATAAACCTTACACCTAAAGATAATGTATATAAAATCTAACATTATGTAACTATGCAAATGGAATAAAAATATCATGTCAGTATTACATGTAGTGAACATTTGGAGAGAAAACATTATACACACATCCTTCTAGAACAATAGTCCGAGGAACCTAAATTGGAAGGACGCTAAAACAAATAACTTGGTTGATAATTCATGTCTTCCAAATAGTCATTTCCTACTCCTATTGTCCTTGCTTCCGTTTATAAACAAACATAAATCTTTTTTTTTGTTCTATTTTGAGATTTTGTAATGTTTGAAGGGATGTAAAAGTCTTGTGTAAATTTAGAAAAGTGCATTTGGTGGATTGGATTTCATGCTAATCAACTGAGAAGTAGATGACTACTGCATGAATTGAACAATACATTTTTATTATAGAGAAGGATGCATTTGGGGATGACATTATTAAAATAGTTCATGTGGCATATCTATGCTTTCACATTTTCAATACATGCATACCAATGTAGTCGTACCAAATATTGAATACCCGATGGAGTCATAATCGGGAGGGTCCTTGAAGAAAATAGTCCAGATCATGTAGAAAGAGTAACACAATGCAAGAAACAACAAAACATATAGAAGATGTTGATTCAAACACCCGCAACATCATAGATTTACCATAAACTAACTAGCAACATCCGGTGTACATATAGGCTAACAGCCCTGGAACAACTTACATTCCAGATTACAATCCATCTAGACCCCCAAGAGGTATCCAAATTACATAACATGAATTCATCTTCATACCATATTTATCTTCCCTTATAAGGATCAATTACAACAATATAAATAGCATCTAGAGCACATTTGGGTCAGCATAAAAGATCGCATTCTCTAAACATAGGAAAATGAAAAGTGTAAGATAGGTCGGACCCCAAAGCGTGAAGATCACCTCCGCCAAAGACAATAATGAAGTCTATACCACCAAGGAAGGTCGACCAAGGACCTAGGAACATCGTACGTGGTGCAAATTAGATTTGCAAGTCGAGAAATTGCTCCGCAAGAGAATAAATCTCCAACTAGCCATTAAGCTCAAAACTACTCTAGAACTAAGAAGTAGCCAATCCAAAAGCAATAACTTGCTGGAAAAGAGTCCAAATGAAGTATAAATCTAGAATAAGGAATAAGAATACTTCTGGAAGCCAAGAATCTGATCCGCAACAGAAAATGGACAACTATTGGAGAATTCCAAAAGTAACATAGAAACAAGAACAACTGAAAAGAAGATATATTTTTAGTTGATACAAGATTGCTCAATGACTGAGGATGCTCCTGCATCGGACACCCCAAGTGGAAAAAGATATTCCATGAGAGGCAACTCATGAACATCAAAAAGGATTCATAATATAGACCCCATGCTCATTTCTGATCAAAACGTCCTCTTTGTCTACAAAGTTCTCCCTCTTTACCCCTTCCCATAACTTAGTTGAAGTCCCCAACTTCTTTTCCTCTTCTCCCCTTTTTCCTTGCTTCATACCTGCACACTATCTCTTATTACTCCCCTCTTTCTTTAGCAAATTTGATCTATTCCTTCCACCAACACTCATCTTATCTGCCACCACATGTCTAACTTCACTACCATCTGGTACCATGTTGCTAACAGTCCCATCCACAAGAGCCTTCTTCAAATCCATGTCATCATTCGGTATAACTTTTGCATCCTACTTCTCAATACTGCAACTCTTCACAAGACTCAAGTTCTTCACTTCCTTCTCTTTCTCCTTCAAATAAGCCAAAGTAAACTTTTGTCCATCCTTTTTGGTGCAAGAGCACCTAGCCTCATTTTTCACCATAGGTTTGATAGCAAGTTTGCTTCTTATTAGTTTTAAGTTGGAAAGTTGTCTAATATGTTTTTGAAGTTGTTCTAGGTTGTTTAGAGGAGTTTTGAACTCATTGTGTGGTCTTGGTTTCCTGTTTTCATCTTTTTGCTCAAAATGGCTAGTTTGGAGTTTCCTAGCAAAATGTTGGGAAAAGTGAGTTTTTAATGTGTTTTTTTTTTTAAAAGTGTTTAGGCATGTTTTTTTCTTGGTTTTTAGGTGTGAGTAGTTTTCTAAGATGATTGGTGGTTTTTGAGATCAACCTTGCATCATCTAGGCATCAATAGTTGTCATTTTAGACATGAAAATGTCAAATTTGTGTGCTCTTGGACATGTACCTATCCATACATGAGGATAATTTACTTGGAGAGGTATTTATTCTCTTTTTGAGCCATTGTAAGGGTTGATCATTCAGAATTATCAAGCACTTTGCAATTTTGCACCATTTTTACCTTGTTTTTCACTATGTTTTGACTCCATGTGAGTAGCAGTCCGTACACCTACTGTACATGGCCATACTATTTTTGCATTTTCTAGTACTCTTATGTTTCTTGAAGATTTTCCCTTTGGTGGCATTGAATTTCATTAATTTTTGAGTTTTGTGCAAAAATATTTAGTTTTGACAGTTTCATTGCCTTGTCTAGGAAATTGGCAAGGATGCTTGACCAACTTGGCTTCTTAAGGCCCTAAATGCTCATGGCTTCCTAAGAACCAGTTGGTCAACTTGTAAGATATGTACATACTTGTTTTGACTTCAAAAGTGCAAGTGTAAGGAGTTTTGTGGCCATGGAGCCCTAGGCAAGTGTGCCATTTGGCTAGGGTCTTTGAAGCAATTTGATGCTTTGCTATTCCATAGAAAATGCACTCATCGGATTATCAGACCTGTTTTGATGTTTAAGTTTGAATGTAAAGGTAAACAGGCTTTCTAAGCCATAATGCGGATGATTTCATTTTTAGTTTGTGAAAAAGATGTAAAAGATAGTGAGTCACTGTTTTGGAGTTAATTTCCTTTCACTTGCTTACTCTCCACCATATATTGGAGTTTGTAAAGCATTGTACCTCTCTCTATTTGTTTGCAAACAAGATCAAAGGAATGGTTTTTTGACCCTGCCCATGGGTCTTGAGGTTGCCAAAGATCAATTAATGATCCTTTAGGCAAGGTTGCAATGCCCAACTGGCTGTCACGGTCATTTATGACTGATTTTTGTATTCTTGGTTGATTGGATTTTGTAATCTTCCTTTTCCAAGTGGTAGGTATGAAGGACATCAAGCATCAAAAGGCAGAGCATTGCTAAGAAAGCACAAATCAAACCTTCAAATAAGAGTTTTTGATAGTGTAAAGTGCAGGTCCAAAGTGAAAGACAGTGAGAAGGCAAAAAAAACGCAGTCATAATTTCCTTGACAGTGAACAACTCTTTGTTTGTAATTGCCTAATGGATTTTGTGTAGGATTAATGTGATTCTCTTTTGTTCCTAATTATAGATGAGTTCACATTATTTGAATGTATTTGGGTACTCATGTAACTGATGTGTTTGTAGATAGCAAGAATGGAAAAGTTGTCATTGTTTCATACCCCTCATGAGCAATTTTTTTAAATCTTGTTCCCTAACCTTGGAAAGGTGTAAAACTATATTTTTGTGGCTTAAATAGCATATAAAATTGTAGAACCAAGTTTGCATGGTTCATATTGAAGGTCTTAAACTTGTTAGTCCATGTTTGCCACCAAAACCTTTCCAAACCCTCCTTTTTGCACCCATTTTTGGGACAGTCATGAAGAAGGCTTAAGGGACCCTAAAACTCAAAAAATATTCAAGAAACCCCAAAAGGGTATCTGTATATGAGATTCTTTTACTCTGGAAGTTCATCGTTGGAGAAGGGTGAGCACAAAAGCCCAAAAGGAGGGCTAATTCCTTGTAGCTCGTTTTAGGCCTAAAAATTGGTTTTTGTCAAATTGAGTGCACCAAAGAGGGTTGTAAGGCATAAAAAACATTAAATCAAGTTGAGATAAGTTTTTCTTGCATACATTGAACATATTTTGTGAGGTAGACTCCATAAGTTGGTTGTAGCACTTGAGAAGGTTCACTACACTCCAAAACGTAGAAGGCCAAAGACACCCATGGGGGTATAACTTTACACAAACTTGCAATCCAATAAAAGAAGACCTTGTCCAGTCAGATAATAGTTCAAGATAGAGGAATGAATGCCAATTGAGTGAGTAAGGTGTTATATTACCAAGCCAGAGAAACTATGGAGTTGAAGCCCTTGAGCAACCAAGAAGTTTTTGTCTTAGGGAGGTGGAACAAGGAGAGTATCTAGGTTGTCTATAAACCAGTTTGCACTCTGATTTAAGTAACAAAACCTTGAAACTAGCAAGGACCTATTACTTAGTGAACATACAAGCCTATTAGGCAACCCACTTGCACTATCTCCCTATCACTTTTCAATAGTGATTAGGTTTCTTCTACAATCATATAGATCTCGTCTATCAAACTGTCAAGGTCTACCCAACAAAACATGACAAGCAATCATAGACACAACATCACACAAGACTTCATCTTTGAAGGCTCCAATATTAGAATTCACCAAGAACTTCTCTCTCACCTCTACCACATGATCATCTTTTAACCAACTCACCTTGTAAGGACCAGGATGGTGGGAGTGGTTGTCGTTGTACCAAAAGATCAATCTGTCAATACCCAATACAACCACTAGACTTATAGAATCCACAGGAGGTGTTTAAGCCATGTCACAAACACACCACTTTTGTTGCACAAAGACCAAGAGCACACACCTTGCAACAATTCCCCCCTCAGCACAAGTGGGGTTTTAACCCGTGACCCACCTTTGATACCAATTGTTGGGAGTGGTTGTCATTGCACCAAAATATCAATCTGTCAATGCTCGACACAACCACTAGACTTATAGAATCCACAGGAGACGGTTAAGCCATGTTCCAAACATATCACCTTTGCTGCACAGAGACTAAGGACACACACCTTGCAACAAAGGATGCTCAAGCCTCTTCAAACATAGCTTCTCTACCATCTCCTCTGATACCAATTTTCAGTACTACTAGTATCGACAATAACCTTACAACACTTACCACCTGATTTGCATACAGTCTAGAAATGATTCTTCCTTTGTGTAGGTCTGTTTTCTTCCTTGCTCTACTCCACCAAGACTCTTCTAAACATAAGGGATTCTCCCTGCTCGGGTGCTATCATGTTCTCATCTGCAACTCTAGTATCTGGTTCCTCATGTGCTATGAAACTCCTTGCCATTCCTTTATCAATCCTCAAGGAACACTCATAAGCTCTGTGTTCAGTTTATTCACACTTGAAATTATTCTCATGAATTCCCTACTACTACTTCCATTCACTATGTCTTCTGATTTGGTTCTTTACTCCATTTAGATCTTGACTCATCTTCAATAGTCTTCTTCTCCATACTATCACTCATTTGCCCTATATTCATTGCATATCTCTCTCTTCCCTTAGGGATATTATAATGTCTTCTTTTGTAAAGACATCAATCTAGGATCCAACCCTAAACTAAGCTTTATTCATAAATAAACTTAAAATTTCAATCTCAAAGCATATTTTATACAAGATATAAGCAAACATCGAATATATCATAATCATGCACATGAATAATACAATATCCAATATAAAGAAGTTCTTATTTTCTACTTAGGCTTCCAAATTGCCTTAAGAATAAACAAGAAGATGCATCTGTCGATCTTTAGTCTGAGTCACTTCCTTCTATCTTTCAAATGCAGATGAGAACAAGAATCAGGCGCTTTTTCCGCCCAACCTTGAAGCTTACGCTTCCCTGGAATTCTTGGTCAATCAAGAATACCCGACCCTACACAAATTGGTTTAACCAAAGAATTCGAAAGCAAGAGGGAATCTGGTGCATGCCTAGATAATATATGCATTTTCATTTTTCCTAGTTCATTCTAAGAAACAAGATTCGCTATCATACTAGGATGTGGTAGAGAGCATAAATAAGGAATTTCCATCTTTTTCTACGGATAATTCAAATAATAACTCGGCCGAGTATATGCCATGCATAGAAAAATAATAGTTGGAAAAAGCAACTATTCTTCCTAAAGCATCCACATTCGGCACCCGTCTCGAAAGGTAAATTTTTCCAACTCAAGCTTAATCCTAGCTTGATTCCCTCAAACACAAATTCTTTTGAGAATACAATCTTTCTTTTAAAACAAAAATAGAGATATCATTTTTGTTGCTTACTAATCATTACTTGTCTAATATATCTTTTGAAGACAATCTTTCAGAAAAATGATAAACTTTTATAAGCAATAAGCTTAAAATCAATCTTTTGGCCAAAATAAAGTACATACAATAGAAGGTGTTAAAAATGTGTGAAATTAATCTCATATGTAAACAAAAGTATGCAAACACATTCTATAAATAGAATTAAAACTAAATATTTTTGTGCAAAATACGATATTAACATCTTTTCTCTAAATTCTTTTCTTCTATTCCATAATGGTTTATAAAGCATTTCAAATATGATATTAATAATTGATACCCATTTGGACATACATATCTATTATCTAAACTTCCATTTCTACACATTCTATACCAAATTTAACAAATAAAATAAAACATAAACAAAGGATTCTAACCTCTTCGAAACTTTAGAGTGGATTGTAAGCTTTTGACCTTGTCGTTCTTCGTCAAATGATTCCACGCCATGATCGCAAGTCTCTTTCTCTCCAACTATTCTTATCTCTATCCAACTATCTCTCTATTGCTCAATCTCCATGATAATATCCAACTATTCTTCCTCTACATCCAACTATCCTTCCTCTCTATCAAACTATTCTTCCTCTCTATCACACTATTCTTCCTTTCTATCAAACTATTCTTACCCTCTCTATCAAACTATTCTTCCTCTATCTCAAACTATTCGTCCTCTCTATCAAACTATTCTTACTCTCCCTTCAAGAAATTATCGCTCTTCTAATCTCGTGTGAGAAAGAATCAAGTGAATGAGTGTGTGCATACATCTATTTATTCTAATCTTGGCTATCTTTGCTGCTATCCTCTGGGTCTTATTTATTGTTCCATTATTTCTATTGTCATGTGGTTGTAACTATATTCTCCATGCAGTCTTATGGATTAAATACCATCCTTGTTTTGTGCCAAGTTCGAGTCTTTTTATTTAAAGCTTCCAACCATTTCAGTTGGAGCTTGATTGTTGCATGGAACCTATCGACTTCAGCTTATCCACCATAGAGTGGTGTTGCATGCCAAGTCATGGGAATGTTTTAGACGTTGTTTATGTTTCAAATGGGAGTAGTGGTAGTCGGTAGTATCTCCCTTAAGCTACGCCTACCTTAAACATCTTACCTTATTGCCTCCCATCGCATTTGACTTGCGTTAATGCTTTGATAGCGGCCACCATGGATGGAGGGAGACTGTTATCATACCGACCAAAGTGGCTACCGTGGGTAAGGGAGTCTGTTTACACACCGACCAAGGTAGCTCTTCCATTTGCTTCAAATGGTCGACCACCTTTTTCAACCCGCCACCTTATATTATTATGTTTAATATGATATTTATAATATGGTATGTTTTATAATTTATTTATAAATGATTTTTCATTAAACATTAAACTTTGTTTTTAATATATGCTTTGATTAACCTTTTCTTTGATAAACAAATATATATATATCGGATTTTTTTTATTTCCTAATTTAATTTCATACATACATATTCAATATCTACAAATAGATGATCAAATTATTATTAGACAAATCTCGTATGAATAGACAAAACAATTTGACGAAGTCAAATTTCACGATAATTGGTTATTGATATATGTATATGATTGAATAAATTTCTCATATATATATATTAAACTATTATTCAATTTACAAAATTTAAACTCGTAAGTACTCTTTTCATACATTTACATACCTGAACAAGATGGACATAAAAAAACCTAGGGTCGATATTTGTTTTCGAATCATCTACACATTTTATCTCTTTTAACCATAAAGCTTACTATTTCACCATTACTCATGCAACTTAAATTCAATTCAATCGCCACTCACATCATACAATCAATCTACTACTCATTCCAAATTCATCATTTCAATTCGAACAAACACTCAAATAAGGTGATTTAAATCATCCACATTTTCAAGATGCAAATTATAAATCCTAATGTGGTGTTGAAAGATTCCCTTTTCTATTGAAGTCATTCAGTTAAAAGCAATTCTACCTAATTCATGTTCTCGCCTTCGACCTCCTTCACCTCATCCTGCATTACTTGCACTCAAAATTTTATCAGCATTGACAAACCCAAAAGAATATTGAATTTGATATCATTTGCAGGAGTAAAAAGCATACTATATTTCCTCATACTAGATTATGAATGATCTAATCTATTTTAAATTTCAAAACCACATTACATCTTTAAATTGTACAATATTAAATAAAACAATTTGTGACATCCTTCCCCTCTTGGAAGAGACATCGTCTTGATGTCTTGCCACTCATCAATATTCACAAAACCATAATATCTCACAAAATGTCAATCTTTACCTCAAATTCAAATAATAATACCAAGAGCACATAGGTTATCCAAGTTTACATCATAAAATAATAATAATTGTTTCAAAATATCCAAAATTAAATAGCAGTTATTTCCAAAGAAAGCAAATGAGGAAAATGACGGTCAATCGTCTCAGCATCCTCCCAAGTAGCACTATCCTCAGAATATTGGTCCCACTGAACCTTATACTGAGTGAAATCTCTACTATGTAGCTTCACACTATGCTGATCAAGGATTCGGATTGGCTCCACTAGCACCACCCCTGGATCCTAAACCTGTAAGGATTGCCAATCAAGAATATGAGATGCATCAGCATTGTAAGGTTTCAATAAAGACACATGAAACACATTATGGATTCGAGCTAGAGTAGGGGGTAAAGCTAATCTATAAGCAACTGGATTGATAACCTCCAGTACATCAAAGGGTCCCACATATCTTCGAGCCAATTTTGATGATTTTCCAAATGAGATAGAGCTCTTATGAGGTTTGACTCTCAAAAATACTTTATCTCCTACAGCGAATTGTCTAAAAGTTCTATTTCGGTCTGCATAACTCTTCTGTCAGTCAACTGCTTCCTTCAATCTACTCTTAATCAACACCATCTGTTCATCCATTTCCTTGAGTAAATCTGGACCAATAATGATCCTATCCTCTAGTCTATCCCAGCTGATAGGTGTGCGACATTTTTGCTCATAGAGTGCTTCAAAAGGTGCCATACCTAATGATGCATGAAAGGAGTTGTTATAAGAAAATTCAACTAAGAGCAAGTACTCCTCCCATTTGTACTACTGATCCATGCAATACATTCTCAAAAGATCCTCCACTACCTGATTAACCCTTCCCATTTGGCCGTCAGTCTGAGGATGATATCCCGAGCTAAAATTTAGCCTTGTTCCCAATGCTGCATTCAATGTTGTCCAAAATTTGGAAGTCATCCTGGTATCCCTATCAGATATAATAGTTTCTGGAACTCCATGTAACTGAAAAATTTCTTGCACAAATTTCTTGGCAAGAACAAATGATCCATCTTCTAGATTACCAGGTATGAAATGTGAAACTTTAGTCAACTTGTCCACCACTACTAAGATAGTGTCATGCTTATTCTTACTCATCGGTAATCCTTGGATGAAATCCATACTGATTACCTGCCACTTGTATTCTGGTATAACATGTTGAAATAGAAGTCCTGCTGGATGAACATGTTCAACTTTTACTCTTTGACATTCTAGACATTGTGCTACATATTCAACCACTTCTTTCCGAAGTTTAGGCCAGAAATACAATGTTTTCAAATCAGCTACCATCTTTGTTATTCCAGGGTGTCCTGAATAAGGTGTATTGTGCATCTCATGTAAGATCAACTTCCTCAACTCTCCTCCTTCTGGTATATAAATCCTTCCTTGATATCTCAAAATACCTTCTGGTTCTATCTCATATCCATCATAGCGATGGTCTAAAGAGTCTCTTTCCAAGGCTTGTTTAACTCTTATATAATGTTCATCTTCGGAAAGATTCTGCAACACTTGTTGCTTCAAATTTGTCCTTGTTGTAACCATTGCAGATAGGTGTCTTCTTCTGCTGAGAGCATCAGCTACTCTATTTTCCTTCCCTTGGATATATTCAATACCAAAGTCATACTCACTTAGAAATTCAAGCCACCTTCTCCGTCTTGCATTTAGGTTAGGTTGTGTTAAAATATACTTTAATCCTAAATGATCCGTTTTAAGCTCAAAAGGCTTCCCTAAAAGTTAATGCCTCCACATTTGCAATGCATGCACAATAGCTAGTAGTTCTAAATCATGCAGAGCATAATTCATCTCATATTGCTTAAGCTTTCGTGATTCATATGCAACCACCTTTCCTTCTTGCATCAATACTGCTCCCACACTTTCACCCGAGGCATCTGGAATTACTAAAAAATGTCCGTTGGGATCTAGTATTGTTAATACTAGTGCTGTTGTCAATTTCTACTTTAGGAGTTGAAATGATTCCTCGCATTTCTCAGTCCATTCAAACCTTTTCTCCTTTTTCTGAAGTGAGGTAATTGGTGTCGCTATCCTGGAAAATCCTTCCACATATTCTCTATAATATCTTTCAAGTCCCATAAAACTTTGAACTTCTGAAACATTCTGGGGCATTGCCCAATCTACTATTGCTTCTATCTTTACAGGATCCACTGAAATTCACTTGGCAGATATGACATGACCTAAGTATTGCACCTTTTCGTGAAAGAAGGCACACTTAGAGAATTTCCCATAAAGTTTACGATCTCTCAATCGTTGCAAAACTATCCTTAGGTGCTTCTTATGTTCTTCTTCATTCTTAGAATAGATTAATATGTCATCAATGAAGATTAAAACAAAGTCATCCAAGTATTCTCTGAAAATACTATTCATGAGGTTCATGAATGCTGCTGGGGCATTAGTTAAACCAAATGGTACAACTATGAATTCATAGTGCCCATACCTTGTTCGGAATGCAGTTTTAGGAATATCTTTATCCTTAATCCTTAACTGATGATATCCGGATCGAAGATCGATCTTGGAGAATACAAATGCACCTTTCATTTGATCAAATAATTCATCTATCCTGGGTAGAGGATATCTATTTTTGATGGTTACTTTATTCAACATCCTATAATCAATGCATAACCTCAAAGTACCATCTTTCTTCTTTACAAAGATCACTGGTGCACCCCACGGGGATACGCTTGGTCTAATAAAACCTTGCCTAAGCAATTATTGCAATTGATCCTTAAGCTCATACAGTTCTATCGTTGTCATTCTATATGGAGCCTTAGATTGCAGCTCCATTCCAGGTAAGAGTTCTATAGAAAAATCAATCTCTCTCTTAGGTGGTAACTTGGTAAGATCTTCTGGAAAGACATCTAGAAACTCTGCAAGGACAGGATAATCTGTAGGACTTTTTTCTATATTATTCAAATCATTAACCATGATGGCAATGATGGAACATCCTTTTCTTTGGGCCTTTTTGAGTTGCATTTCTGAAATGTATCTCAATTCAAGAGGACTTTGAGATCCAAAAATTTCAACGGAATTCCCAAAATCATCCATGCAGCTAATGACCTTATCTTCACAATTCACTATGGCTTTATGTTCAGTCAACCAATTAATACCTAAGATCACATCATATGATCCTAGTGGTGCAACGTAAAGGTTAACTTGGGTTTGGAAACTAGGAAGTTCTAATTCACTGCAAAATAGACAAGTATCTACCCTCTTTTCTGCTCGATTTCCATACTGAACCATCCATGAATTTGAAATATAACCAGGTTTAACAAACATTCTAGAAACTATTTGTGGATCAATAAAACATTCAGCAGCTCCCGTATCTATTAAAATAGAAACTGTTTGTCCAAAGAGCTTACCCGTAATCTGCATAGGTGCGGCTTGGAAACCAGCTTGACGATTGTCGACAGCAGCGTGAATCTGATGTTGAGGGGCTCCTTGCTGATATGATCCTCTCTATGCTGGGGTATGTTGTGGACAATTGGAGGTGTAATGACTCCCTCCACAATTATAACACCCATCCCTAGGACCAGGATGGCCACCTGACCTTCCTCTGTCAATGTTTTGTCAAGCATTAGTGTTATAGTTTGCTTTCTTATTTCCATACTAATTTTCTCTTCCTTTTTCCTGGGTGTTGGGTGCCCTCTTCAGATTTCTTATCTGCTGATTGTTTCCATTGTGGTTCCTTTGGAAATTTCTATTCCCAAAACTCAGTCAGTTGTTCTCATTCTTTCAGAGGTTCCCCAACTGCTGTAACTTCTGCTCTTGCTTAGTTACCTTTTCAAATACCTCCACCATGGTTAATGGATTATGGATGTCCACCTCCGCTCCTATATGGGTTCTTAATCCCAAACTAAACTTTCGAATGCAGAACCTTTCATCCATCGGGTATTGCGGAACATACTTAAGGAGATTAGTAAATTTCTCCTAGTACTGTGTTACCGACATACTACCTTGAGTAAGGTTTTGAAATTCTGTCATCTTCTTGTCGAAGAATAATTGTGGAAGCCATCTTTTCCTTAAGGATTGTAAAAACAAATCCCAAGTAGCAGCTTCACCAGACAACTGATAAGCAGCCCAAACTGCCTTGGTTTCATTTGACATGTTGCGAAGACCAAAATATTTCTCCATTTCAATTACCCATGCCTCTACACCATTGCCAAATGTTTTTCCATCAAACTTTGGCGGGGCTATCCTTTTCAAATCCTTTGCCAGCTCTTCTTCTATTCTGGCTTTGTTGTCAGGTTGCTCCTCAACCCTTGGGGCTTCCTGTCGGACTTCTCTGACCCTTTGAACCTCTTGTTCGAGATCATTCATCATTGCACTTTGCTGATTGAGCAGATCAAGAATTTGATCGAACCTTTCATTCCCATTACTTGACCCCGTCCTTGTGGTTCTTGAGGCCATTTCTAGATATTAATTCTGCAATAGGGAGATATTGATAATTCTTAGCAATAAGAGACATATTTGCTATGTTACATCTTTCGTAACTTTTATAATATTCCCTAACTTATAGCCTTATAAGCAACTAGAGCGTTTAATACTCCTATTGAATAATTAAGAAAAACAATATAAATTTAAAATATAACAATATCAAATAATTCCATTCTACTTCTTTCCCATTTACTATATAAGTTAGGTTCAAAGTATATATAGATATCATTAAGGAATACATAATTTTTAACTCAAAATACAATAGAAGACATCTTTATTGATAATAGAAGAGGATACATCTTTATTTAATAGTAGAAGAGAGTACATCTTTATTTTATAGTAGAAGGGATTACATCCTTATTCGGTAATAGAAGGAAAGACATTTTATTGAAGTGTTGTAACACGTTACATCACTCATCGAGAGGAGTCAGGGGAGTGGATTCTTCCGACTCATTCAGACTTAATGGGGTATATCCTTCTAATTCAATCTCACTTAGAGGGGTATAGCCCTTAGATTCCTCAGAACTGATCACTATTGGCCTAATAGGTGAATATTCCAACTCAGGCTCTTTTTCTTTTTCAAGGATATTTTTCTTAGTATGACATCCGGTAGGGTTCTTTCCTATTACAATACTCTTTTCTGGGACTAGTTTTGCTTCAAAAGGAGCATCATCCAAAACCGGCTTAACAGGGGATTGAGGATCCTTTTTAACCCTCACGTAATGGGCATATCCTGCTACCGGCTTTCAAGTTGTCTACTTGGTACAAACCATTTCTGTAAAACATAAAGCTATTAATTTTCAGATTTATCTTAGCGAAGTGACTCATATAGGTCCTAGTGTTATAAACTAAGAGCTCTGATACCAAAATGTAAAGACGTCAATCTAGGATCTAACCCTAAACTACGCTTTATTCATAAATAAACTTAAAATTTCAATCTCAAAGCATATTTTATACAAGATATAAGCAAACATCGAATATATCATAATCATGCACATGAATAATACAATATCCAATATAAAGAAGTTCTTATTTTCTACTTAGGCTTCCAAATTGCCTTAAGAATAAACAAGAAGATGCATCTGTCAATCTTTAGTCTGAGTCACTTCCTTCTGTCTTTCGAACGCAGATGAGAACAAGAATCAGGCAATTTTTCCACCCAACCTTTAAGCTTACGCTTCCCCGAAATTCTTGGTCAATCAAGAATACCCGACCCTGCACAAATTGGTTTAACCAAAGAATTTGAAAGCAAGAGGGAATCTGGTGCATTCCTAGATAATATATGCATTTTCATTTTTCCTAGTTCATTCTAAGAAACAACCATTCGCTATCATACTAGGATGTGGTAGAGAGCATAAATAAGGAATTTCCATCTTTTTCTACGGATAATTCAAACAATAACTCAGCCAAGTATATGCCATGCATAGCAAAATAATAGTTGGAAAAAGCAACTATTCTTCCTAAAGCATCCACATTTGGCACCTATCTCGAAAGGTAAATTTTTACAACTCAAGCTTAATCCTAGCTTGATTCCCTCAAACACAAATTCTTTTGAGAATACAATCTTTCTTTTAAAACAAAAATAGAGATATCATTTTTGTTGCTTACTAATCATTACTTTTCTAATATATCTTTCGAAGACAATCTTTCATAAAAATGATAAACTTTTATAAGCAATAATCTTAAAATCAATCTTTTGGCCAAAATAAAGTACATACAATAGAAGGTGTTAAACATGTGTGAAATTAATCTCATATGTAAACAAAAGTATGCAAACACATTCTAAAAATAGAATTAAAACTAAATATTTTTGTGCAAAATACGATATTAACAACATCTTTTCTCTAAATTCTTTTCTTCTATTCCATAATGGTTTATAAAGAATTTCAAATACGATATTAATAATTGATACCCATTTGGACGTACATATCTATTATCTAAACTTCCATTTCTACACATTCTATACCAAATTTAACAAATAAAATAAAACATAAACAAAGGATTCTAACCTCTTGGACACTTTGGAGTGGATTGTAAGCTTTTGACCTTGTCGTTCTTCGTCAAATGATTCCACTCCTTGATCGCAAGTCTCTCTTTCTCTCCAACTATTCTTATCTCTATCCAACTATCTCTCTATCACTCAATCTCCACAATAATATCCAACTATTCTTCCTCTACATCCAAATATCCTTCCTCTCTATCAAACTATTCTTCCTCTCTATCACACTATTCTTCCTTTCTATGAAACTATTCTTCCTCTATCTCAAACTATTCTTCCTGTCTATCAAACTATTCTTACTCTCTCTTCAAGAAATTATCGCTCTTCTAATCTTATATGAGTAAGAATCAAGTGAATGAGTGTGTGCATAAGTCTATTTATTCTAATCTTGGCTATGTTTGCTGCTATCCTCTGGGTATTATTTACTGTTTCATTATTTCTATTGTCATGTGGTTGTAACTATATTCTCCATGCAGTCTTATGGATTAAATACCATCCTTGTTTTGTGGCAAGTTCGAGTCTTATTGTTTAAAGCTTCCAACCATTTCAGTTGGAGCTTGATTGTTGCATGGAACCTGTCGACTTTAGCTTATCCACCGTAGAGTGGTGTTGCATGCCAAGTCATGGGAGTGTTTTACATGTTGTTTACGTTTCAAATGGGAGTAGTGGTAGTCAGTAGTATATCCCTTAAGCTATGCCTACCTTAAACATCTTACCTTATTGCCTCCCACTGCATTTGACCTGCGTTAATTCTTTGATAGCGGCCACCGTGGATGGAGGGAGACTATTATCAAACTGACCAAAGTGGCTACCATGGGTTGAGGAGTCTGTTTACACACCGACCAAGGTGGCTCTTCCATTTGTTTCAAACGGTCGACCACCTTTTTCAACTCACCACCTTATATTATTATGTTTAATATTATATTTATAATATGGTATGTTTTATAGTTTATTTATAAATGACTTTTCATTAAACATTAAACTTTGTTTTTAATATATTCTTTGATTAACCTTTTCTTTGATAAACAAATATATATATTGGATTTTTTTAATTTTCTAATTTAATTTCATACATACATATTCAATATTTACAAATATATGATCAAATTATTATTAGACAAATCTCGTATGAATAGACAAAACAATTTGATGAAGTCAAATTTCATGATAATTGGTTATTGATATATGTATATGATTGAATAAATTTCTCATATATATATATATTAGACTATTATTCAATTTACAAAATTTAAACTCGTAAGTACTCTTTTCATACATTTACATACCTGAACAAGAAGGACATAAAAAAACCTAGGGTCGATATTTGGTTTCGAATCATCTACACATTTTATCTCTTTTAACCATAAAGCTTAATATTTCACCATTACTCATGCAACTTAAATTCAATTCAATCACCACTCACATCATATAATCAACCTACTACTCATTCCAAATTCATCATTTCAATTCGAACAAACACTCAAATAAGGTCATTTAAATCATCCACATTTTCAAGATGCAAATTATAAATCCTAATGTGGTGTGTGAAAGATTCCCTTTTCTATCAAAGTCGTTCAGTCAAAAACAATTCTACCTAATTCGTGTTCTTGTCTTTGACCTCCTTCACCTCATCCTACATTACTTGCACTCAAAATGTTATCAGTATTGACAAACCCAAAAGAATATTGAGTTTCATATCATTTGCTGGGGTAAAAAGCATACTATATTTCCTCATACTAGATTATGAATGATCTAATCTATTTTAAATTTCAAAATCACATTACATCTTTAAATTGCACAATATTAAATAAAACGATTCGTGACATCTTTTCACTTTATCTTTAGCCTTCAATGCAAATTGGTAAGCCTCCTCCACTATAGAAATCTTTATCATACTCATCTCATGTTGCAGGTTAAACCCAAGTCCATTATGTATGTAGCCACCTTCTCTCTGTCCATCTCTCTATGTCCAGATAGAATCATCACCTTGTAGGATTCCTCAGTATACACTTTCACACTCATGTTCCTCTACTTCAAGTTCTGCAACTTCTTGAACAATTCCAACTCAAAGTTGTTAGGCCCAATATGGAAAGCTAATGTACTGAGAGGGGAGGGGTGAATCAGTACTTCACAACTTTTCTTGAATAATAACTTTACTATTATGCATAAACAGAATAGTGCAGTAACATAAAATAAAGATAAAACAAATAGATAACAATCATACATGATTCACTCCATAACACATATATTTTGGCTACGCAAAAACTCTTGGTTAGAGAGAAAAATTGTGGTGGGGATGGCACCCACAACTTCACTACTGCAATAATAAAGAGTGCTTAGTTAGAGCTACATATTAGCTATTTCTGATAGCTTACCCTGTTAGGAGTAACAAGATCTGTTAGATCTACCTTGCTAAAGGATTTTACAACACTTAATCTAAATGTTGCACCTGGTTAGAGGCTTTACAATTTATAGACTTGATTAGAGCCTTTTACCCTGTTAAAGGTTTCTCTTTCTACTTCACAATATTACAATAAAATCATTACAAATATCTGCAACTTTACATCTGAAATGTTATAGCAGATTCTATGTGCTTAGAATAGATTACCTTGCTTATAGCATACCTTGGTAACCCATATAGTAACTCGATAAACCCTTCTGTTTACTCTGTTCTTTGACTGTTCTCTGAAAATGTTCTTGGTGACCTCTATGTCTCTGTAACAGTCTTCTTACACACATGTACACACCCTTAACTCATGCTGTATAAATAGATCTCTTAAGATGGTGATCCAATTCATTGCTTCGATCTTACAAACATGATTTATCGAATGAATAACTATACAAAATATTTCATTGGTTAGATTGATCTCAAAATCATACACAATCTTCTGGTGCAATTTCCAATGTGATAATGGTTAGATGTGCCTCGATCTTGTAACACATTTTCATATGCATGTCTAGGTTCAATGAATCTGGTAACATGTTTCACTTGGTGTATATCAACTGAGTGTGTCATCTTTGCTGCTGGATAGACATGAAAAGATACTCGATAGACAACTCGGTGTATACTGCATTCTGTGACTGCTTTCCTCTATAACCGACTAGACTGTGCATACCGACTTCTCTGTGTATACTGACTGCATGATTCGGTAGTGTTAACTGACTAGAGTATATAGTATGACTTTGAATATAAAAACTAATGGCAATTTGATGAGTAGTAACAATCTCCCCTTTTGACATTAGTTGAGATGTTTGACAAAAACTACGTTTAAAGTCATAACTCAAAAATCTATATACTTTGCAAAATGACTATACTTGATAGTATATACAATAGTCAATGAAATAGTATATTCAGATATACTCCCCTTATCATTATACTATACAAAACTCTGATTTTGCATGCTCAGTTCTGGGCTTGTGTGCTCTGCTTACTGTCCTTGGATACTCTGCATACTCTACTTGGTATACTCCCCTATATTCAATACTCCGAATACTATATCAAAACTATATAACCAAAACTATATTACTCCCCAAATATATAGTATCACCAAATATATTGTATTACTCCCCCTTTTTGACAAACATGAAAAACTTAATTTCCATCCGGGGGTGGTAACTAGTCACAAATGGATTTGTACTTTTTTCGGGCGTCGATAAGAGCGATAGAGAGGGCATCCTTTACACTTTCCATTAAAGAAATTTGTGCTTGAATATCAACCAATAGTGATATTAAGCCATCAAGAGTGCTTCCCTCTTATGTAGTAGATAGGCATGTGGCTCGATTAATCTGTTCTTGAACTGATGAAAGATGAGGAAGGAATAATGTTTGGAGTGTCATTATATCCATCTTGATCTTATTTTTTTCATTTCTTAGTTCCAATTGTTGAGCCATGAGCTGTTGAAGCTTGGTATAAAATTTTTGAACTGAATTGGGCTCAGGGGTCAACTTATTTGAGAGATCGGTGATCTCTTTCTCAATTGCATTAGTTTTATTCTTGATATCTTTAATGAATATAGAAAATGTACAGAGTTTCTGAAATAAATAAAGAATGTGCTTGAGTTGAGGGGACAACTCAGCAATGAATTTGATAAGTTTGACTTTGCCAATAGCTAGAGCTTTCTGTACCTCTTCTATCATTTTTGCAATAAGCTCCTTGTCTTTTAGCTTGCTCAAATACTTAGATGCATCTACTCTGGATGTTTCTATTTGATTAACGAGTTCATCCAGTTGAATGTAGATGGCTGCATCGGTTGACACTGTAGCTATAGGTAGCATATCTGATAGCAGTGTCTTCACCTTCTGAAGTACTTTATTCTTCTTTTATATGGCCATCTATTTTTCTTGTTCGGTCTTTGCTTTGCATAGTTCACCAAAATCAATGAGTGCTTGCCTTGATATATCCACATTGGGCAACACTATTGGTTTAGATAAATCAACTTTGAAACTATGCTTTTTCACCTTCTTCTCTTTACCTTTGATCGGTTGGACCAAGACAATAGCTTGAGAGGCTTGTTGACCCTCGGTAGGTTGCTCGGTAGAGGTAAAACTTTGGTTGGTTTCTATAGTTGTTGTGGTGTCTTTTGGTGTCTCGGTACTGGGTGTCTCAACTGCTACATTTTTAGTGCTCGACGGTGCTTGAGAGGTCTGTTCTTGAGTAGTATCTTCTCCTATTGTAGACTTGTGACCTTCGGTGCCTTGTGTTGTATCCTGAGGAGCTTCGGTAGAGATAGGTTGAGTGATTGGTGGATAAGGCTGAACTTGTTCTAAAATAGATTCACTAGATACAAGTTTTTCATATGTAGTGCCTTCTATCATCTCCTGCTCTGGTTCCTCTATATCCATGACATTTTCATCAATTTGAATAGTGTCAGCCAGGTCTTGTTCGATAACATCAGGACCGTACTCAATGACATCATGCTCGTGCTCATTGACATCAATGATTTCAACTATAGATTGTTCACCGGCATCTTTGATTTTGAAGATTTCTTGCCATTTTGCTTTTATCTCATTCTCTACGTCAATATATAGCCCATTCATCAGTTTTAAGGCTCTCTGTTTGACAAGAAATTTTGAATTGTAGGTTGTCAAATGTTCCTTTATTTCTACTATAGACATATCAGGAAATAGATGGACTAGACTTCTTTCTTTGATTTGTTTCTCTGAGTCCATTGCATACTTCCACCGGTTATCAATATGCAAGTAAAGTTCATTTGGAAGTGGCTTTACTAGTTCCAATGGAGCTAGCTGAAACTCTAGAAGTGTGCAGATGACAGCTTCTTCAATTTGTCTCTTCTCATCATTATTTCTGGTTTCATACTTGACATATCTAAAAGAACCAAATCCACCATATTCTTTCAGATTGGCACAGAAGTTTTCAACACTATGTATATTTACCTTCTCTCTCTTGACAATCTGGAATTTATTTGCATCTTTAGATTCTATATCATAAGACTCTTTTGTCAAAATGAGTCTCCAAGTAGACTTCTTATAGGTCTTGGTTACCTTGGGAGTAGTAACACTCTTTTGTTTCTTACTCGGTGATGCGGCTGATGCTCTAGTGTTAGGTCTCTTTGTTGGAGGAGTCGGTAGGGCCTTTGAAGTGTCCTATTTCTTTCTTTTTAACACTTTTCCCTTAGGCAGTTTGGTGCTTAGTGTTATAGTTGCCTCTTGAGCTTCTGATTCCTCTTCGGTAATGGCAAGAGTGCCTTTGACAGGTGTAGAGGAAGAGTCTTCTCCGAATTTCTCCATTAAAACATTTATCATCTTTGTTGCTTTTCTTGTAGCTTTGGGTACTACAATGCTCATTTTTACTTTTCCCTTCACTTCTCCATAGGTTCCATACCTCATCTTGGTAGCATGCCTTGGTAATGTAAGGAATGCATCAATTTGCTGTTGTGTGATGTCAAAGTTAATCTCGTAACCCATAGGTGGCAAAGATTGAGTTCTTGGTTCCACAACATTCACATAATAGTAATCGGTGTCTACCTCAAAGCATATGTCATCTTTATATTTCTCCACTAGCTGGGGTGGAATTCGGTACCTGTTGTGCATCTTCTCTTGAAATTTGCTGAAATAATCATCCATTATGTCATTGAAATTATCACCTAGTTTCTTGATAAAGTCATTAATCTGATGGGTGATTGGTCGGTGTAGCTCCCAAACTACTTTATCGACTGATGGAAAGAATTTTTCAAAGTAGAAAAACATGCATACAAGAAGTGAACCAAACTTTAGTGTATTTTCCGAGTTGTTCTTCTTCGGCTTCCTTATTGTGTTCAGATTCTCAAACAAGTTCTTCAATAACACTTCACATAAGTCAATTTTCATTCCCTTTTTCACAATTTTATAGGCTATGTCAACTGCTGCATAGGGTACACTATTTTCCCTTGCTAATTGGAAGAAACAGTAACCAATTACTCTAATAGTAAACTTAAGTTCTGCATCAGTGACATTGTTCAGTTTTAATCCTCTGTAATCAGATTCAACTCCAGTTAAATTGGTCAATTCCTTCTGTGATATCATCTTTTGAGCTCGTGCATGATCATAGATAGGATAACTGGTGATCACATGAATGATTTCCTTGGTGATTTTAAATGGTTTCTCTTCTAGCCACATGAAATCATCATGAACTCTACTCAAAACAAACTTGACCCATTGGGGCTTGAACACACGAGGATAGGTTAGGGCTTCAGTCAGTCCTTTGATTTTGATGTGATCATACTTGTTGTTTAATACACCATCGGTACATAGTTCATCATAGGTGTCTCTTATCTCAACATGACCTAGTTCTTCAACATGACATTTGGTGAAGAATCTAACATCTTCGACTAACAAGACTCGATCTGGGATGAGTGAAAAGGTGGTTTTGTCATCCGATTCGGAGGCGACTTTAGGAGTCAAAGAGTATTTCAATGAGGGCTTCTCTACATTCTTGACAACAATGGGATCTTGGATCTTGGGAACCATTGAAGATTTCAAGTAAAAACTTAGCAAACTATCCTTAAGGTTTGACCGTTTACAAACGGCAGACACTTCACACTTAGCAGATAACAACAATTTGATAAGATCGGTAAGCTAGCTTAATAGTGTAATGAGATTTGATGAAAATACCTTGAATTCACTTTGAATGAGGTTTGATCGCCTTGGAATCACTCTTCTCTGCTATTTCAAAAACTTGGTAAGTGTAAATGACCACGAAAATGCTTTTAAGTACACAAAATACCTTACCTGGCTCTGTGCGGGTTAGGTCAAAAATATTAAATGCACTCAGTTCACCTTTAACCGATTTACTCTCCTTTCTCATTTTAACCGAGTAACCAAATTTCCTTCATTTACCAACTTGATAGGCTTCCTGTATTCACCGACTTAATAGGTTTCCTGTAAAGTACTTTAAATAGAATTTCAAACTTACTAACGCATCTTAACTATGCAGATTTTGAATTTAGTACATAATAGAATAGGAACTGTTATGATTTTAACCTTCAGAGAATGCAGTCCCTTAATACCTTTACTGATTAATTTGGAATAGGTGCACCTAGCTTGGTAGGTAAGGTACTTTCTTCATTTGACACAATTTCCTTCTTTTTCCAAATCATCTGTAATTTGCCTCTTATTTCTTTAGTGTTTTCTCTAGGTTGATCTCTACAATCTCCAGCCAAGTGTCCAACTTTGTGACAATGAAAGCATGCCATACCAGGATTTCGCCATGATTTTTAGTTGTTCATTCCAAACCTTATTAAATAGTTGGCACTAATATGTCCACATCTTCCACAACATTCACACCATATCCTTGTATTGTAATCCCATGGTACTACTGCATATTGTCGATGAGGATCTGTGTGAGTTTGGTAACTTCTAGTGTTTGCTTGGTGTGCAGACCACATGTAGTTCTTTTGCTTAAGCCAGCACTTCTCAGTACTATGTCCATATCTATTGTAGTTTCTACAAAATCTTTTGAATTTTGCCTTCTGATAGTTGTTAACAGACTTTGTCCTACATTGATTAGATGTGTGACCATATTTATTGCAATTGTAACAATAACCATTAGACTTAGTGATATTTGGTTGCTTACCTTTTCTGATTTGGCATATGTTGGTAGTATGACCTTGATTTCCATAGTAGTAGCAAATAGGCTTCTTTCTTTTGATGTTATTCCTTTTTCCAGCTTGCTTTGATGATTCTCCTCTCTCGGTAGTATGAATTCCTTTCTCGATAGAGTCTTTTCCTTTCTAACCGAGTCCTGCATCTTTGTTGGGTCTTCTTGTATTCAGTTCCTCATCCAACATCTTTGATGCTTCATAACTCTTCTTCAGTGTTTCTTTGGATTTCTTCTTTGCATCGGTCAACCTTGATACTTCAAGTTTCAATGCTTGATTTTTGTCATTCTTCAAAATTGCTTCATGATATGCATAACCTAGTTGATCTGTCATATTTTATTGAATCCCAGTCAATCTTATGATTTCATCATTTTTATCAGATACTAAGACTTCAAGTTGTTGTTTCTCTCTTTCTAGATCTCTTGCTTTATCCTTAGCTATCCTTAATGCATCTAGATTTTTAGTCATTTGTGTGCTGAAATGTTCATGTTCTCTTTTCATTACTTTTAGTCGATCAGCCAGTGCTTTGTTCTTTTCTTTCAATACTCCTATCATTTCTTTAGTCTCTTCAGATATACTATTCTCAGATGATGTCTCAATTTGTTCGACTAACTCTTGAGAATCCTGTAAATCATCAGATAATCTTCTTCTTACTTTCAGAGATTTTTACATTTGCCTTTGCATGTCTACAATCACTTGATTAGCATGATCCAACTCTTCTTGCAGATATACAATCCTCCAAGATTGTTTGTAGCCTTCCATTGATAAGATCTTTCTCTTTAGGCAGTTAAACCCTTTTCCAAGATTCAAGCTCTAATACCAGTTGTTAGGCCAAATATGGAAAGCTAATGTATTGAGAGGGGAGGGGTGAATTAGTACTTCAAAATTTTTCTTGAATAATAACTATACAAAATATTTCATTGGTTGGATTGATCTCAAAATCATACACAATCTTCTGGTGCAATTTCCAATGCGATAACAGTTAGATGTGCCTCGATCTTGTAACACATTTTCATATGCATGTCCAAGTTCAATGAATCTGGTAACATGTTTCACTCAGTGTATATCAACTCGGTGTGTCATCTTTGCTACTTGGTAGACATGAAAAGATACTCGGTAGACAACTCAGTCTATACTACATTCTGTGACTGCTTTCCTCTGTAACTGACTAGACTATGCATACTGACTTCTCTGTGTATACCAACTGCATGATTCGATAGTGTTAACAGACTAGAGTATATAGTATGACTTTGAATATAAAAACTAATAAAAATTTGATAAGTAGTAACAATAGTCTCCTAGAATGAAATTAGCCTTCAATCTTGCAACCATATATCTCCACCAGGTGATTTTCTTCTCACCATTCTCCACTCTATCTCTTTGTAACTATTTCCACCATAAAGAAGCATGCCCTTTCAATTTAGTTTGTACTAACCTAACCCTTTACCAATCTCTAATATCCTCAAACTCAAAATAGTCCTCCAATCCTTCGATCCAGTGTATCAGGTCTTCTGGATTTAGCATTTTAGCATTTTAGCATTTAACATTTTGCATTTTTGCATTTTTGCATTTTTGCATTTTAGCATTTAGCATTTAGCATTTTAGCATTTATTATTTTGCATTTTGCATTTTAGCATTTAGCATTTTAGCATTTTTGCATTTAGTATTTTAGCATTTTAGCATTTTTAGCTTTTTAGCATTTTAAAATTTTAGTATTTTATATTTTAGCATTTTAGCATTTTTAGTATTTAGCATTTTGCATTTTAGCATTTTAGCATTTACAAGTTTACATTTTAGCATTTAGCATTTAGCATTTTAGCATTTTAGCATTTTGCATTTTGCATTTTAGTATTTAGCATTTAGCATTTAGCATTTTAGCATTTTGCATTTTGCATTTTGTATTTTTCTATTTTAGCATTTAGCTTTTTAGCATTTTAGCATTTAGCATTTAGCATTTAGCATTTTAGTATTTAGCATTTTGTATTCTGCATTTTGCATTTTCCATTTTAGCATTTTAGCATTTTAGCATTTCTGAATTTTAACATTTAGTATTTTACATTTAGCATTTTAGCATTTTAGCATTTAGCATTTAGCATTTTAGCATTTAGCATATTGTATTTTGCATTTCGCATTTTTGCATTTTAGCATATTTAGTATTTTAGCATTTAACATTTTGCATTTTAGCATTTTAGCATTTTGCATTTTGCATTTTGCATTTTTGCATTTTTATTATTCTAGCATTTTTGAATTTTAGCATTTATCATTTAGTATTTTAGCATTTTAGCATTTAGCATTTTGCATTTTAGTATTTAGCATTTTTGCATTTTTGCATTTTGCATTTAGTATTTTAACATTTTAGAATTTTTAGCTTTTTAGCATTTTAGCATTTTAGCATTTTAGCATTTTAGCATTTTGCATTTTGCATTTTAACATTTTTAGTATTTAGCATTTTGCATTTTAGCATTTTAGCATTTACAAGTTTGCATTTTAGCATTTAGAATTTAGCATTTTAGCATTTAGCATTTAGCATTTAGTATTTTAGCATCTTGCATTTTAGCATTTTAGCATTTTAGCATTTTGCATTTTACATTTTGCATTTTTCCATTTTTTGCATTTTAGCATTTTAGCATTTAGCATTTTAGCATTTAGCATTTAGCATTTAGCATTTTAGCATTTTAGCCTTTTTAGCTTTTTAGCATTTTAAAATTTTAGTATTTTGCATTTTAGCATTTTAGCATTTTTAGTATTTAGCATTTTAGCATTTTAGCATTTAGAAGTTTGCCTTTTAGCATTTAGCATTTTAGCATTTTAGCATTTTAGCATTTTGCATTTTGTATTTTGCATTTTGCATTTTAGCATTTTAGCATTTAGCATTTATCATTTTAGCATTTTAGCATTTAGCATTTAGCATTTAGCATTTTGCATTTTGCATTTTGCATTTTAGCATTTTTAGCTTTTTAGCATTTTTAGCATTTTAGCATTTTAGCATTTTAGCATTTTAGCATTTTAGCATTTTGCATTTTAACATTTTTAGTATTTAGCATTTTGCATTTTAGCATTTCCAAGTTTGCATTTTAGCATTTAGAATTTAGCATTTTAGCATTTAGCATTTAGCATTTTAGCATTTTGCATTTTAACATTTTTAGTATTTAGCATTTTGCATTTTAGCATTTCCAAGTTTGCATTTTAGCATTTAGAATTTAGCATTTTAGCATTTAGCATTTAGCATTTAGCATTTAGTATTTTAACATCTTGGATTTTAGCATTTTAGCATTTTGCATTTTACATTTTGCATTTTTCCGTTTTTGCATTTTAGCATTTAGCATTTTAGCATTTAGCATTTTGCATTTAGCATTTTAGCATTTTAGAATTTTTTGCTTTTTAGCATTTTAGTATTTTAGTATTTTGCATTTTAGCATTTTAGCATTTTTAATATTTAGCATTTTAGCATTTTAGCATTTACTAGTTTTCCTTTTAGCATTTAGCATTTAGCATTTTAGCATTTTGCATTTTGCATTTTGTATTTTGCATTTTAGCATTTTAGCATTTAGCATTTTAGCATTTTAGCATTTTGCATTTTGCATTTTGCATTTTTGCATTTTTGCATTTTAGCATTTAGTATTTAGCATTTTAGCATTTTATCATTTATCATTTTAGCATTTTAGCATTTAGCATTTTGCATTTTTGCATTTTTGCATTTTAGCATTTAGCATTTAGCATTTTAGCATTTATTATTTTGCATTTTGCATTTTAGTATATAGCATTTTTGCATTTAGCATTTAGCATTTTTGCATTTTAGCATTTTACATTTTAGCATTTTAGCATTTAGCATTTTGCATTTTGCATTTTGCATTTTGCATTTTTTCATTTTAGCATTTTAGCATTTAGCATTTTAGCATTTTAGCATTTAGCATTTTAGCATTTAGCATTTTGTATTTTGCATTTTGCATTTTAGCATTTTCGCATTTAGCATTTAGCATTTTAGCATTTTAGCATTTTGCATTTTGCATTTTGCATTTTTGTATTTTTGCATTTAGCATTTAGCATTTTAGCATTTTATCATTTAGCATTTTGCATTTTAGCATTTTAGGATTTTAGCATTTTTGAATTTAGCATTTTAGTATTTTAGCATTTTAGCATTTAACATTTTGCATTTTAGCATTTAGCATTTTGCATTTTGCGTTTTAGCATTTTAGCATTTAGCATTTAGCATTTTACATTTAGCATTTTAGCATTTATTATTTAGCATTTTAGCATTTTAGCATTTTAGCATTTTAGCATTTATCATTTTGCATTTTTGCATTTTTGCATTTTAGCATTTAGCATTTAACATTTTAGCATTTATTATTTTGCATTTTGCATTTTAGCATATAGCTTTTTAGCATTTCTGCATTTAGCATTTTAGCATTTAGCATTTTAGTATTTTTGCATTTTACATTTAGCATTTTAGCATTTTAGCATTTTTAGCTTTTTATCATTTTAAAATTTTAGTATTTTGCATTTTAGCATTTTAGCATTTTTAGCATTTTAGCATTTTAGCATTTACAAGTTTGCATTTTAGTATTTAACATTTAGCATTTAGCATTTTTGCATTTTGCATTTTGCATTTTGTATTTTTGCATTTTAGCATTTAGCATTTTAGCATTTTAGCATTTAGCATTTAGCATTTAGCATTTTAGTATTTAGCATTTAGCATTTTGCATTTTAGCATTTTAGCATTTTAGCATTTAGCATTTTTGCATTTTAACATTTAGTATTTTACATTTTGCATTTTAGCATTTTAGCAATTAGCATTTAGCATTTAGCATTTTGTATTTTGCATTTTGCATTTTTGCATTTTAGCATATTTAGTATTTTAGCATTTTAGCATTTTGCATTTTGCATTTTGCATTTTGCATTTTGCATTTTGCATTTTTTCATTTTAGCATTTTTATTATTCTAGCATTTTTGTATTTTAGCATTTATCATTTAGTAGTTTAGCATTTTAACATTTAGCATTTTGCATTTTAACATTTTTGCATTTAGCATTTTAGCATTTTTGCATTTTGCATTTAGTATTTTAGCATTTTAGTATTTTTAGCTTTTTAGCATTTTAGTATTTTGCATTTTAACATTTTTAGTATTTAGCATTTTGCATTTTAGCATTTTAGCATTTACAATTTTGCATTTTAGCATTTAAAATTTAGAATTTTAGCATTTAGTATTTTAACATCTTGCATTTTAGCATTTTAGCATTTTGCATTTTACATTTTGCATTTTTCCATTTTTTTATTTTTTTATTTTAGCATTTTAGCATTTAGCATTTTAGCATTTAGCATTTTGCATTTAGCAATTTAGCATTTTATGATTTTTAGCTTTTTAGCATTCTAAAATTTTAGTATTTTGCATTTTAGCTTTTTGGCATTTTTAGTATTTAGCATTTTAGCATTTTAGCATTTACAAGTTTGCATTTTAGCATTTAGAATTTAGTATTTTAGCATTTAGCATTTAGCATTTAGTATTTTAGCATCTTGCATTTTAGCATTTTAGCATTTTGCATTTTACATTTTGCATTTTTTCATTTTTTCATTTTAGCATTTTAGCATTTAGCATTTTAGCATTTTTATCTTTTTAGCATTTTAAAATTTTAGTATCTTGCATTTTAGCATTTTAGCATTTTTAGTATTCAGCATTTTAGCATTTTAGCATTTACAAGTTTGCCTTTTAGCATTTAGCATTTAGCATTTTAGCATTTTAGCATTTTAGCATTTTGCATTTTAGCATTTTAGCATTTAGCATTTAGCATTTTAGCATTTAGCATTTAGCATTTAGCATTTAGCATTTTAGCTTTTTTAGCTTTTTAGCATTTTAGCATTTTAGGATTTTAGCATTTTGCATTTTAACATTTTTAGTATTTAGCATTTTGCATTTTAGCATTTTAGCATTTACAAGTTTGCATTTTAGCATTTAGAATTTAGCATTTTAGCGTTTAGCATTTAGCATTTAGCATTTAGTACTTTAGCATCTTGCATTTTAGCATTTTAGCATTTTGCATTTTGCATTTTGCATTTTATATTTTGTATTTTTCTATTTTTGCATTTTAGTATTTTAGCATTTAGCATTTTAGCATTTAGCATTTTGCATTTAGCATTTTAGCATTTTAGCATTTTAGCATTTTTAGCTTTTTAGCATTTTAACATTTTAGTATTTAGCATTTTAGCATTTTAGCATTTTTAGTATTTAGCATTTTAGCATTTTAGCATTTACAAGTTTGCCTTTTAGCATTTAGCATTTAGCATTTTAGCATTTTAGCATTTAGCATTTAGCATTTTAGCATTTTAGCATTTTAGCATTTTTAGCTTTTTAGCATTTTAGCATTTTAGTATTTTGCATTTTAGAATTTTAGCATTTTTAGTATTTAGCACTTTAGCATTTTAGCATTTACAAGTTTGCCTTTTAGCATTAGCATTTAGCATTTTAGCATTTTAGCATTTTGTGTAGTACCCCTACCCTAATCAATCTCTAATGTTGGTTTAATCTTGATTAGTTTATCTTAATATAATGTTAAAGTTAGATGTTTGATTTAACGCATAGCTATTGATGTGGTTTTCACACTAGTTGTATGCAAGTTATTCGGTGTTCCTATTTCGTGGTATTAATATTGAGCTAACACTTTCATTAAGTTTCTATATGTATGCATGTATGACTCTTGGTTGCAGGAAATTTCAGGTACAACGCCGCATGAGTGCGAGGTTTGTCTTCACCTGGATGTGCAGGTTTGAGTGTACCTCTTAAATCCTTAGAGTTCGATTAGGTGGTCGTAAGACCCTAGTTGACCTTAGTTGTGCTCAAGTGAGCATCGCCAGTCGTCATCGGTTATCCCTTTTTATTTGGGTTTGCGAGTCGTCCGTTTGGTTGACCTTCTCATTTTGCGTGCTTGGTGTGCATGGTTAAATTGATTAATCAGTCCTTAGTAATTATTTTGATTATATATGTGTTTGTGCATTAGAGGTTAATGGACTAAATTAATCGGGATTTCGTTATGCGATTTTCGTTAATATGAATTGCTTATTTTAAATTGGGAGTAAATTCGACTAAATGACTGATTTTGAATATTAAATGCATTTTGAATATGCTATTGAAAAGAAAGTTTTGTATTTTATCGCAATAGATTGATTGTATTCTGTTGGCTTTTGAAATTAGAAAGATTAAATTTCAATTGAATGAGAAATCGATTTTGGAATTGAAAAGCAAGTCAATTTGTTGTGATAGTTAGAAAAGGATTAATTTTGAGAATTATTGTTAAATAAAAATTTTAATTCCAAAAATAGAATTTTTGGTCAACTCTTCCATATAACCCAAAATTTGGGGAAAATTGGAGGAGGGGACATTTTGGAGAATTTATGGTTGGAAAATATTTTGGAGATGAAATTTGAGGGTTTTGGATGGAGAAGGAGGGTTTTGGTAGCTGGAGATTAGGGTTCTTCAGCAGATCTTGCCAGGAACGCGAGATCAGGTAGGATCTAATTCTCAATTTTAGTTATTGTATAAAATGGAAATGGGGGTTTGAAGGTTTTCATGCTATCTTAGTTCCAGATTCTCCATTGAATGCCATGCTTATGAACTGATTTAGTAAATTAATTAGCTTGGCTGGGAATGTATTTGAGGTGTTGTTAATTTCTCTATTCTTTTTAGGCGTTTGAAACCCTTGGGTGTTTGTAAAGGATGAAAAACCATCAAGAAAATATGTAATGCCCCGCCAGGAAACCCCGAAGGGATAAGCTAAAATAACAAGAATAGAGAGCAATAATTTTTTTTTTTCAAAGTTACAACACATAAGATGCAACAAGATAACAAAGATTCAGATTACAAAGTGGAAGACTTCTACTAACTCCTAAAGAGTTTCCCAACGAGATTACTTAAATTCCACAATTCATTTAACTCACACAATCAATCCATTACGCTGAAAGTCTTAATAACGAGATAATTTCATAAACAGGATAAACTTCCTTCAAAGGACGGAAATATAATCACAACAAAGATTCATCCATTAAGATCCATTCATCAACTTCATTCAATCTTTTCATTTAAAATTACAAACCATACATATAACATCCTAATACACTAGGATTTCATCAAAGCATAAGAGATCTTTCCAAGCATATTTAAATTCCTAACAACAACTGAGTATAATTCGTTACTCTAAGTTACATTCATTCATATTCTAGCTTATTGCATTAAAAGGACGATTTCACACAAGCATTATGATAAATCGCATCTCAAGCAATTATGCATTCGATCCATATGGCATTCAAGATAGAACTGAATATAAGCATTTAGAGTTAATTCCATTATCCACTTAACCATTCTAACATAAATTAATCATACATGATAAAGCTGAATAAAGGAACATAAGAGGATACACCACATAACACCATAATGATCTCGGAGTTCACCCCTAAAGGGCTACATCTCCGGGTCTGTGCAACTGCAAGACCCCCTCTGATAGATAATAAGGTTAAGAGTACAAGAGGTTACACTATACAATCCAGCCATCAAGGCGATACATAAACATTATACAACGACCACAACGGTCAATAAATACATAAACGATCCTTACAAGGAACAGGATCCAGCTGAACATAAATCAAGCTAAGACAAAGGTCAAGAAGAGCATCCACAATACTGAGCCATCACCACCCAAGGTCTAACATGAATCCGATACTCACAAGGGCAGCGACGAAGGATGACTCACAAAGGTACTCAAAATAGGACAAAACGACAACACCCTAGCGAACGTAGGGACAAGTGTCATCACACAACCTGGTATGGATACCATGGCAAGTATTCATAGGTCCCGGCCCATACACTGGTAACCCTGGCAACCTAATCCGAACTTCCGGCCCATCCAAGCCTCATGTGGACCCACACATCCTCTCGTGATGACAAGGAAGGTAGTTTGCCATTTCAGGCCTTCTCACCGCATGTCGAATCTATGATAGCACTCGTCTCATGTGTGAGGCACAATTATCTTAGTTAAAGATTATATTCTAATCTACTTAGGTTATCACTTATTAGACTCACTTTCGACGGGTTACCCAGCAGCCACTTTGGGCGCGGCCCCCAATCGAAAGCCACTTTCCCATACGACACTAGACTAACTCAGACGAACTCAAACCACGGAATACACATGGTAAGACGAACGGAGTTCAAGAAGATACAAACATCAGGTCAAACACGACTCAAGGGTAATCACTTACTGACGGTGCTCTAACTAGAGCCCTGACAACTAAGGTTAGCCACGAATCATCATTCGACTCACACAAAGAGGATATAACCAACTAAGTCAACATCACAATCCAAAGTCAACTCAAAATTCGGGGACTGAAACAGGAACACCAAATCATCCATACGACAGGGTCCTTTACACCAAGCAAAACATGCCATTTCATAATTAAAGCGAATACAGTAATTAAACTCGCAAGACAATAATCAGAAAAGACAATATTCCTCAAATTGATTTAATCATTACAGACGATCAAGTTTTCTACAAGATCTAAATCCGATTACAGTTATCTATCTCACCAAGGGTTACGATGTTCTTGGTTTTCTAACTCCTATGGTTCAAGCATCGAACAGGCAATTTAAGCCATGAAGAGTTCTTAAACCAAATTCATACTAATTAACTCAAACAACCATTAATCAAATAAAATAAGATATTTAACCTCCAACAAGCATCATAGACATACTGGTCTAAAATCAATCTCTACAGATTTATAAATTTCAATTCCAGTTACAAAATACGGATTACGAGAATAAAAATGTAGAAAGAGAATCTAAATGGAGATAATCACTTCCAAGGCATATCATTTAATTTCAAACACCACGATAAATATATCACTTACTTTCCAATTACTCAACTGATATGTTCTTATATAGCATTTAACATCATCACTAGTAATTCCATCGTATTAAAACGATTTTCCCAATAACAGATTGTTCTCTATTATGTTTTCAAGCAATAATACCTTAATCGAACTTACAATTCCAATTATACCTCACATTAAATTGACTATCATTAAAATGATACAAAATATCATAAGTTTTCTTTTTTTTTGAATGATAGAAGAAAATACACTTTAAAGAAAATCATTTTATAACTAATTTAAAACACAAAAAAAAACGCATTAAAAAAAATAACGTTTACCACCAACTACGTTTTTTTTTAAAACTACATTTTAAAACAAAAAAGAATGCCTTTTGACCGTAACGGCGAGGGCGGGCTATGCCCTAACCCTAGCCGCAGGGCATTGCCCAGGCGGCGGCGCCGCTGCGGTGCCCGCAGGCCCGCGACGCCCTGCGGCCACCGCGGCCCTGCGGCCACTGCAGTGAGCCGCGGCCAAAGGCCTTAACACCTGCGAATGGTGGGGGGAGGAACCAGGGGGACGAGCTGGGAATGAAGGGGGGTGCGAGCGGTGGAGAGGGGAGGGAGCGGGTGGAGCTCCGCTCCCCGCCTCCCATCCCCAAAACACAGTCCGAGCACAAAACAATGACGCCCAGGTTCGAACGCCAGCATTCGAAACTTGCTTCGCACACACAGTTCGAAATTTTAATATTAATTTGCTAAAAAAAAAACACACAGTTCGACTAAAACGAATACCCAGCTCGGCATAATAAATAAATATTTTCCATAGCAAACACAGTTCGAACTATAAAGCAAAACGTCCATCACAAAATTGAAATAAAGACTATACATTTCGATTTGCGGTGAGTTCAGTTTAACGAACAAGGTTTGATGTCAAATTTTCTTGGTGGTTTTCTCCACCAAAACAGCACCCAAGGGTTTCAAAACACTCAAAAACAAGGAGGAATAACCAGCATCTCAAAACCAGAAACTCAAAACCAAATTTTCCAGCCAAATTCATATGAACAATCAAATTGATTTTCAATAACCAATTCAGAATCCTACCTCAATTCGCAATCCTGGTATGGCTGAGGGAGAGCCCACCTGTCAGATTCCCCAAAATCTTCTCCAAAAATTGTCCATCCTCTCCAAATTTCCCAAATTGGGTTATATGGAAGAGTTGACCCAAAAATTTTCTATTTTTGGAATAAAATCTTTTATTTACAAATAATTCATAAAATTAATCCTTTCCTAATTATTAACAATTTAACTTGCTTTATCAATTCAAGACGATTTTCTCAATTAAACCAATTTAATCTTTCAATTCAAATAAGCCGACAGAACACAATTAACTCTATGGCAATAAAATCTATCACTTCCTTTTTAACAGCATATATAAATGCATTAATATTCAAAAACAACCATTTAATCAAACTTACTCCAAATTTAAAACAGGCAATTCATTAACAATGAAAATCGCATAACGAATACCCGATTAATTAAATCCATTAATCATCAATGCACAAACGCATATATAATCAAGATAATTACTAAAGACTAGTTAATCAATTAACCAAACACACCAGGCACGCAAATCGAGAAAGTCAACCAAACAGACGACTCGCAAACCCAAACAAGAAGGGATTACCGACGACGACTGGCGATGCTCACTAGAGCACGACTGGGGTCGACTAAGGTCTTACGACCACCTGATCCGACTCTAGGGGTTACAAGGGTATGCTCAAACCTGCAAAACCAGGTGACGACGAACCTCGCACTCATGCGACTTCGTACCTGAAATCTCCTGCAACAAAAGATCATACATGCATACATTTATAAAATCTAATGAAAGCGTTAGTCCGATACTAAAATCACGAAATAGGTACACTGAATAACCTGCATACAACTAGTGAGAAAACCACATCAATAGCTATGCGTTAAAATCAACATCTAACTGTAATCATTATATCAAGATAACTAATCACGATTAAACCCAGGTTAGAGATCGATTACGGTAGGGTACTACAAAATATGTTATCAAACGCAGTTCGTTTAATTAAAATTTATATTGAATCGAAATTTATTATCAATTTTGTGGTGGACGTTTGTTGTAGTTCGGACTGTGTGTCATTTTTTGTTTAAAAAAAAATATATATATTTGTTTTACCCCCCTGTGCGTTGTTTCTTTTATAATGAAAACGAGCTGGGCGAAATTTTAATAAAAACCGAACCCTTGGTTTGGGGTTGGAGGGCGGGGAGCGGAGCTCCACCCGCTCCTCCTCCCCTCCCCCGCTCGTCCCCCTTCTCCCGCTCAGCAAACACAGCGGCCGCGGCCCACGATGGTGGCCGCAGGGACCGCGGTGGCCGCAGGGCGCCGCGGGACCTGCGGGCACCACCGTGACGCCGCCCGCGAGCTTCCTCCGCCTGCGGCTAGGGTTGGGCACCCAGCCATCCTAGTTGGGAGGTGGGCCCCACCCTCACTTCCTTTTTTTAAATGCATTTTTTTTTTAAAACATAGTTTTTAAAATGGTTTTTTTTAATGTATTTTTTTTATCATTCAAAAAAAAAAAATGCATATGATATTAATATCATTTTAATGTTAAGTTTTATTTAGTTTCTTAATTATGATAAGGTGGCATCAATCTTGATAAATGTTAATTGGATATTGATTAATTTTATAATGGAGTTTATAGGTGAATTAATTATTCAATCTCATTTCATGACTTATGCTCTCTTTCTGATTAAGTTCTAAAACTATTAATTTCGCAACTGAATATCATTGATTATATTCTGATTGATCTTGGATTAATAAATTTAGATTTTACCTTCTAGCTGATTAGAGCATTTGGCTAATTGAGGTAGTATTGTGTAAAAACAAAATAGAATATTATGCTATTGGAAAATCGTTGAAATACGATGTAATTACTAATTGATGATGTTAAATATTATCTTAGAACATATCGTTTGAGTAATCGAGAAGTAAGTGAGATAATTTACCATTGATCATTAGAAACTGAAATGATATGCTTTTGGAAATGATTATCTTCATTAGATCCTCTTTTTATAATTATATTTCCGTGATCCATATTATGCATCTGGGTTTGAAAATATGAAACTGTAGAGGTTGGTTTTGAACCAGTATGTCTATGACGTTTTGATTGGAGATTAAATATCTTATTTATTTGATTAATGGCTGTCTGAATTTTATTAATATGAATTGGTTTAAAAACTCATTACGGCTTTATATGTCTGTTCGATGCTTTGAACCTTAAGGAGTTAGAAAACCAAGAGCAACCTATTCCTAGGTGAGGTAGATAACTATAATTTGAATTGGATCTTGTAGAAAACTTGATCGACTTTAAATGCTTAGATCAATTCGGAAAGATTGTACCTGTTGAATATTGTCTTTTCTGTTTATTGCCTATGCGAATTTAATTTTTGTATTCACTTTTGATTATGAAATGGCAAGAGTGCTTTGTTTGATAGGTCCTTGTCGTATGGTGTGATTTGGGGTACCTGTTTCAGTCCTCAATTATGAGTTGACTATTGTATTGTGGTAGTGTCATTTTGATCATATCCTCTTTGTGTGAGTCGAATGTTGATTTGTGGTTGACCGTTGTTGGTTAGGTCTCTAGTCAGAGTACCGTTAGTAAGTGATCATCTTTGAGTCGTGTATGACTAGATAGTTGTCTCTCCCTTCTTGAACTCCGTTTGTCTGACCATGTATATTCCTTGGTTGTTTGAGTCCGTCTGAGTTTGACCTAGTGTCGTATGGGAAAGTGGCTTTCGATTGGGGGCCGCGCCCAAAGTGGCTGCTGGGTAACCCGTCAAAAGTGAGTCTAATAAGTGATAACCTAAGTAGATTAGAATGTAATTTCTAAGTAAGTTAAATGTGCCTCACACATGGGACGTGTGCTATCATAGATTTGACATGCTGTGAGAAGGCCTGATATGGCAAACCACCATCCTTGTCTTCACGAGAGGATGTGTGGGTCCACATGAGGCTGGGATGGGCCGGAAGCTCGGATTAGGTTGCCAGGGTGACCCAGTGTATGGGACCGGGACCTATGAAGACTTGCCATGGTAACCATACCAGGTTGTGTGATGACACTTGTCCCTACGTTCGCTAGTGTGTTATCGTTTTGTCCTATTAGAGTACCTTTGTGGGTTGTCCTTTGTCTCTGCCCTTGTGAGTTTTGGTTTCATGTTAGACCTTGGGTGGTGATGGCTCAGTTTTATGGATGCTCTTCTGGACCTTTGTTTTAGCTTTGATTATGTTCAGCTGGATCCTGTTCTTCTCAGGGATCGTTTATGTATCAATTGACCGATACGGTCGTTTGTATATTGTTTATGTTTCGCCTTAATGGCCGGATTGTAATGGTGTAACCTCTTGTATTCTTAACTTTATTAATTATCAGAGGGGTCTTGCAGTTGAGCAGACCCAGAGATGTAGCCCTTTAGGGGTGAACTCCGAGATCATTATGGTGTTATGTGATGTATTCTCATATGTTTCCTTTATTCAGATTTATCATGTATGATTAGCTTATGTTAGAATGGTTAAGTGGATAAATGGAATTAACTTTAAATGCTTATATGTAGTTCTTTCTTGAATGTCATGTTGATTGAATGCATAAGTGGTTTAGATGAGATTTATCATAGATGCATGTATGTAATCGTCTTTTATAATGCTATAAGTTGGAATATGAATGAATGTAACTTAGAGTAATGGAATATATTCAGTTGTTGTTAAGGAAATTAAGTATGCTTGAAAATATCTCTTATGTCTATGATAGAATTCTAGTGTGTTAGGATATTAGATGTATGGCTTGTAATTTTAAATGGAAAGCTTGAATGAAGATTTGAATAGATCTTAAGGGATGAACCTTTGCTTATGATTTATATTTCCATCTTTTGAAAGAAATCATCTTGATTAAGAATTATCTCGTTATTAAGATAATCAGCTTATTGGATTAATTGTGTGAGTTAAGTGAATTGTGATATTTAAGTAATCTCGTTGGGAAACTCTTTAGGTGTTAGTTTATGTCTTCCGCTATGTAATCTGAATCTTTGTTATCTTGTTGTATCTTATGTGGTGTAACTTTTAATAAAAAATTATTGCACTCTATTCTTGTATTTTTGGCTTAATCCCTTCGGGGTTTCCTGGCGGGGCATTACATTTTGCATTTTAGCATTTTGCATTTAGCATTTTAGCATTTTAGCATTTTTAGCTTTTTAGCATTTTAGCATTTTAGTATTTTGCATTTTAGCATTTTAGCATTTTTAGTATTTAGCATTTTAGCATTTACAAGTTTACCTTTTAGCATTTAGCATTTGGCATTTTAGCATTTTAGCATTTTGCATTTTGCATTTTACATTTTAGCATTTTAGCATTTAGCATTTAGCATTTAGCATTTTAGCATTTTAGCATTTAACATTTAGCATTTTAGCATTTAGCATTTTGCATTTTGCATTTTGCATTTTAGCATTTTTAGTTTTTTAGCATTTTAGCTTTTTAACATTTTAGCATTTTGCATTTTAACATTTTTAGTATTTAGCATTTTGCATTTTAACATTTTAGCATTTACAAGTCTGCATTTTAGCATTTAGAATTTAGCATTTTAGCATTTAGCATTTAGCATTTAGTATTTTAGCATCTTGCATTTTAGCATTTTAGCATTTTAGCATTTTGAATTTTACATTTTGAATTTCTCCATTTTTGCATTTTAGCATTTTAGCATTTAGCGTTTTAGCATTTAGCATTTAGCATTTTGCATTTAGCATTTTAGCATTTTAGCATTTTTAGCTTTTTAGCATGTTAGCATTTTAGTAGTTTGCATTTTAGCATTTTTAGTATTTAGCATTTTAGCATTTTACAATTTACAAGTTTGCCTTTTAGCATTTAGCATTTAACATTTTAACATTTTAGCATTTTGCATTTTAGCATTTTAGTATTTAGCATTTAGCATTTTAGCATTTTAGCATTTTGCATTTTGCATTTTTGCATTTTAGCATTTTAGCATTTAGTATTTAGCATTTTAGCATTTTAGCATTTAGTATTTTAGCATTTAGCATTTTAGCATTTTAGCATTTAAAATTTTGCATTTTTGCATTTTTCATTTTAGCATTTAGCATTTAGCATTTTAGCATTTATTATTTATTATTTTGCATTTTATCATATAGCATTTTAGCGTTTTTGCATTTAGCATTTTAGCATTTTGCATTTTAGCATTTAGCATTTTAGCATTTTTGCATTTTACATTTAGCATTTTAGCATTTAGCATTTTGCATTTTTGCATTTTAGCATTTTAGCATTTAGTATTTAGCATTTTAGCATTTTAGCATTTAGCATTTTAGCATTTAGCATTTTGTATTTTGCATTTTGCATTTTAGCATTTTAGCATTTAGCATTTAGCATTTTAGCATTTTGCATTTTTGCACTTTAGCATTTCGCATTTGGCATTTTGCATTTTGCATTTTAGCATTTTCGTATTTAGTATTTATCATTTTTGCATTTTAGTATTTAGTATTTTAGCGTTTAGCATTTTAGAATTTTAGCATTTAACATTTTGCATTTTTGCATTTTTGCATTTTAGTATTTAGCATTTAGAATTTTAGCATTTATTATTTTTCATTTTGCATTTTAGCATATAGCATTTTAGCATTTTTGCATTTAGCATTTTAGCATTTTGCATTTTAGCATTTTGCATTTTTGCATTTTTGCCTTTTACATTTAGCATTTTAGCATTTTGTATTTTAGCATTTTAACATTTTGCATTTTGCATTTTTGTATTTTAGGATTTTAGCATTGAGTATTTATCATTTTAGCATTTTAGCATTTAACATTTTAGCATTTAGCATTTTAGCATTTTAGCATTTTAGCATTTAACATTTTGCATTTTTGCATTTTAGCATTTAGCATTTAGCATTTTATCATTAATTATTTTGCATTTTAACATATAGCATTTTAGCATTTTTGCATTTACCATTTTAGCATTTTGCATTTTACCATTTAGCATTTTAGCATTTTGCATTTAGCATTTTAGCATTTTGCATTTTAGCATTTTAGCATTTTACATTTTGCATTTTGCATTTTGCATTTTAGCATTTTAGCATTTTGCATTTTAGCATTTAGCATTTTGCATTTTAGCATTTTAGTATTTTGCATTTTGCATTTTGAATTTTGCATTTTTGCGTTTTAGCATTTTAGCATTTTTGCATTTTTAGTATTTTAGCATTTTTGCATTTTTAGTATTTAGCATTTTAGCATTTACAAGTTTGCAATTTAGCATTTAGCATTTAGCATTTTAGCATTTTAGCATTTTGCATTTTGCATTTTAGTATTTAGCATTTAGCGTTTAGCATTTTAGCTTTTTGCATTTTGCATTTTGCATTTTTGCATTTTAGCATTTAGCATTTTAGCATTTTAGCATTTTACATTTAGCATTTTAGCATTTTGCATTTTAGCATTTTAGCATTTTAGCATTTTGCATTTTGCATTTCTGCATTTTAGCATTTTAGCATTTAGTATTTAGCATTTTAGCAGTTTAGCATTTAGCATTTTAGCATTTAGCATTTTGTATTTTGCATTTTGCATTTTAGCATTTTAGAATTTAGCATTTAGCATTTTAGCATTTTGTATTTTGCATTTTGCATTTTGCATTTTGCATTTTGCATTTTGCATTTTGCATTTTAGCATTTTTGCATTTTAGCTTTTCAGCATTTAGTATTTAGCATTTTAGCATTTTAGCATTTAGTATTTTAGCATTTAGCATTTTAGCATTTTAGCATTTTACCATTTAACATTTTGCATTTTTGCATTTTAGCATATAGCATTTTAGCATTTTTGCATTTAGCATTTTAGTATTTTGCATTTCAGCATTTAGCATTTTAGCATTTTTCCATTTTACATTTAGCATTTTAGCATTTTGCATTTTAGCATTTTAGCATTTTAGCATTTTGCATTTTGCATTTCTGCATTTTAGCATTTTAGCATTTAGTATTTAGCATTTTAGCAGTTTAGCATTTAGCATTTTAGCATTTAGCATTTTGTATTTTGCATTTTGCATTTTAGCATTTTAGAATTTAGCATTTAGCATTTTAGCATTTTGCATTTTAGCATTTTAGCATTTTGCATTTTGCATTTTGTATTTTGCATTTTTGCATTTTAGCTTTTTAGCATTTAGTATTTAGCATTTTAGCATTTTAGCATTTAGTATTTTAGCATTTAGCATTTTAGTATTTTAGCATTTTAGCATTTAACATTTTGCATTTTTGCATTTTAGCATTTAGCATTTAGCATTTTAGCATTTATTATTTTGCATTTTAGCATATAGCATTTTAGCATTTTTGCATTTAGCATTTTAGTATTTTGCATTTCAGCATTTAGCATTTTAGCATTTTTGCATTTTACATTTAGCATTTTAGCATTTTGCATTTTAACATTTTAGCATTTTGCACTTTGAATTTTTGCATTTTAGCATTTTAGGATTTAGTTTTTAGCACTTAGTATTTTAGCATTTAGCATTTTAGCATTTTGCATTTTAGCATTTTAGCATTTTGCATTTTAGCATTTATTATTTTGCATTTTGTATTTTAGCATTTAGCATTTAGCATTTTAGCATTTATTATTTTGCATTTTGCATTTTAGCATATAGCATTTTAGCAGTTTTGCATTTATCATTTTATCATTTTGCATTTTAGCATTTAGCATTTTAGCATTTTTGCATTTTACATTTAGCATTTTAGCATTTTGCATTTTAGCATTTTAGCATTTTGCATTTTACATTTTTGCATTTTAGCATTTTAGCATTTAGTATTTAGCATTTTAGTATTTTAGCATTTTAGCATTTAGCATTTTAGCATTTAGTATTTAGCATTTTTGCATTTTAGCGTTTATTATTTTAGCATTTAGCATTTTAGAATTTTAGCATTCTGCATTTTGCATTTTACATTTTCGCATTTTTGCATTTTAGCATTTAGCATTTAGCATTTTAGCATTTGTTATTTTGCATTTTGCATTTTACAATATAGTATTTTAGCATTTTTGCAGTTATTATTTTAGCATTTAGCATTTTAGCATTTTTGCATTTTAGATTTAGCATTTTAGCATTTTGCATTTTAGCATTTTAGCATTTAGCATTTTTGCAATTTAACATTTAGTATTTTACATTTTGCATTTTAGCATTTTAGCATTTAGCATTTAGCATTTAGCATTTTGCATTTTTTCATTTTAGCATTTTAGCATTTAGTATTTAGCATTTTAGCATTTTAGCATTTTAGCATTTTAGCATTTTTGCATTTTAGCATTTTAGCATTTAGCATTTAGCATTTAGCATTTTAGCATTTATTATTTTAGCATATAGCATTTTAGCATTTTTGCATTTAGCATTTTAGCATTTTGCATTTTAGCATTTAGCATTTTAGCATTTTTGCATTTTACATTTACCATTTTAGTATTTTGCATTTTAGCATTTTAGCATTTTGCATTTTGCATTTTGCATTTTGCATTTTGCATTTTTGCATTTTAGCATTTTAGCATTTGGTATTTAGCATTTTAGCATTTTAGCATTTAGCATTTTGTAATTTGCATTTTGCATTTTAGCATTTTAGCATTTAGCATTTAGCATTTTAGCATTTTAGCATTTTGCATTTTAGCATTTTAGCATTTTGCATTTTGCATTTTGTATTTTGCATTTTTGCATTTTAGCATTTTAGCATTGAGTATTTAGCATTTTAGCATTTTAGCATTTAGTATTTTAGCATTTAGCATTTTAGCATTTTAGCATTTAACATTTTGCATTTTTGCGTTTTTGTATTTTAGCATTTAGCATTTAGCATTATAGCATTTATTATTTTGCATTTTGCATTTTAGCATTTTAGCATTTTAGCATTTTAGCATTTAGCATTTTGTATTTTGCATTTTGCATTTTAGCATTTTAGCATTTTAGCATTTAGCATTTTAGCATTTTGCATTTTTGCATTTTAGCATTTTGCATTTTGCATTTTGCATTTTGCAATTTGCATTTTGCATTCTTGCATTTTAGCATTTTAGCATTTAGTATTTAGCATATTAGCATTTTATCATTTTATCATTTTAATATTTTAGCATTTAACATTTTGCATTTTTGCATTTTTGCATTTTAGCATTTAGCATTTAGAATTTTAGCATTTATTATTTTTCATTTTGCATTTTAGCATATAGCATTTTAGCATTTTTGCATTTAGCATTTTAGCATTTTGCATTTTAGCATTTTGCATTTTAGCATTTTTGCATTTTACATTTTGCATTTTAGCATTTTGTATTTTAGCATTTTGCCATTTTGCATTTTGCATTTTTGCATTTTAGGATTTTAGCATTGAGTATTTATCATTTTAGCATTTTAGCATTTAGCATTTTAGCATTTAGCATTTTAGCATTTTAGCATTTTAGCATTTAACATTTTGCATTTTTACATTTTTGCATTTTAGCATTTAGCATTTAGCATTTTATCATTTATTATTTTGCATTTTGCATTTTAGCATATAGCATTTTAGCATTTTTGCATTTACCATTTTAGCATTTTGCATTTTAGCATTTAGCATTTTTGCATTTTTGCATTTTACATTTTGCATTTTAGCATTTTAGCATTTTTAGCTTTTTATCATTTTAAAATTTTAGTATTTTGCATTTTAGCATTTTAGCATTTTTAGCATTTTAGCATTTTAGCATTTTAGCATTTACAAGTTTGCATTTTAGTATTTAGCATTTAGCATTTAGCATTTTTGCATTTTGCATTTTGCATTTTGCATTTTTGCATTTTAGCATTTAGCATTTTAGCATTTTAGCATTTAGGATTTAGCATTTAGCATTTTATTATTTAGCATTTTGTATTTATTAGTTTGCATTTTGCATTTTAGCATATAGCATTTTAGCATTTTTGCATTTAGCATTTTAGCATTTTGCATTTTAGCATTTAGCATTTTGCATTTTATCATTTTAGCATTTTGCATTTTGCATTTTGAATTTTGCATTTTTGCATTTTAGCATTTTAGCATTTTTGCATTTTTAGCATTTTTGAATTTTTAGTATTTAGCATTTTAGCATTTACAAGTTTGCAATTTAGCATTTAGCATTTAGCATTTTAGCATTTTAGCATTTTGCGTTTTGCATTTTAGTATTTTGCATTTTGCTTTTAGCATTTTAGCTTTTTGCATTTTGCATTTTGCATTTTAGCATTTTAGCATTTAGCATTTTAGCATTTTAGCATTTTACATTTAGCATTTTAGCATTTTGCATTTTGCATTTCTGCATTTCTGCATTTCTGCATTTTAGCATTTAGTATTTAGCATTTTAGCAGTTTAGCATTTAGCATTTTAGCATTTAGCATTTTGTATTTTGCATTTTGCATTTTAGCATTTTAGAATTTAGAATTTAGCATTTTAGCATTTTGCATTTTATCATTTTAGCATTTTGCATTTTGCATTTTGCATTTTGCATCTTGCATTTTTGCATTTTAGCTTTTTAGCATTTAGTATTTAGCATTTTAGCATTTAGTATTTTAGCATTTAGCATTTTAGCATTTTAGCATTTAACATTTTGCATTTTTGCATTTTAGCATTTAGCATTTTAGCATTTAGCATTTTAACATTTATTATTTTGCATTTTGCATTTTGCATTTTAGCATATAGCATTTTAGCATTTTTGCATTTAGCATTTTAGTATTTTGCATTTTAGCATTTAGCATTTTAGCATTTTTGCATTTTAAATTTACCATTTTAGCATTTTGCATTTTAGCATTTTTGCATTTTGCATTTTGCATTTTGCATTTTTGCATTTTAGCATTTTAGAATTTAGTATTTAGCATTTTAGCATTTTAGCATTTAGTATTTTAGCATTTATCATTTTATCATTTTAGCATTTTAGCATTTAACATTTTGCATTTTTGCATTTTTGCATTTTAGCATTTAGCATTTAGCATTTAGCATTTTAGCATTTAGCATTTTGCATTTTACATTTTGCATTTTAGCATTTTGCATTTTTCATTTTTGTATTTTAGCATTTTAGCATTTAGTATTTAGCATTTTAGAATTTTAGCATTTAGCATTTTAGCATTTAGTATTTAACATTTTTGCATTTTAGCTTTTAGTATTTTAGCATTTAGCATTTTAGCATTTTAGAATTTTAGCATTTTGCATTTTGCATTTTGCATTTTTGCATTTTCGCATTTTTGCATTTTAGCATTTAGCATTTAGCATTTTAGCATTTGTTATTTTGTATTTTGCATTTTAGCATATAGTATTTTAGCATTTTTGCATTTAGCATTTTAGCATTTTGCATTTTAGCATTTTAGCATTTTAGCATTTAGCATTTTTGCAATTTAACATTTAGTATTTTACATTTTGCATTTTAGCATTTTAGCTTTTAGCATTTAGCATTTAGCATTTAGCATTTTGCATTTTCCATTTTTGCATTTTTGCATTTTAGCATTTTAGCATTTAGTATTTAGCATTTTAGCATTTTTGCATTTTTGTATTTTTGCATTTTAGCATTTAGCATGTAACATTTTAGCATTTATTATTTTAGCATCTAGCATTTTAGTATTTTTGCATTTAGCATTTTAGCATTTTTCATTTTAGCATTTAGCATTTTTGCATTTTTGCATTTTACATTTAGCATTTTAGTATTTTGCATTTTAGCATTTTAGCATTTAGCATTTTGCATTTTTGCATTTTAGCATTTTAGCATTTGGTATTTAGCATTTTAGCATTTTAGCATTTAGCATTTTAGCATTTAGCATTTAGCATTTTGTATTTTGCATTTTGCATTTTACCATTTTAGCATTTAGCATTTAGCATTTTAGCATTTAGCATTTTAGCATTTTGCATTTTGCATTTTGCATTTTGCATTCTTGAATTTTAGCATTTTAGCATTTAGTATTTAGCATTTTAGCATCTTATCATTTAGTATTTTAGCATTTACCATTTTAGCATTTTAGCATTTAACATTTTGCATTTTTGCATTTTTTGCATTTTAGCATTTAGCATTTAGCATTTTAGCATTTATTATTTTGCATTTTGCATTTTGCATTTTAGCATATAGCATTTTGGCATTTTAGCATTTTGCATTTTAGCATTTTTGCATTTTACATTTAGCATTTTAGCATTGAGCATTTTAGCATTTTAGCATTTAGCATTTTTGCATTTTAACATTTAGTATTTTACATTTTGCATTTTAGCATTTTAGCATTTAGCATTTAGCATTTAGCATTTTGCATTTTGCATTTTGCATTTTGCATTTTGCATTTTCGCATTTTAGCATTTTAGCATTTAGTATTTAGCATTTCAGCATTTAGTATTTTAGCATTTAGCATTTTAGTATTTTAGCATTTTAACATTTAACATTTTGCATTTTTGCATTTTTGCATTTTTGCATTTAGCATTTAGCATTTAGTATTTTAGCATTTATTATTTATCATTTTGCAGTTTAGAATATAGCATTTTAGCATTTTAGCATTTAATATTTTGCATTTTTGCATTTTTGCATTTAGCATTTAGCATTTTAGCATTTATTATTTTGCATTTTGCATTTTGGCATATAGCATTTTATCATTTTTGCATTTAGCATTTTAGCATTTTGCATTTTAACATTTAGTATTTTAGCTTTTTTGCATTTTAAATTTAGCATTTTAGCATTTTGCATTTTGCATTTTTGCATTTTGCATTTTAGCATTTTAGCATTTTAGCATTTTGCATTTTGCATTTTGCATTTTTGCATTTTAGCATTTAGTATTTAGCATTTTAACATTTTAGCAATTAGCATTTAGCATTTTAGCATTTTGCATTTTAGCATTTTAGCATTTTAGCATTTTCCAGTTTGCATTTTGCATTTTTGCATTTTAGCATTTAGTATTTAGCATTTTAGGATTTAGTATTTTAGCATTTAGCATTTTAGCATTTTAGCATTTTAGGATTTAACATTTTTCTTTTTATCATTTTAAAATTTTAGTATTTTGCATTTTAGCATTTTATCATTTTGCATTTTGCATTTTGCATTTTGCATTTTTGCATTTTAGCATTTTAGCATTTTGCATTTTGCATTTTTGCATTTTAGCATTTTAGCATTTAGTATTTAGCATTTTAGCATTTTAGCATTTAGTATTTTAGCATTTATCATTTTAGCAGTTTAGCATTTTAGCATTTAACATTTTGCATTTTTGCATTTTTACATTTAGCATTTTTGCATTTATTATTTTGCATTTTGCATTTTAGCATATAGCATTTTAGCATTTTTGCATTTAGCATTTTAGCATTTTGCATTTTAGCATTTAGCATTTTAGCATTTTAGCATTTTAGCGTTTAGTATTTAGCATTTAAACATTTTAGCATTTAGCATTTAGCATTTTAGCATTTTGCATTTTAGCATTTTAGCATTTTAGCATTTTGCATTTTGCATTTTGGATTTTTGCATTTTAGCATTTTAGCATTTAGTATTTAGCATTTTAGCATTTAGTATTTTAGCATTTAGCATTTTAGCATTCTAGCATTTAACATTTTGTTTTTTATCATTTTAAAATTTTAGTATTTTGCATTTTAGCATTTTTAGCATTTTAGCATTTAGCATTTTAGCATTTAGCATTTTAGCATTTTTGCACTTTACATTTTGCATTTTAGCATTTTAGCATTTAGTATTTTAGCATTTAGCATGTAATGCCCCACCAAGAAACCCCGAAGGGATTAAGCCATAACACAAGAATAGAGAACAATAATTTTTTTTTTTAAAGTTACAACACATAAGATGCAACAAGATATCAAAGATTCAGATTACATAGCGGAAGACATCAACTAACACCTAAAGAGTTTCCCAACGATATTACTTAAATTTCACAATTCACTTAACTCACACAATTAATCCAAAAGCTGAATATCTTAATAACGAGATAATTCATAATCAAGATAATTCCTTTCAAAAGAGGGAAATATAAATCACAAGCGAAGATTCATCATTAAGATCCATTCATAATCTTCATTCAAGCTTTTCATTTAAAATTACCAACCATACATCTAACATTCTAATACACTAGGATATCATCATAACATAAGAGATCTTTCCAAGCATATTTAATTTCCTTACAATAACTGAATATATCCATTACTCTAAGTTACATTCTTCCATATTCCAATTCATTGCATTAAAGAGATGATTACATAAAAGCATCTACGATGATTCTCATCTAAACTACCTATGCATTCGATAAACATGGCATACAAGAAAGAACTGCAAATAAGCATTTAAAGCTAATTCCATTTATCCACTTAACCATTCTAACATAAGCTAATCATACATGATAAAGCTGAATAAAGGAAACATAAGAGAATACATCACATAACACCATAATGATCTCAGAGTTCACCCCTAAAGGGCTACATCTCCGGGTCTGCTCAACTGCAAGACCCCTCTGATAAATAATAAGGTTAAGAGTACAAGAGGTTACACCATTACAATCCAGCCATCAAGGCGAAATATAAGCAATATACAAACGACCGCACCGGTCAATAAATACATAAACAATCCCTGAAAAGAACAGGATCCAGCTGAACATAATCAAGCTAATACAAGAGTCCAGAAGAGCATCCACAAGACTGAGCCATCACCACCCAAGGTCTAACATGAAACCGACACTCACAAGGACATAAACAAAAGGACGACCCACAAAGGTACTCCTAACAGGACAAAACGACAACACACTAGCGAACGTAGGGACAAGTGTCATCACACAACCTGGTATGGTTACCATGGCAAGTCTTCATAGGTCCCGGCCCCATACACTGGGTCACCCTGGTAACCTAATCCGAACTTTCGGCCCATCCAAGCCTCATGTGGACCCACACATCCTCTCGTGAAGACAAGGATGGCGGTTTGCCATTTCAGGCCTTCTCACAGTATGTCGAGTCTATGTTAGCACTCGTCCCATGTGTGAGGCACAATTATCTTAATTAGAGATTACATTCTAATCTACTGATAGGTTATCACTTATTAGACTCACTTTCGACGGGTTACCCAGCAGCCACTTTGGGCGCAGCCCCCAATCGAAAGCCACTTTCCCATACGACACTAGACTATACTCAGACGAACTCCAAACCAAGGAATACACATGGTCAGACGAATGGAGTTCAAGAAGGAGAAATAATCATCTGGTCATACACGACTCAAGGGTAATCACTTACTGACGGTACTCTAACTAGAGACCCGACCAACAACGGTCAACCACAATCATCATTCGACTCACACACAAGGAGGATATGATCAAAATGACACTACCACAATACAACAGTCAACTCGGAATCAAGGACTGAAACAGGTACCCCAAGTCAATCCATACGACAGTGTCCTACTAAACAAAGCAAAACATGCCATTTCATAATTAAAGGCGAATACAGAAATTAAACTCGCAAGCAATAATCAGAAAAGACAATATTTCCTCAAATTGATTTAAACATTAAAAACAATCAAGTTTTCTACAAGATCTATACTAGATTACAGTTATCTACCTCATCAAGGGATAAGTTGATCTTGGTTTTCTAACTCTTTAAGGTTCAAAGCATCGAACAGACATGTAAAGTCATAATGAGTTTTTAAACCAATTCATATTACTAAAATTCAGACAACCATTAATCAACTAAAATAAGATATTTAATCTCCAACAAAACATCATAGACATACTGGTTCAAAATCAATCTCTACAGATTCATAATTTTCAATCCCAGATGTACCATACGGATCATGGAAATATAAATATAAAAAGGAAGTCCAAATGAAGATAATCATTATCAAAAGCATATCGTTAAATTTCTAATGCCCAACGATGAATATTTCACTACTTTTCAATTACTCAAATGATATGTTTTAAGATAATATTTAACATCATCAATTAGTAACTACATCGTTTTTCAATGATTTTCCAATAACATATTATTCTCTATTGTGCTTTTAAACGATACTACCTTAATTAGCCAAATGCTCTAATCAGCTAGAAGGTAAGATCTAGATTCATTAATCCAAGATCAATCAGAATATAATCAATGATATTTAGTTGCGAAGTTAGCAGTTTTAGAACTTAATCAGGAAAAAGAACATAAGCCACAAAATGAAATTGAATAATAACTAACTTATAAATTCCATTATATAATTAATTAATATCCAAATTTACATTTATCAAGATATTGCCTCTTAATCATAATTAAGAGCAATTTAAACTTAGCATTAAAAATAACTTTCATTAACATGATATTAAAATCATATGCATTTTTTTTTTGAGTGATAAAAAAAAAATACATTAAAAAAAAACTATTTTAAAAACTTTGCTTTAAACAAAAAAATGCATTTTAAAAGAAGGGGCGAGGGCGGCCGTGCCCTAACCCTAGCCGCAGCGCCACTCAACACAACCCTGGCGGCGGCGCCACTGCGGTGCCCGCAGGTGCCACGGCGCCCTACAGCCACCGCGGCCCCTGCGGTCACCGCCGTGAGCCGCGGCCACAGCGGCCTGCTTGCAAGCGTGACGGGGGATGTGCGGGGGAAACGAGCGGGGAGAAAGGAAAGCGCGTGGAGGAGGGGAGGAGGAGCGGGTGGAGCTCCGCTCCCCGCCCTCCAACCCCAAACCAAGGCTGCGCTATAATAAAACTCACCCAGTTTGGTTCAAAGCGTTTAAAATTTTCTTTGAACACACAGTTTGGTTTAAAAAAAAATAAAAATGCACAGTATGATTAATAAGCGTTTACACAGCGCTATAAAAGTTAAAACACAGTTCGAACACTGAAAACAATGAAACGCCCACTACGAAATTTGACAATAAATATCGATTTAACATAAATTCGATTTAACAGGGACTGATTCGGTATCAGGTTTTTCTATGATGATTTTTCATTTCCTCCAAACACAATGGGATTCAAACCACCCAAAATGAGACATTGAGGGATAACCAAAATCTCAAAACAAAATTTCCAGCCAATTCAAAATGGACAATCTAATCGATTTTTCAATAACAAATTCATTCCTTTCAACTAGAACAGCAAATTCTTTTGGCAACAAGAAAAGCAATTCAGAATCCTACCTTCATACGCAATCCTAGAATAGCTGAAGGAGAGCCCAATCCTGCCAGATCCAGAAGAAGTTTCTTCCCAAAACCCCCAAAATTTCTTCCCAACCAAAATCTTTTCCAAATTTGTCCATTCTCCCATTTTCCCCCAAATTTTGGGTTATATGGAAGAGTTGACCAAAAGTTCTATTTTTGGAATAAAAATTCTTATTTACAATTAATTCTCAAAATTTAATCCCTTTCAACTATAGCAACAATTTAACTTGCTTTTTAATTCAAAAATGATTTCCTCAATTAATACGATTTAACCTTTCAAATTTAATAATCCAACAGAATACAATTAAACCTATTGCAATAAACTGCAAATCTTTCTTTTCAACAGCATATACAAAATGCATTAAGTATTCAAAATCAGTCATTAAATCAAACTCACTCCCAATTTAAGGAGCAATCCAATATCAACAAAAATCACATAACGGAAACCAGATTAATTTAATCCATTAATCATCAATGCACAAATGCATATTTAACCAAAATAATTACTAAGGACTAATTAATCAATTTAACCAAGCACACCAAGCACGCAAACTGAGAAGGTCAACCAAATAGATGACTCACAAACCCAAACAAAAAGGGATTACCGACGATGACTGGCGATGCTCACTTGAGCATGACTAAGGTCAACTAGGGTCTTACGACCACCTAATCCAACTCTAAGGATTAAAAAGGTACACTCAAACCTGCAATCCAGGTGAAGACGAACCTCGCACTCATGCGGCATTGTACCTGAAATTTCCTGCAACCAAGATCATACATGGATACATATATAAAATTTAATGAAAGCGTTAGCCCGATATTAATACCACGAAATCGGTACACTAAACAACTAGCATATACTAGTGTGAAAACCACATCAATAGCTATGCGTTAAAATCAATCATCTGACTATAACATAATATTACGATAAACTAATCAAGATTAAACCAAGGTTAGAAATAGATTAGGGCAGGGGTACTACATTCTCCCCCCCTAGGTTCCGACTTACTCCTGGAAGTCGTAAGGCTAGATGAAGAACACGTCGTACGCATCAGCCCTGAAACTCATTCAACAAGGATCAATTTGCACATAGAAATCTTTCCATAAATAAAAGAAATATTATTGCAAAATCCCTTACAAATGCCATTATCCATTGGCAAGATACATCTAAATCCATACATTTCCTAAAATATTCTAGGAGTTATCCACAATCATAGCAAAGAAACAAGAATTTTCTTCCTTTCATTACACCAAATTAAAGCATTACAAGGAGGTAAACAACAATTACCATAATCATCTATCAAACATGACCAGAAAACATGCCATCAAGATCAATTTCCTTTACCAACCCATCTTTATCATAAAATTTTATAACATAGAACCAGCTCAACATATCAATTTCTACAACCAAATTAACTTCCAATAAATAAGAGCAACAAAATAACTCAATTGATTACACTTGCCAGGCATAAGAAAACCTTTCCAATGACTATGTCCCATAACATAGTGACAAGTTAACACAATTTACCCCATGATACAAATAATGACCATCCACATAACTGGAATGCATAACAGAAAAGGCCACATGTGAGCATGTCTAATGCTCGGTCAAGGATAACATGCACGATCAGCATCTCTATGCCTGATCTCATAACAACAATATGATCATAAAAATCCAATATCTCACTCAAAGGCTTGATGGTGCTAGGCACACCATAGCGGTGCTACCTTCCATACAAGACCTTTGTGAATATCCCTTGTTGAGCAAGGTGGTTACCCTCCAAGAGATAGTCACCACACATAGGTAGGTAGTGGATGCTAGCTGCATCACAGCCTCACATACCCCCATCCTCAAGGTTCCTTGCGTCTACTTCCTCGTATACACTCATCCAAGTCCGTCTCCTACGTCCTTGGAGAGGAATTCACATTGCAACACAAGACCAGCATACGAAAACAACAAGGATAAACCGGTTTAGCCACCAAAGTACAGAAGAATAAAGATAATAAATCCTCAATTCCAACAGTAAGGCAAGAAAATAATCTGGAATCTCAACACCAAATCAAAAGTGCAAAAGATCACAAGATCGTGGCTAAACCTTCACGGTCAAAGTAAAATAAATTGCTGATCCCCAAAGAAATAAAGAAATAAATAAAAGAAATTCATAAGTGCACATTACATCACTACGTGACTAATAGCTAGCCACCCATGAGGAAGGGAGGAACAATCGTCTAGCTATCCTAGTAGCTCATCATGTGGTGTGGCCAAGTCACACATCCACATGGCATGGCAGTGTGCACCTCGACATCACTCCGCATCACGTCGTCACGTGGCATGGCTCTACCCAATACCTAGCGGTAGGCCGCATGGAAATGTCTACTACATCCCGCATCGTGTCTCAGCACGGCATGGCAATACTCCAAGCGGACAAAACACGCAATGGACGTATCCCGCATGGCAGTGTACCCCGTGGATAAGGCACGCACTGGTCACACTCGGCATAGCGATGTTCCTCTCAGGATACTCGCCGTAAGCCAGAGGTATACATGGCTAAGGTCTACCCACAAGTCTACCAACACTGGTCAGTTGGCAACTTATGTAAGAACTATAACATGCCAGTCATGAAGACAAGGCAACAGATGCTCCAATAGAATTCCAACAAAATGCTCAAAAGCTGCCATCTATATGCTCAAATAAAGGATAGGAATAAGGCTGGCACTCATGAACCTCATAAATAGGTTCATCACAAGGGAAAGTATTGAGTACACCTTGATATAGTTTAGTAGTACAACTATATCATTCCTCGAAGTAGAGAAGCTAAAGTCGCTTCGCCCCGACATTACTCGTACGCCAATCCATACTATTCAAGGAACGGTCGCTTCGAATACTACCCCTTAACATACTGAGTTACCCACAACCCGAGGTTCGGTACTCAGTAGGGAAACAAATAAGCAACAGCACATAAACAGTATGGTTTCCCATACTCATAAGCAACATATCCTCCATGGTTGATTACTTCACCAATCCATGGGCACACATAATGAGCACTGGTTTCTTACAACACACACAAATACACCAGTACTGGTTTAGTCACATTTACGGGGAGTACTTTTCAGTACGCTAACATCTATACAAGGAAGATTCCAATTATGCTTTCTACATAAATAACTGAATCAAGTTTACTCTAAATTCAAGTACTGAAATTATAAACAATTCATAATTACATAAGGAAATAACATCATTCCTATAGCTTTCTCGAATCTCACTAAGCATTCATAACTAAATTACTAGCTAAGCAAATTCATTTCTAAAGCTTAAGACTTCCATCTATCACTATGAAGCCAAAAGCAAACATACAATTTCACATGTTTTATAAACATTCTATTTAAATCAATGCACTCTTTAATATCATTTCTAAAATTCTTATGATTAGGCAAAGAGAAGGGAAAGAGAGTTTGATAACCAAACTATTTCCTACAAAGACACAAGATCAATCGAGATCACACCACATTACAAAACTTCTCACTATAAGCCTATCATTTAATTACATGGTTTTCATTTCGCTACCGTTTAGAAGGATGACATTCAGCCTAACAAAACATCTCCAATAGTTATGGTTGCAACAGGAGGTTCTAGTTTTCCAAACAAAACAGAGATCAAGAGAAGCAATCTTTTCGATAATGCAAGGCCTCTTAAGAACACTCACTTATAATAATACAACATAGACACATGTCATAATTTGCAACCTATTAGAGAAAATCACATTACGATCAAAGATAAGCAAAGAGCTATTACCCAATTAAAACATATTAATGCATGCACATCAAACAAGCTTTTCATTCGCGCTTTCTGAACACATTAAGGTAATTTCATATACCCAAAAGCGAGTTCAATGGAGCATTTGCTAAAATAAATCTTCAATCAAACTGGTTTAATGAGACAAATAAGACAATCTTTCGGAAAACACATTAATATTCTCTCGAAGTTACAATAACATGCTCTTTTTTAATACTTCTACAAACCAAGCAGTTTCACATAATTCATCTATTCGCATAAAAATGCACCTTACTAAGGTAGAATTTAATCATGCTACTCCTACAAGATACACATGGAGAATTCTTTAAACATACACATATAGTTTTCTCCCAATAACCAAAATAAATTTTTAAACCCATAGCCCTTTTAATAATCTAAAAACATGAGCGACATAAGGCTCACACAAGGGTTCAAGAAGTCACACCCTTTTCTCTTGCAGACCAGAAACTCAAATCAAAGATAATTACTCATATCCTAATCATTTTAATTTCCAGAAAGAGAGAGAGGAATGGTGATAATCATTTAATTTTCTACAAAATAAGCATTCAATAATTGCCATACTAGTCCTTCAAGTGGACAACACTAAGCTAGATCATAATCTTTAAACAAACATAATTCGCACTTTCAGATTCAAGACAAGCACGGACCAACCCAAATGGATTAGTCTAAAGAGTACAACACTCAAAAGGGAAGGTACATACGACTCTCTTTCAAAATAAGAGTAATCGTAGACCAAGACATCAATAAGCACGCAATGCACATATAAACACTCAACACCAACATCAAGAAGGCGAAAACCAGGTGTGAACACACACGTTACACACCAGCTAAGGTTTGCTCAATCACTCACATGCAACAGGAGGACAAGCATACACATAAGGTCGATACACCTCACACCAATAGAGGGCACACGCGACACCAGAGATCCCAATGTTTGCAACTTGGGCTCTGATACCAAATGTAATGCCCCGCCAGGAAACCCCGAAGGGATTAAGCCATAACACAAGAATAGAGAACAATAATTTTTTTTTTTAAAGTTACAACACATAAGATGCAACAAGATATCAAAGATTCAAATTACATAGCGGAAGACATCAACTAACACCTAAAGAGTTTCCCAACGATATTACTTAAATTTCACAATTCACTTAACTCACACAATTAATCCAAAAGCTGAATATCTTAATAACGAGATAATTCATAATCAGGATAATTCCTTTCAAAAGAGGGAAATATAAATCACAAGCGAAGATTGATCATTAAGATCCATTCATAATCTTCATTCAAGCTTTTCATTTAAAATTACCAACCATACATCTAACATTCTAATACACTAGGATATCATCATAACATAAGAGATCTTTCCAAGCATATTTAATTTCCTTACAACAACTGAATATATCCATTACTCTAAGTTACATTCTTCCATATTCCAATTCATTGCATTAAAGAGATGATTACATAAAAGCATCTACGATGATTCTCATCTAAACTACTTATGCATTCGATCAACATGGCATACAAGAAAGAACTGCAAATAAGCATTTAAAGCTAATTCCATTTATCCACTTAACCATTCTAACATAAGCTAATCATACATGATAAAGCTGAATAAAGGAAACATAAGAGAATACATCACATAACACCATAATGATCTCGGAGTTCACCCCTAAAGGGCTACATCTCCGGGTCTGCTCAACTGCAAGACCCCTCTGATAAATAATAAGGTTAAGAGTACAAGAGGTTACACCATTACAATCCAGCCATCAAGGTGAAATATAAGCAATATACAAACGATCGCACCGGTCAATAAATACATAAACGATCCCTGAAAAGAACAGGATTCAGCTGAACGTAATCAAGATAATACAAGAGTCCAGAAGAGCATCCACAAGACTGAGCCATCACCACCCAAGGTCTAACATGAAAATGACACTCACAAGGGCATAAACAAAAGGACGACCCACAAAGGTACTCCTAACAGGACAAAACGACAACACACTAGTGAACGTAGGGACAAGTGTCATCACACAACCTGGTATGGTTACCATGGCAAGTCTTCATAGGTCCCGGCCCCATACACTGGGTCACCCTGGCAACCTAATCCGAACTTCCGGCCCATCCAAGCCTCATGTGGACCCACACATCCCCTCATGAAGACAAGGATGGCGGTTTGCCATTTCAGGCCTTCTCACAGCATGTCGAGTCTATGTTAGCACTCGTCCCATGTGTGAGGCACAATTATCTTAATTAGAGATTACATTCTAATCTACTGATAGGTTATCACTTATTAGACTCACTTTCGACGGGTTACCCAGCAGCCACTTTGGGCACGGCCCCCAATCGAAAGCCACTTTCCCATACGACACTAGACTATACTCAGATGAACTCCAAACCAAGGAATACACATGGTCAGACGAACGGAGTTCAAGAAGGAGAAACAATCATCTGGTCATACACGACTCAAGGGTAATCACTTACTGACGGTACTCTAACTAGAGACCCGACCAACAACGGTCAACCACAATCATCATTCGACTCACACACAAGGAGGATATGATCAAAATGACACTACCACAATACAACAGTCAACTCGGAATCGAGGACTGAAACAGGTACCCCAAGTCAATCCATACGACAGGGTCCTACTAAACAAAGCAAAACATGCCATTTCATAATTAAAGGCAAATAAAGAAATTAAACTCGCAAGCAATAATCAAAAAAGACAATATTTCCTCAAATTGATTTAAACATTAAAAACGATCAAGTTTTCTACAAGATCTATACTAGATTACAGTTATCTACCTCATCAAGGGATAAGTTGATCTTGGTTTTCTAACTCTTTAAGGTTCAAAGCATCGAACAGACATGTAAAGTCATAATGAGTTTTTAAACCAATTCATATTACTAAAATTCAGACAACCATTAATCAACTAAAATAAGATATTTAATCTCCAACAAAACATCATAGACATACTGGTTCAAAATCAATCTCTACAGATTCATAATTTTCAATCCCAGATGTACCATACGGATCATGGAAATATAAATATAAAAAGGAAGTCCAAATGAAGATAATCATTATCAAAAGCATATCGTTAAATTTCTAATGCCCAACGATGAATATTTCACTACTTTTCAATTACTCAAATGATATGTTTTAAGATAATATTTAACATCATCAATTAGTAACTACATCATTTTTCAATGATTTTCCAATAACATATTATTCTCTATTGTGCTTTTAAACGATACTACCTTAATTAGCCAAATGCTCTAATCAGCTAGAAGGTAAGATCTAGATTCATTAATCCAAGATCAATCAGAATATAATCAATGATATTTAGTTGCGAAGTTAGCAGTTTTAGAACTTAATCAGGAAAAAGAACATAAGCCACAAAATGAAATTGAATAATAACTAACTTATAAATTCCATTATAGAATTAATTAATATCCAAATTTACATTTATCAAGATATTGCCTCTTAATCATAATTAAGAGCAATTTAAACTTAGCATTAAAAATAACTTTCATTAACATGATATTAAAATCATATGCATTTTTTTTTTGAGTGATAAAAAAAAAATACATTAAAAAAAAACTATTTTAAAAACTTTGCTTTAAACAAAAAAATGCATTTTAAAAGAAGGGGCGAGGGCGGCCGTGCCCTAACCCTAGCCGCAGCGCCGCTCAACACAACCCTGGCGGCGGCGCCACTGCGGTGCCCGCAGGTGCCGCGACGCCCTACAGCCACCGCGGCCCCTGCGGTCACCGCCGTGAGCCGCGGCCACAGCGGCCTGCTTGCAAGCGTGACGGGGGATGTGCGGGGGAAACGAGCGGGGAGAAAGGAAAGCGCGCGGGGGAGGGGAGGAGGAGCGGGTGGAGCTCCGCTCCCCACCCTCCAACCCCAAACCAAGGCTGCGCTATAATAAAACTCGCCCAGTTCGGTTCAAAGCGTTTAAAATTTTCTTTGAACACACAGTTTGGTTTAAAAAAAAATAAAAATGCACAGTATGATTAATAAGCATTTACACAGCGCTATAAAAGTTAAAACACAGTTCGAACACTGAAAACAATGAAACGCCCACTACGAAATTTGACAATAAATATCGATTTAACATAAATTCGATTTAACAGGGACTGATTCGGTATCAGGTTTTTCTATGATGATTTTTCATTTCCTCCAAACACAATGGGATTCAAACCACCCAAAATGAGACATTGAGGGATAACCAAAATCTCAAAACAAAATTTCCAGCCAATTCAAAATGGACAATCTAATTGATTTTTCAATAACAAATTCATTCCTTTCAACCAGAACAGCAAATTCTTTTGGCAACAAGAAAAGCAATTCAGAATCCTACCTTCATACGCAATCCTGGAATAGCTGAAGGAGAGCCCGATCCTGCCAGATCCAGAAGAAGTTTCTTCCCAAAACCCCCAAAATTTCTTCCCAACCAAAATCTTTTCCAAATTTGTCCATTCTCCCATTTTCCCCCAAATTTTGGGTTATATGGAAGAGTTGACCAAAAGTTCTATTTTTGGAATAAAAATTCTTGTTTACAATTAATTCTCAAAATTTAATCCCTTTCAACTATAGCAACAATTTAACTTGCTTTTTAATTCAAAAACGATTTCCTCAATTAATACGATTTAACCTTTCAAATTTAATAATCCAACAGAATACAATTAAACCTATCGCAATAAACTGCAAATCTTTCTTTTCAACAGTATATACAAAATGCATTAAGTATTCAAAATCAGTCATTAAATCAAACTCACTCCCAATTTAACGAGCAATCCAATATCAACGAAAATCACATAACGAAAACCAGATTAATTTAATCCATTAATCATCAATGCACAAACGCATATTTAACCAAAATAATTACTAAGGACTAATTAATCAATTTAACCAAGCACACCAAGCACACAAACCGAGAAGGTCAACCAAACAGACGACTCGCAAACCCAAACAAAAAGGGATTACTGACGACGACTGGCGATGCTCACTTGAGCATGACTAAGATCAACTAGGGTCTTACGACCACCTAATCCAACTCTAAGGATTAAAAAGGTACACTCAAACCTGCAATCCAGGTGAAGACGAACCTCGCACTCATGCGGCATTGTACCTGAAATTTCCTGCAACCAAGATCATACATGGATACATATATAAAATTTAATGAAAGCGTTAGCCCGATATTAATACCACGAAATCGGTACACTAAACAACTAGCATATACTAGTGTGAAAACCACATCAATAGCTATGCGTTAAAATCAATCATCTGACTATAACATAATATTACGATAAACTAATCAAGATTAAACCAAGGTTAGAAATAGATTAGGGCAGGGGTACTACATAGCATTTTAGCATTTTAGCATTTTAGCATTTAACATTTTGCATTTTTGCTTTTTTGCATTTTAGCATTTAGCATTTATCATTTTAGCATTTATTATTTTGCATTTTGCATTTTAGCATATAGCATTTTAGCATTTTTGCATTGAGCATTTTAGCATTTTGCATTTTAGCATTTAGCATTTTAGCATTTTTGCATTTTACATTTAGCATTTTAGCTTTTTGCATTTTAGCATTTTAGCATTTTGCAGTTTGCATTTTAGCATTTTAGTATTTTAGCATTTAGCATTTTAGCATTTTGCATTTTGCATTTTGCATTTTTGAATTTTTGCATTTTTGCATTTTTGTATTTTTGCATTTTAGCATTTAGTATTTAGCATTTTATCATTTTAGCATTTAGTATTTTAGCATTTAGCATTTTAGCATTTTTGTATTTTAGCATTTTAGCATTTTTAGCATTTTAGCATTTTCCATTTTAGCATTTTAGCATTTTGCATTTTGCATTTTTGCATTTTAGCATTTTGTATTTTGCATTTTGCATTTTAGCATTCTGCATTTTGCATTTTAGCATTTTAGCATTTTAGCATTTTGCATTTTGCATTTTGCATTTTGCATTTTGCATTTTTGCATTTTAGCATTTAGCATTTATCATTTTAGCATTTATTATTTTGCATTTTGCATTTTAGCATATAGCATTTTAGCATTTTTGCATTGAGCATTTTAGCATTTTGCAAATTAGCATTTAGCATTTTAGCATTTTTGTACTTTACATTTAGCATTTTAGCTTTTTGCATTTTAGCATTTTAGCATTTTGCATTTTGCATTTTAGCATTTTAGCATTTTAGCATTTAGCATTTTAGCATTTTAGCATTTTGCATTTTGCACTTTGCATTTTTGCATTTTTGCATTTTAGCATTTATCATTTTAGCATTTAGTATTTTAGCTTTTTAGCATTTTGCATTTTGCATTTTGCATTTTGCATTTTTGCATTTTAGCATTTTAGAATTTAGTATTTAGCATTATAGCATTTAAGCATTTAGTATTTTAGCATTTAGCATTTTAGCATTTTATCATTTAACATTTTGCATTTTTGCATTTTTGCATTTTAGCATTTAGCATTTAGCATTTTAGCATTTATTATTTTGCATTTTAGAATATATAGCATTTTTTCATTTAGCATTTTAACATTTTGCATTTTAGCATTTAGCATTTTAGCATTTTAGCATTTTGCATTTTAGAATTTAGCATTTTAGCATTTTAGCATTTTAGGATTTTTATCTTTTTAGCATTTTAGCATATTAGCATTTTAGCATTTTGCATTTAGCATTTTTGCATTTTAGCATTTTAGCATTTTGCATTTTGCATTTTAGCATTTTAGCATTTTGCATTTTGCATTTTAGCATTTTAGCATTTAGTATTTAGCATTTTAGCATTTTAGCATTTAGTATTTTAGCATTTAGCATTTAGTATTTTACCATTTTAGCATTTAACATTTTACATTTTGCATTTTGCATTTTTGCATTTTAGCATTTTAGCATTTAGCATTTAGCATTTAGCATTTTAGTATTTAGCATTTTATATTTTGCATTTTGCATTTTAGCATTTTAGCATTTTGCATTTTGCATTTTGCATTTTGCATTTTGCATTTTACATTTTGCATTTTAGCATTTAGTATTTAGCATTTTAGCATTTTAGTATTTAGTATTTTAGCATTTTAGCATTTATCATTTTAGCATTTTAGCATTTAACATTTTGCTTTTTTGCATTTTTGCATTTTAGCATTTAGCATTTAGCATTTTAGCATTTATTATTTTTCATTTTGCATTTTAGCATATAGCATTTTAGCATTTAGCATATAACATTTTAGCATTTTGCATTTAGCATTTTAGCATTTTGCATTTTAGCATTTTAGCATTTTAGCATTTAGCATTTTAGCATTTTGCATTTTAGCATTTTAGCATTTTTGCATTTTAGCATTTTGCATTTTGCATTTTGCATTTTGCATTTTGCATTTTGCATTTTAGCATTTTAGCATTTTAGCATTTAGCATTTTAGCATTTTAGCATTTTGCATTTTGCATTTTGCATTTTTGCATTTTTGCATTTTAGCATTTATCATTTTAGCATTTAGTATTTTAGATTTTTAGCATTTTGCATTTTGTATTTTGCATTTTGCATTTTTGCATTTTAGCATTTTAGAATTTAGTATTTAGCATTATAGCATTTAAGCATTTAGTATTTTAGCATTTAGCATTTTAGCATTTTATCATTTAACATTTTGCATTTTTGCATTTTTGCATTTTAGCATTTAGCATTTAGCATTTTAGCATTTATTATTTTGCATTTTAGAATATATAGCATTTTTTCATTTAGCATTTTAACATTTTGCATTTTAGCATTTAGCATTTTAGCATTTTAGCATTTTGCATTTTAGAATTTAGCATTTTAGCATTTTAGCATTTTAGGATTTTTATCTTTTTAGCATTTTAGCATATTAGCATTTTAGCATTTTGCATTTAGCATTTTTGCATTTTAGCATTTTAGCATTTTGCATTTTGCATTTTAGCATTTTAGCATTTTGCATTTTGCATTTTAGCATTTTAGCATTTAGTATTTTGCATTTTAGCATTTTAGCATTTAGTATTTTAGCATTTAGCATTTAGTATTTTACCATTTTAGCATTTAACATTTTACATTTTGCATTTTGCATTTTTGCATTTTAGCATTTTAGCATTTAGCATTTAGCATTTAGCATTTTAGTATTTAGCATTTTATATTTTGCATTTTGCATTTTAGCATTTTAGCATTTTGCATTTTGCATTTTGCATTTTGCATTTTGCATTTTACATTTTGCATTTTAGCATTTAGTATTTAGCATTTTAGCATTTTAGTATTTAGTATTTTAGCATTTTAGCATTTATCATTTTAGCATTTTAGCATTTAACATTTTGCTTTTTTGCATTTTTGCATTTTAGCATTTAGCATTTAGCATTTTAGCATTTATTATTTTTCATTTTGCATTTTAGCATATAGCATTTTAGCATTTAGCATATAACATTTTAGCATTTTGCATTTAGCATTTTAGCATTTTGCATTTTAGCATTTTAGCATTTTAGCATTTAGCATTTTAGCATTTTGCATTTTAGCATTTTAGCATTTTTGCATTTTAGCATTTTGCATTTTGCATTTTGCATTTTGCATTTTGCATTTTGCATTTTAGCATTTTAGCATTTTAGCATTTAGCATTTTAGCATTTTAGCATTTTGCATTTTGCATTTTGCATTTTTGCATTTTAGCATTTATCATTTTAGCATTTAGTATTTTAGCTTTTTAGCATTTTGCATTTTGTATTTTGCATTTTGCATTTTTGCATTTTTGCATTTTAGCATTTTAGAATTTAGTATTTAGCATTATAGCATTTAAGCATTTAGTATTTTAGCATTTAGCATTTTAGCATTTTATCATTTAACATTTTGCATTTTTGCATTTTTGCATTTTAGCATTTAGCATTTAGCATTTTAGCATTTATTATTTTGCATTTTAGAATATATACCATTTTTTCATTTAGCATTTTAACATTTTGCATTTTAGCATTTAGCATTTTAGCATTTTAGCATTTTAGGATTTTTATCTTTTTAGCATTTTAGCATATTAGCATTTTAGCATTTTGGATTTAGCATTTTTGCATTTTAGCATTTTAGCATTTTGCATTTTGCATTTTAGCATTTTAGCATTTTGCATTTTGCATTTTAGCATTTTAGCATTTAGTATTTAGCATTTTAGCATTTTAGCATTTAGTATTTTAGCATTTAGCATTTAGTATTTTACCATTTTAGCATTTAACATTTTACATTTTGCATTTTTCATTTTTGCATTTTAGCATTTTAGCATTTTAGCATTTAGCATTTAGCATTTAGCATTTTAGTATTTAGCATTTTGTATTTTGCATTTTGCATTTTAGCATTTTAGCATTTTGCATTTTGCATTTTGCATTTTGCATTTTGCATTTTACATTTTGCATTTTAGCATTTAGTATTTAGCATTTTAGCATTTTAGCATTTAGTATTTTAGCATTTTAGCATTTATCATTTTAGCATTTTAGCATTTAACATTTTGCTTTTTTGCTTTTTTGCATTTTAGCATTTAGCATTTAGCATTTTAGCATTTATTATTTTGCATTTTGCATTTTAGCATATAGCATTTTAGCATTTAGCATATAATATTTTAGCATTTTGCATTTAGCATTTTAGCATTTTGCATTTTAGCATTATAGCATTTTAGCATTTTGCATTTTAGCATTTTAGCATTTTTGCATTTTAGCATTTTGCATTTTGCATTTTGCATTTTGCATTTTGCATTTTGCATTTTTGCATTTTAGCATTTTAGCATTTAGTATTTAGCATTATACCATTTTAGCATTTAGCATTTTAGCATTTTATCATTTAACATTTTGCATTTTTGCATTTTTGCATTTTTGCATTTTTGCATTTTTGCATTTTAGCATTTTAGCATTTATTATTTTGCATTTTAGAATATATAGCATTTTAGCATTTTTGCATTTAGCATTTTAGCATTTTGCATTTTGCATTTTAGCATTTTGCATTTTGCATTTTGCATTTTAGCATTTTAGCATTTAGTATTTAGCATTTTAGCATTTTAGCATTTTAGCATTTAGTATTTTAGCATTTAGCATTTAGCATTTTACCATTTTAGCATTTAACATTTAACATTTTGCATTTTGCATTTTAAAATTTTAGCATTTTAGCATTTAGCATTTAGCATTTAGCATTTTAGTATTTAGCATTTTGTATTTTGCATTTTGCATTTTAGCATTTTAGCATTTTGCATTTTGCATTTTGCATTTTAGCATTTTAGTATTTAGTATTTAGCATTATAGCATTTTAGTATTTAGTATTTTAGCATTTTAGCATTTTAGCATTTTAGCATTTTAGCATTTAACATTTTGCATTTTTGCATTTTTGCATTTTAGCATTTAGCATTTAGCATTTTAGCATTTATTATTTTGCATTTTAGAATATATAGCATTTTTTCATTTAGCATTTTAACATTTTGCATTTTAGCATTTAGCATTTTAGCATTTTAGCATTTTGCATTTTAGAATTTAGCATTTTAACATTTTAGCATTTTAGGATTTTTATCTTTTTAGCATTTTAGCGTATTAGCATTTTGCATTTAACATTTTTGCATTTTAGCATTTTAGCATTTTGCATTTTGCATTTTAGCATTTTAGCATTTTGCATTTTGGATTTTGCATTTTAGCATTTTAGCATTTAGTATTTAGCATTTTAGCATTTTAGCATTTAGTATTTTAGCATTTAGCATTTAGCATTTTACCATTTTAGCATTTAACATTTTACATTTTGCATTTTGCATTTTTGCATTTTAGCATTTTAGCATTTAGCATTTACCATTTAGCATTTAGCATTTTAGTATTTAGCATTTTGTATTTTGCATTTTGCATTTTTGCATTTTAGCATTTTGCATTTTGCATTTTTCATTTTGCATTTTAGCATTTTAGCATTTACTATTTAGCATTCTAGCATTTTAGTATTTAGTATTTTAGCATTTTAGCATTTTAGCATTTAGCATTTTGCATTTTTGCATTTTTGCATTTTAGCATTTAGCATTTAGCATTTTAGCATTTATTATTTTGCATTTTGCATTTTAGCATGTAGCATTTTAGCATTTTGCATTTAACATTTTAGCATTTTGCATTTTAGCATTTTAGCATTTTAGCATTTTGCATTTTAGCATTTTGCATTTTAGCATTTTTGCATTTTAGCATTTTGCATTTTGCATTTTGCATTTTGCATTTTTGCATTTTAGCATTTTAGCATTTAGTATTTATCATTATACCATTTTAGCATTTAGCATTTTAGCATTTTATCATTTAACATTTTGCATTTTTGCATTTTTGCATTTATTATTTTGTATTTTAGAATATATTGCATTTTAGCATTTTTGCATTTAGCATTTTAGCATTTTGCATTTTGCATTTTAGCATTTTAGCATTTTGCATTTTACATTTTAGCATTTTAGCATTTAGTATTTAGCATTTTAGAATTTTAGCATTTAGTATTTTAGCATTTAGCATTTAGCATTTTACCATTTTAGCATTTAACATTTTACATTTTGCATTTTGCATTTTAGCATTTTAGCATTTTAGCATTTAACATTTTGCATTTTTGCATTTTTGCATTTTAGCATTTAGCATTTAGCATTTTAGCATTTATTATTTTGCATTTTGCATTTTAGCATATAGCATTTTAGCATTTAGCATATAACATTTTAGCATTCTGCATTTAGCATTTTAGCATTTTGAATTTTAGCATTTTAGCATTTTAGCATTTTGCATTTTAGCATTTTGCATTTTAGCATTTTAGCATTTTAGCATTTTAGCATTTAGCATTTTGCATTTTGTATTTTGCATTTTTGCATTTTAGCATTTTAGCATTTAGTATTTAGCATTATACCATTTTAGCATTTAGTATTTTAGCATTTAGCATTTTAGCATTTTATCATTTAACATTTTGCATTTTTGCATTTTTGCATTTTAGGATTTTTGCATTTATTATTTTGCATTTTAGAATATATAGCATTTTAGAATTTTTGCATTTAGCATTTTAGCATTTTGCATTTTAGCATTTAGCATTTTAGCATTTTAGCATTTTGCATATTAGAATTTAGCATTTTAGCATTTTAGCATTTTAGGATTTTTAACTTTTTAGCATTTTAGCATATTAGCATTTTAGCATTTTAGCATTTTGCATTTAGCATTTTAGCATTTTTAGTATTTAGCTTTTTGCATTTTAGCATTTTAGCATTTAGAAGTTTGCATTTTGCATTTTGCATTTTGCATTTTAGCATTTTAGCATTTAGCATTTTAGCATTTTGCATTTTAGCATTTAGCATTTTAGCATTTTAGCATTTTTGCATTTTACATTTAGCATTTTTGCATTTTAGCATTTTAGCATTTTGCATTTTGCATTTTAGCATTTTAGCATTTTGCATTTTGCATTTTTGCATTTTAGCATTTTAGCATTTAGTATTTAGCATTTTAGCATTTTAGCATTTAGTATTTTAGCATTTAGCATTTAGCATTTTACCATTTTAGCATTTAACATTTTACATTTTGCATTTTGCATTTTTGCATTTTTGCATTTTAGCATTTTAGCATTTAGCATTTTAGTATTTAGCATTTTAGCATTTTGCATTTTAGCATTTTGCATTTTGCATTTTGCATTTTAGCATTTTGCATTTTGCATTTTTGCATTTTAGCATTTTAGCATTTTGCATTTTGCATTTTGCATTTTGCATTTTGCATTTTTGCATTTTAGCATTTTAGCATTTAGTATTTAGCATTATAGCATTTTAGCATTTAGTATTTTAGCATTTAGCATTTTAGCATTTTATCATTTAACATTTTGCATTTTTGCATTTTTGCATTTTAGCATTTAGCATTTTAGCATTTATTATTTTGGATTTTAGAATATATAGCATTTTAGCATTTTTGCATTTAGCATTTTAGCATTTTCCATTTTAGCATTTAGCATTTTAGCATTTTAGCATTTTGCATTTTAGAATTTAGCATTTTAGCATTTTAGCATTTTAGGATTTTTATCTTTTTAGGATTTTAACATATTAGCATTTTAGCATTTTGCATTTAGCATTTTAGCATTTTTAGTATTTAGCTTTTTGCATTTTAGCATTTTAGCATTTACAAGTTTGCATTTTGCATTTTACATTTTGCATTTTAGCATTTTAGCATTTAGCATTTTAGCATTCTGCATTTTAGCATTTAGCATTTTAGCATTTTTGCATTTTACATTTAGCATTTTTGCATTTTAGCATTTTAGCATATAGCATTTTAGCATTTAGCATATAGCATTTTAGCATTTTGCATTTAGCATTTTAGCATTTTGCATTTTAGCATTTTAGCATTTTGTATTTTGCATTTTGGATTTTGCATTTTTTATTTTGCATTTTAGCATTTTAGCATTTAGTATTTAGCATTTTAGCATTTTAGCATTTAGCATTTAGTATTTTAGCATTTAGCATTTAGCATTTTACCATTTTAGCATTTAACATTTTACATTTTGGATTTTGCATTTTTGCATTTTAGCATTTTTGCATTTTAGCATTTAGCATTTAGCATTTAGCATTTAGCATTTTAGTATTTAGCATTTTGTATTTTGTATTTTGCATTTTGCATTTTAGCATTTTAGCATTTAACATTTCTGAATTTTAACATTTAGTATTTTACATTTTGCATTTTAGCATTTTAACATTTAGCATTTTAGCATTTAGCATTTTGTATTTTGCATTTTGCATTTTTGCATTTTAGCATTTAGCATTTTAGCATTTATTATTTTGCATTTTAGAATATATAGCATTTTAGCATTTTTGTATTTAGCATTTTAGCATTTTGCATTTTAGCATTTAGCATTTTAGCATTTTAGCATTTTGCATTTTAGAATTTAGCATTTTAGCATTTTAGCATTTTAGGATTTTTATCTTTTTAGCATTTTAGCATATTAGCATTTTAGCATTTTGCATTTAGCATTTTAGCATTTTTAGTATTTAGCTTTTTGCATTTTAGCATTTTAGCATTTACAAGTTTGCATTTTGCATTTTGCATTTTGCATTTTAGCATTTTAGCATTTAGCATTTTAGCATTTTGCATTTTAGCATTTAGCATTTTAGCATTTTTGCATTTTACATTTAGCATTTTTGCATTTTAGCATTTTAGCATATAGCATTTTAGCATTTAGCATATAACATTTTAGCATTTTGCATTTAGCATTTTAGCATTTTGCATTTTAGCATTTTAGTATTTTGTATTTTGCATTTTGCATTTTGCATTTTGCATTTTGCATTTTAGCATCTTAGCATTTAGTATTTAGCATTTTAGCATTTTAGCATTTAGTATTTTAGCATTTAGTATTTACCATTTTACCATTTTAGCATTTAACATTTTACATTTTGCATTTTGCATTTTTGCATTTTAGCATTTTTGCATTTTAGCATTTAGCATTTAGCATTTAGCATTTAGCATTTTAGTATTTAGCATTTTGTATTTTGTATTTTGCATTTTGCATTTTAGCATTTTAGCATTTAACATTTCTGAATTTTAACATTTAGTATTTTACATTTTGCATTTTAGCATTTTAACATTTAGCATTTTAGCATTTAGCATTTTGTATTTTGCATTTTGCATTTTTGCATTTTAGCATTTTAGCATTTTAGCATTTTGCATTTTAGCATTTTAGCATTTTTAGCATTTTAGCATTTTAACATTTAGCATTTTAGCATTTAGCATTTTGTATTTTGCATTTTGCATTTTTGCATTTTTGCATTTTAGCATTTTAGCATTTTGCATTTTAGCATTTTAGCATTTTTAGCATTTTAGCATTTTGTATTTTAGCATTTTAGCATTTTGCATTTTGCATTTTGCATTTTGCATTTTGCATTTTTGCATTTTAGCATTTAGTACTTTGCATTTTGCATTTTGCATTTTGCATTTTTGCATTTTACCATTTTAGCATTTAGTATTTAGGATTATAGCATTTTAGCATTTTAGCATTTTAGCATTTTAGCATTTAACATTTTGCATTTTTGCATTTTTGCATTTTAGCATTTAGCATTTAGCATTTTAGCATTTATTATTTTTCATTTTGCATTTTAGCATATAGCATTTTAGCATTTTTGCATTTAGCATTTTAGCATTTTGCATTTTACCATTTAACATTTTAGCATTTTTGCATTTTACATTTAGCATTTTATCATTTTGCATTTTAGCATATAGCATTTTAGCATTTTTGCATTTAGCATTTTAGCATTTTGCATTTTACCATTTAACATTTTAGCATTTTTGCATTTTACATTTAGCATTTTAACATTTTGTATTTTAGCATTTTAACATTTTGCATTTTGCATTTTTGCATTTTAGCATTTTAGCATTTTAGCATTTTCCATTTTGCATTTTTGCATTCTAGCATTTTAGCATTTTCCATTTTGCATTTTTGCATTTTAGCATTTTAGCATTTTAGCATTTAGCATTTTTGCATTTTTGCATTTTACTTTTAGCATTTTAGTATTTTGCATTTTAGCATTTTAGCATTTTGCATTTTGCATTTTTGCATTTTACCATTTTAGCATTTAGCATTTTAGCATTTAGCATTTTGCATTTTGCATTTTTGCATTTTAGCATTTTAGCATTTTGCATTTTAGCTTTTTAGCATTTAGCATTTTAGCATTTTGCATTTTAGCATTTTAGCATTTTGCATTTTGCATTTTTGCATTTTAGTATTTTAGCATTTTGCATTTTGCATTTTTCATTTTGCATTTTTGCATTTTAGCATTTTAGCATTTAGTATTTAGCATTTTAGCATTTTAGCATTTAGTATTTTAGCATTTTAGCATTTAACATTTTGCATTTTTGCTTTTTTGCATTTTAGCATTTAGCATTTAGCATTTTCGCATTTATTATTTTGCATTTTGCATTTTAGCATATAGCATTTTAGCATTTTTGCATTTAGCATTTTTGCATTTAGCATTTATTATTTAGGATTTTAGTATTTTTGCATTTTACATTTAGCATTTTAGCATTTTGCATTTTAGCATTTTAGCATTTTGCATTTTGCATTTTAGCATTTTAGCATTTCGCATTTTAGCATTTCGCATTTTAGCATTTTAGCATTTTGCATTTTGCATTTTGCATTTTTGCATTTTAGCATTTTAGCATTTAGTATTTAGCATTTTAGCATTTTAGCATTTAGTATTTTAGCATTTAGCATTTTAGCATTTTAGCATTTTAGCATTTTAGCATTTAACATTTTGCGTTTGATCATTTTAAAATTTTAGTATTTTGCATTTTAGCATTTTAGCATTTTTAGCATTTTAGCATTTTGCATTTTAGCATTTTAGCATTTTGCATTTTGTATTTTGCATTTTGCATTTTTGCATTTTAGCATTTAGTATTTTGCATTTTAGAATTTAGCATTTTAGCATTTTTGCATTTTGCATTTTAGCATTTTAGCATTTTTCATTTTGCATTATTAATATTTTAGCATTTTGCATTTTGCATTTTGCATTTTGCATTTTTGCATTTTAGCATTTTAGCATTTAGTATTTAGTATTTTAGTATTTTAGCATTTAGTATTTTAGCATTTTGCATTTTAGCATTTTAGCATTTTTAGCATTTTAGCATTTTGCATTTTAGCATTTTAGCATTTTGCATTTTGTATTTTGCATTTTGCATTTTTGCATTTTAGCATTTAGTATTTTGCATTTTAGAATTTAGCATTTTAGCATTTTAGCATTTTAGCATTTTTAGCATTTTAGCATTTTGCATTTTAGCATTTTAGCATTTTGCATTTTGTATTTTGCATTTTGCATTTTTGCATTTTAGCATTTAGTATTTTGCATTTTAGAATTTAGCATTTTAGCATTTTTGCATTTTGCATTTTAGCATTTTAGCATTTTTCATTTTGCATTATTAATATTTTAGCATTTTGCATTTTGCATTTTGCATTTTGCATTTTTGCATTTTAGCATTTTAGCATTTAGTATTTAGTATTTTAGTATTTTAGCATTTAGTATTTTAGCATTTTGCATTTTAGCATTTTAGCATTTTTTGCATTTTAGCATTTTGCATTTTAGCATTTTAGCATTTTGCATTTTGTATTTTGCATTTTGCATTTTTGCATTTTAGCATTTAGTATTTTGCATTTTAGAATTTAGCATTTTAGCATTTTTGCATTTTGCATTTTAGCATTTTAGCATTTTTCATTTTGCATTTTAGCATTTTAGCATTTTGCATTTTGCATTTTGCATTTTGCATTTTTGCATTTTAGCATTTTAGCATTTAGTATTTAGTATTTTAGTATTTTAGCATTTAGTATTTTAGCATTTAGCATTTTAGCATTTTAGCATTTTAGCATTTAACATTTTGCATTTTAGCATTTTAGCATTTTGCATTTTGTATTTTGCATTTTGCATTTTTGCATTTTAGCATTTAGTATTTTGCATTTTAGAATTTAGCATTTTAGCATTTTTGCATTTTGCATTTTAGCATTTTAGCATTTTTCATTTTGCATTTTAGCATTTTAGCATTTTGCATTTTGCATTTTGCATTTTGCATTTTTGCATTTTAGCATTTTAGCATTTAGTATTTAGTATTTTAGTATTTTAGCATTTAGTATTTTAGCATTTAGCATTTTAGCATTTTAGCATTTTAGCATTTAACATTTTGCATTTTGCATTTTGCATTTTTGCATTTTAGCATTTTAGCATTTTGCATTTTGCATTTTGCATTTTGCATTTTTGCATTTTAGCATTTTAGCATTTAGTATTTAGGATTTTAGCATTTTAGTATTTAGTATTTTAGCATTTAGCATTTTAGCATTTTAGCATTTAACATTTTGCATTTTTGCATTTTAGCATTTAGCATTTAGCATTTTAGCATTTATTATTTTGCATTTTGCATTTTAGCATATAGCATTTTGGCATTTAGCATTTAGCATTTTAGCATTTTGTATTTTAGCATTTTAGCATTTTGCATTTTGCATTTTGCATTTTGCATTTTAGCATTTTGCATTTTACATTTTGCATTTTAGCATTTTGCATTTTGCATTTTTGCATTTTAGCATTTTGCATTTTGCATTTTGCATTTTGCATTTTTGCATTTTAGCATTTTAGCATTTAGAATTTAGCATTATAGCATTTTAGCATTTAGTATTTTAGCATTTAGCATTTTAGCATTTTAGCATTTAACATTTTGCATTTTTGCATTTTTGCATTTTAGCATTTAGCATTTAGCATTTTAGCATTTATTATTTTGCATTTTAGCATATAGCATTTTAGCATTTTTGCATTTAGCATTTTAGCATTTTGCATTTTAGCATTTAGCATTTTTAGTATTTTAGCATTTTAGGATTTTTATCTTTTTAGCATTTTAGCATATTAGCATTTTAGCATTTTGCATTTAGCATTTTAACATTTTTAGTATTTAGCTTTTTGCATTTTAGCATTTTAGCATTTACAAGTTTGCATTTTGCATTTTGCATTTTGCATTTTAGCATTCTAGCATTTAGCATTTTAGCATTTTAACATTTTAGCATTTTGCATTTTGCATTTTGCATTTTGCATTTTTGCATTTTTGCATTTTAGCATTTAACATTTAGCATTTTAGCATTTTAGCGTTTAGCATTTTACATTTAGCATTTTAGCATTTTTGCATTTTGCATTTAGCATTTTAGCATTTTAGCATTTTAGCATTTTTAGTTTTTTAGCATTTTAGCATTTTAGTATTTTGCATTTTAGCATTTTAGCATTTTTATTATTTAGCATTTAGCATTTTAGCATTTTAGCATTTATATGTTCGCATTTGAGCATTTTAGCATTTAGCATTTAACATTTTAGCATTTTGGCATTTTGGCATTTTTGTATTTTGCATTTTAGCATTTTGGCATTTTGCATTTTTGCATTTTGCATTTTGCATTTTGCATTTAGCATTTTAGCATTTTAGCATTTAGCATTTTAGCATTTTAGCATTTAACATTTAACATTTAGTATTTTAGCATTTTAGCATTTAGCATTTTAACATTTTGTATTTTTGCATTGAGCATTTGCATTTTAGCATTTAGCATTTTAGCATTTTAGCATTTTAGCATTTTAGCATTTTAGCATTTTGCATTTTAGCATTTTAGAATTTTAGAATTTTAGCATTTTAAAATTTTATTATTTAGTATTTTAGCATTTTAGCATTTAGCATTTTCCATTTTAGCATTTTAATATTTAGCATTTAGCATTTTGCATTTAGCATTTAGAATTTTAGCATTTAGAATTTTGTATTTTGCATTTTACATTTTGCATTTTGCATTTTTACATTTTAGCATTTTTAGTATTTTAGCATTTTAGCATTTTGCATTTTTGCATTTTTGCATTTTAATATTTAACATTTTGCATTTTACCATTTTAGCATTTAGCATTTACTATTTTGCATTTTAGCATTTAGCATTTAAGCATTTTGCTTTTTAGCATTTTAGCATTTAGCATTTTTTATTTTAGCATTTTAGTATTTTGGCATTTAGCATTTTAACATTTAGCATTTAGTATTTTGCATTTACAATTTTAGCATTTTTGCATTTTTCATTTAGCTTTTTAGCATTTTAGCATTTTAGCATTTTACATTTTAGCATTTTAGCATTTTTAGTATTTAGCATTTTGCATTTTAGTATTTTAGCATTTTAGCATTTACAAGTTTGCATTTTAGCATTTTAGCATTTAGTATTTACCATTTTAGCATTTTGCATTTTATCATTTTAGCATTTAGCATTTAACACTTTAGCATTTTAGCATTTAGCATTTTACATTTTGCATTTTAGCATTTTAGCATTTAGCATTTAGCATTTTGCATTTAGCATTTTAGCATTTAGCATTTAGTATTTTGCATTTATAATTTTAGCATTTTTGCATTTTTCATTTAGCTTTTTAGCATTTTAGCATTTTAACATTTTACATTTTAGCATTTTAGCATTTTGTAATGCCCCGCCAGGAAACCCCGAAGGGATAAGCCAAAATGACACAAGAATACAGTGCAATTTTTTTTTTTTTAAAGTTACAACACATAAGATGCAACACGATAACAAAGATTCAGATAACATAGCGGAAGACATTAACGACAATCTCCTAAAGAGTTTCCCAACGAGATTACTTAAATTTTCACAATACACTTTACACACACAATTAATCCAAAAGCTGAATATCTTAATAACGAGATAATTCACAATCAGGATAATTTCTTTCAAAGGATGGAAATATAAAACATAACAAAGATTCATCATTTAAGATCCATTCATAAACTTCATTCAATCTTTTCATTTAAAATTACAACCCATACATCTAACATACTAATACACTAGGATTTTCACCATAAACATAAGAGATCTTTCCAAGCATATTTAAATTCCTTAACAACAACTGAGTATAATTCATTACTCTAAGCTACATTCATACATAATCCAGTTCATTGCATTTCAAAAGATGATTTCACACATGCGTTACAATAAATCGCATCTCAACCAATTATGCATTCGATCCACATGGCATTCAAGAAAGAATGATAATAAGCATTTCAGAGTTAATTCCAATTATCCACTTAACCATTCAACATAAATTAAACATACATGATAAAGCTGAATAAAGGAACATAAGAGAATACATCACATGACACCATAATGATCTCGGAGTTCACCCCTAAAGGGCTACATCTCCGGGTCTGCGCAACTGCAAGACCCCCTCTGATAAATAATAAAGTTAAGAGTACAAAAGGTTACACCATACAACCCAGCCATCAAGGCGATACATAAGCAATATACAATGACCACAACGGTCGATAATACATAAACGATCCTTACAAAGAACAGGATCCAGCTGAACATAATCAAAGCTAATAACATAAGAGTCCATGAGAACATCCATAAACTGAGCCATCACCACCCAAGGTCTAATCTGAAACCGACACTCACAAGGGCAGAGACAAAGGACGACTCACAAAGGTACTCAAAACAGGACAAAACGACAACACACTAGCGAACGTAGGGACAAGTGTCATCACACAACCTGGTATGGATACCATGGCAAGTCTTCATAGGTTCCGGCCCATACACTGGTAACCATGGCAACCTAATCCAAACTTCCAGCCCATCCAAGCCTCATGTGGACCCACATATCCTCTCGTGAAGACGAGGAAGATGGTTTGCCATTTCAGGCCTTCTCACCGCATGTCGAATCTATGATAGCACTCGTCTCATGGGTGAGGCACAATATCTTATTTAGAGATTATTTTCTAATCTACTTAGGTTATCACTTATTAGACTCACTTTTGACGGGTTACCCAGCAGCCACTTTGGGCGCGGCCCCCAATCGAAAGCCACTTTCCCATACGACACTAGACTAACTCAGACGAACTCGAACCAAGGAATACACATGGTAAGACGAACGGAGTTCAAGAAGATACAATCATCAGGTCAACCACGACTCAAAGATGAACACTTACTGACGGCACTCTAACTAGAGACCTGACAACTAAGGTTAACCACGAATCATTATTCGACTCACTCAAAGAGGATATGACCAACTATGACAACATCACAATACAACAGTCAACTCGAAAATCGAGGACTAAAACAGGAACACCAAATCATCCATACGACAGGGTCCTACTTACAAAGCAAAACATGCCATTTCATAATTAAAGCGAATACAGTAATTAAACTCGCAATGCAATAATCAGAAAAGACATTATTCCCTCAAGTTGATTTAAACATTAAAAACGATCAAGTTTTCTACATGATCTAAAAACATATTACAGTTATCTACCTTGTCAAGGGATAAGTCGTTCTTGGTTTTCTAACTCGTTAGAATTCAAAGTATAAACAGACATATAAGCCATGATGAGTTTTTAACCAATTCGTATTAATAAAGTTCAGACAACCATTAATCAACTGAATAAGACATTTAATCTTCAACAAAAGAAAACATCATTAACACACTGGTCTAAAACCGACCTCTACAATATCGTATTTCAACGATCTTCCAATAACATATTATTCTCTATTATTTTTAAACAATACTACCTCAATTAGCCAAGTGCTCTAAACAGCTAGAAGGTAAGATCTAGATTAATAATCCAAGATCGATTAGAATATAATCAATGATATAAAAAATTGCAATATTACAGTTGAAAAACTTAATTAGAAGGGGGCAAGGTCTCGAAGTGAAGTTGAGTAATGCTTAATCGATAAACTCCATTATGCAATTAAACAATACCAATTAACATTTATCTCTTTCTCTTTTTTTTTTTTCTCTTGCCCCTTGATCATAATTAAAACTAATTAAAACTCCGCATTAAGGTAACATATATTAACATGATATTACACATATGTTTTTTTTTTTGAATGATAAAAAAACACATAAAAAAAAACATTAAATAAACCCTTATTTTTTTAACACCAACGAAAAACGCATTTAAAAGTTTAGGGCGAAGCGAGCTGGGAAGGGCCGTGCCCTAACCCTAGCCGCAACGCTGGGTGAATTCGCGGGCGGCGCCACTCATCACGACCAGGCGGCGGCGCCCTGCGGTGCCCGCAGGCCCGCGGCGCCCTGCGGCCACCGCGGCCCTGCGGCCACCGCAGTGTGCCGCGGCCAAGGTCGAAGCACCGGCAATGGGGGGGAAAAACACAGAGGACGCACGGCGATAGGGAGGAAGAGTGGGGAATGGGAGAGGAGCGGGTGGAGCTCCGCTCCCCGCTCTCCCAAACCCCAAATCCCACAGTCTGCTTAAACCATTAAAAACGCCCAACTTCGCATAAAATAAATATAAACCACTCACAGTTGAAAACGATATAACATATTTTTTTTTGAAACACAGTTGGAAGTAAACACACAGTCCGAAAACTTCCAAAAAACAAAAACGCCCAAATGGACCGGGCAGATTTCGGTCGAATAAAAGTTCGATTTTAAAAGAACTACGTTTTAGTACCACATTTTCTTGAGGGTTTTCCCATTCTATCCAACACCCAAGGGTTTCAAACGCCCAAAACATGAGGAATTAACAGCATCTCAAAACCAAAAACTCAAAACCAAATTTTCCAGCCAATTTCATATGAACAATCAAATTGATTTTCAATAACCGATTCAGAATCCTACCTCAATTCGCAATCCTGGTATGGCTGAGGGAGAGCCCACCTGTCAGATTCCCCAAAATCTCCTCCAAAATTGTCCCTCCTCTCCAAAATTCCCAAATTGGGTTATATGGAAGAGTTGACTCCAAATTTCTATTTTTGGAATAAAATCTTTTATTTACAAAATAATTCATAAAATTTAATTCTTTTCAACAATATCAACAATACAACTTACTTTTCAGTTTTACAATCGATTTCTCATATCAGATCAATTTAACCTTTCAAATTAATAATCTAACGAAATACAATTAACTCTATGGCGATAACATATAAGACTTCCTTTTCAACAGCATATATATATATAATGCATTTAATAATCGAAATCAGCCATTAAATTCAAGTTTACTCCCAATTAAAAACGAGCAAATCAATATCAATGAAAATCGCCTAACGGAAACTAGATTAATTAATCCATTAATCATCAATGCACAAACGCATATTTAATCAAGATAATTTACTAAGGACTAATTAACCAACACATCAGGCACGCAAATCGAGAAGGTCAACCAAACAGACGACTCGCAAACCCAAGCAAGAAGGGATTACCGACGACGACTGGCGATGCTCACTGGAGCACAACTAAGGCCGACTAAGGTCTTACGACCACCTAATCCGACTCTAGGGATTAAAAAGTATGCTCAAACCTGCAAAACCAGGTGACGACGAACCTCGCACTCATGCGACTTCGTACCTGGAATCTCCTGCAACAAAAGATCATACATGCATACATATATATAAAATTTACTGAAAGCGTTAGCTCGATGCTAATACCACGAAATAGGTACACTGAATAACCTGCATACAACTAGTGTGAGAACCACATCAAAAGCTCTACGATAAATCAAACATCTGACACTAATCATAATATTACGATAAACTAATCCAGATTAAACCAAGGTTAGAAATAGACTAGGGTAGGGGTACTACACATTTTTAGTATTTAGCATTTTGCATTTTAGTATTTTAGCATTTTAGCATTTACAAGTTTGCATTTTAGCATTTTAGCATTTAGTATTTAGCATTTTTCCATTTTGCATTTTATCATTTTAGCATTTAGCATTTAACACTTTAGCATTTTAGCATTTAGCATTTTACATTTTGCATTTTAGCATTTTAGCATTTAGCATTTAGCATTTTGCATTTAGCATTTTGCATTTAGCATTTTGCATTTTACATTTTGCATTTTAGCATTTTAGCATTTAGCATTTAGCATTTTAGCATTTTAGCATTGTTAGCATTTTGGCATTTAGCATTTTAGCATTTAGCATTTAGTATTTTGCATTTACAATTTTAACATTTTTTCATTTTTCATTTAACTTTTTAGCATTTTAGCATTTTAGCATTTTACATTTTAGCATTTTAGTATTTTTAGTATTTAGCATTTTGCATTTTAGTATTTTAGCATTTTAGCATTTACAAGTTTACATTTTAGCATTTTAGCATTTAGTATTTAGCATTTTAGCATTTTGCATTTTATCATTTTAGCATTTAGCATTTAACACTTTAGCATTTTAGCATTTTGCATTTTACATTTTGCATTTTAGCATTTTAGCATTTAGCATTTAGCATTTTGGATTTAGCATTTTGCATTTAGAATTTTGCATTTTTCATTTTGCATTTTAGCATTTTAGTATTTAGCATTTATCATTTTAGCATTTTAGCATTGTTAGCATTTTAGCATTTTAGCATTTTGCATTTTAGCATTTTACAATTTAGCATTTTAGCATTTTAGCATTTTAGCATTTAGCATTTTGCATTTTGGCATTTAGCATTTTAACATTTTGCATTTTTGCATTTAGCATTTTAGCATTTTAGCATTTAGCATTTAGCATTTTAGCATTTTAGCATTTATTATTTTGTGTTTAGCATTCTAGCATTTTAGCATTTTATCATTTTATCATTTTATCATTTTAGCATTTTTAGCATTTAAGCATTTTTAGCATTTAAGCATTTTGCATTTTAGCATTTTAGCATTTAGTATTTTGCATTTTAGCATTTAGTATTTTAGCATTTTGCATTTTGCATTTTAGTATTTTAGCATTTTAGCATTTTGCATTTTAGGATTTTGCATTTTGCATTTAGCATTTTAGTAGTTTAGCATTTTAGCATTTTGCATTTTACATTTATCTTTTTTACATTTATCATTTTACATTTAGCATTTTAGCATTTTAGCACTTTAGCATTTTACATTTAGCAATTTAGCATTTTAGCATTTTAGGATTTTAACATTTAGCATTTTTAGCATTTTAACATTTTAGCATTTTAGCATTTAGCATTTAGCATTTTAGCATTTCCGCATTTTAGCATTTTGCATTTTGTATTTTGCATTTAGCATTTTAGCATTTAGCATTTAGCATTTAGCATTTTAGCATTTTTAGCATTCAACATTTTAGTATTTTAGTATTTTTAGCATTTAGCATATTAGTATTTAGTATTTAACATTTTAGATTTTAGCATTGTTGCATTTTAGCATTTTTGCATTGTTGCATTTTAGCATTTTAGCATTTTGCATTTTGCATTTACCATTTTTGCATTTTAGTATTTTAGCATTTAGCATTTAGCATTTAGCATTTTGCATTTTAACATTTTTAGCATTTTAGTATTTTAGCATTTAGCATTTAGCGTTTTTGCATTTTAGCATTTTGCATTTAGCATTTAGCATTTTAGCATTTAGCATTTTAACATTTTAGCATTTAGCATTTTGTATTTTAGCATTTTACATTTTTTTTTTATTTTTTTTTTAACACAAGGTGGCGGTGCCATTTAATATATTTTATTGTATAAAGGTGATTCAAAGAGCTCCCAATGAAATGAACCAGTAAGAAAAACTCTGATCCTTGCTCTACAATGCATAGAAAGGTTGTGAGATGTAAATCTCAAATATGCCAAAAAATACAATATCTTATAGTGTGCAGAATACCGAGTGTCATAAAACATCCCCCAGTATCGAATATTTTCTGGAATGTATTGAACAAGATGTAGTCTAAACCAAAACATCACGATGGTTGTGCACATTTACATAGCAGTCCAAAATCTATCTCACTTATGAATTTATCCAACTTACCATACAACACACTTCTCAAATTGATATCCCTTCACAATATACAAATGTAGCAAAACCACAGGACCCTACACTCATAATATCACACATATCAATTTATATCATTATGAAAAATACCACTATATAGCTATATGTAATATTATCCTGTATCCATATCCTCAAAAAATTTTGCCTTAAGAATTGGATAAGAATCAAAATCACAATTCGGACCCATCATATTAAGTTCCTCCTTGGAACTTCCCATATTTGTCAAATGATCTGCAATCCGGTTCTCTTCTTTATACACATGTGAAATGGTGAAGTTTGTAAATGTATCAATCAGTGTCCATGCTTGTTTAAGTAAATATCTTATCTGCCAATTATCAATATTTCTCTTTATGCAAGCATTGATAATAATAGTTGAATCACCTTCAATGTATATATATGAGATGTTCAATTTTTTTACTAGTAGAATACCTTCAAGTAAAGCATATGCCTTTGTAAAGTTGTTAGTACCCGGTGGAATAAAATAAGTTTTCAAAGCTAAAACACGTCCTATGTGATCCCTTATGCATACTCCTATCCCTGCATCACTTGGGTTCCCTTTGAAGGAGCCATCAAAATTTATTTTGAAATGCATTGAGTCTGGAGGACACCATTTCACTTTATTTCTATCAAAAAGAGGAGATGTTTGCTTTCTAAAAATATGCTTATTTCTTTCCCACCAAAGTGACCATACTACTATGGATGGGATCACTTTTCAAATACATGCAAAAAAAGAGGATGAGTATAAGACTGGCCATGACTGGAACAAATCCCATATATTATATGGAAGAGGGGTGCTAAAGGAAAGCTTATCAAGAATGAACATCCAACAATAGTTAGCAAAATCACATTGGAGGAGGAGATGATCTAACGTTTCATTGTGTTCACCATAAAGTACACAAGCAAATGGATGTGCAATATTCAATTTAACAAGTCTCTCACTGGTGAGTATTCTGTTATTTAGAGCAACCCAAACAAACATCCCTGCCTTGGGAAAAACACTATTATTCCAATAAAAATTGTAGGCTCTTTGTGAATAGAATGGAACAGACATTTGATGAATTGCCTTATACCCTTCCTTGATAGAGTACTTTCCATTCTTTTTAGGGCACCATATCAATTTTTCAAAACCATTAGAGATAAAGATAATGCGGTTCTTGAGAATCAAAGAAAATTTTACCTTTTGACCTGGGGAGATTGGGAGTAGAACTGGCTTTCTTCAAATGACACAATTTGAAGGCTTCTCAAGATTATCTATGTAATCATAAAGGTGTAAACCCCAATGAGAAGTAAATATGGGGATCACATCTACTAGGGACTCCTTCAGATTAAGAGGGGGGAGACTACTCTATGAATCATGCCAAGAGTTGACTTCTTTACCATTATGTACTTGCCATGATAAGTATCTAGTAATCACATTCCTAGAGTCCATCATGAAGTTCCAAACTGCAGACCTTGATTGAGGATCAAGGATAGTAAATATATGTGAAGGGGTAGGAGTATCTAAATACTTTTCTTGCATAATTTGGCACCACAAAACATGTGGTTTTTCATACATATTCTAAACTAGCTTTCCCCCAAAGGCCTTATTCCTTTTTGAAAGATCGTATAGGACCACCCTGCCCATAGATTCGCTTGGAGTCATTTTGTTGAGAGACACAAGTGAGATCTTTTTCTCTTCTGAAAGATTACCTTTTCAAATAAAATTCCAAATAATTTTCTCGATATGAGAGACAATAGATTTCGGGGCTTGAAGTACTGAAATGTAGTAGTTTGGAATTGTAGCCAAAACAGTTTTGACAAGAGGGATTCTGCCTGACAGAGATAACCATCTAGCTTTCCACATAGAAATTTTTCTTTTTAATTTGTTAATGACAGAATTCCAAAAAGAAGGTTTCGCTACTCTCATAAAGAAAGGGATACCCAAGTACGATGATGGAAGAGAATCCACTGGAAAGCCCAATGTTTGGATAATACTATTAGACACCATTTCAGAAGTATTGAATATGGATAGTTTAGATTTTTGTGCACTAGTTTTTTGTCCAGATCCAGAAGTATATATGCCCAATATTTTATTAATATGCCTTGCTTATTGTATATTGGAACAACTAAATAAAAGTGTATCATCTACAAATAAGGTGTGGGTGATAGAAATTGAGGTATTAGGGATGCATACCCCCTTCCAGAAACCCAAACTAAACTGCTTATTGACCAATCTACTAAAATCTTCTACCATGATAATTAATATAAAAGGTGATAGTGGGTCACCTTGTTGAACCCTTTGGGTGGCTCGAAAAAAACCAGAAGGATTACCATTAACAATAACTGAAAAATGTGCCCCAGAGAGGTAATTTTTGATCCATTTGTACCACTTATCCGAAAAGCCAAAAATTTTAAGAACTCTCAAAAGAAAGGACCAACATACTTTATCATATTCTTTCAACATGTCTAATTTAGCTATAAAAGTAGGGGACTGTGAAGAGTTAATTGAGTGCAGAACTTCATGGGCCACAAACGCACCTTCTGATGTTTCCCTGCCAGGAGCAAAACCTCCTTGTTGAAGAGATATTACTTTGGGTATCAAGGATTTTAACCGGAGATAGATAGCTTTTGTAAAAATCTTGTACATTGACTTACATAAGGAAATAGACTTAAAATCTGCAAAAGTTTAAGGGTTATTGGATTTGGGGTAAGTGCAAGATGGGTTAAAATGAAGTTCTTGAGAATAAAAACATTTGTCTTAACTCCTCCAAAGTCATTAAAAGATCAAAGCCTAAAACATCCCAACACTTTTGAAATAATAGTATGGTGAAACCATCAGGGCTTGGAGACTTGTCCGGAGCCATAAAAAATACCACCTCTTATAATTCAGCAAGAGAGAAAGGTTTCATCAAATAATCATTATCATGTTGTGAAATCAGACAAGGAATGGAGTCTAACAATATGTCGACACTGCACTCCTCAGAAACAAAAGGAGGGGAGGGAGAAAGAAGATTTTTATAGAAGAGTTCACCCTCTTCCTTAATTTCTTGTTCATTAGTTAATTTTTCCCCCGAAGAAGAGGCATTTATAGAAAAGATAGTAGATGTAACTTGCTTAATCTTTGCAGAAGCCTAGAAGAATTTAGTATTTTTATCTCCTTCTTTTAGCCATAATTCCCTTGATTTTTGTCTCTGGTATTCCTCCTCTCTAGAGCACAATTCTTCCTAGTAGCTTTGTAAATGCTTCTGCTTTAAGAAATTTTTTGGATTAATCCCAGTAGAAAAGATAAGTTCATTGACGTCTTTTAATTCTTTCTCTAGCTTTTTTTTTTCTACAAAGATATTTTTGAATACTTTCCTATTCCAGACTTTGATATTTGCTTTTACAAACTGCATTTTCGTATAAAGTTGAAACATTTTTTCCCCCCTACAGAAAGGGGCACTTACCCACCATTGACGAAGTAGAGCATGAAAATGTGGGTGTCGAAACCACATTCTTTCAAACTTAAAAGAAGATCTATGATGAGAACTTCATATTTATCTAGACATAATTCAATAGGAAAATGGTCAGACCCGGAGAACGATAGCATTTTAGAGCTGAAAGTATATTTTTGAAGGATCCATTCATATGAAGTGAAAAACCTATCTAATCTACTTGTAATTTGAAGGGAAGTTCTCCGGTTTGTCCATGTAAATTGACCATTAGAAGGTGAAATGTTAGAAAGGGCATTATCAGACATGAGAGATCTAAAGTCTTCAATCACCATAGGTGTTGTAGGATTGCCTCCCTGTTTCTCATCTTGAGACAAGATGGCATTGAAATCACCTCTTAAGATGATTTTCTGAACTCCTTGCTATTGGATCTGACAAGTTATAGTATTCCAAAGAGCATGTTTCTCTTGAGGAGCTATTGGGCCATATATATTGAAGAGAACAAAGGATAAATAAAAAATTTCAATAAGAATAAGATGCCAATTTGTCCCTTGACTCAAAGTTTTTTCTTTGATTGTCATGGTATTCCACAAGGTCAGAATACCACCAAAAGCCCCTACTATAGGAATATGTATGAAATCCCATAAAGTCCATTTTTTAAAAATCTTTTGAGAGGCTTCATCTGAAAGCTTTGTTTCTTGTAGTAAAATGATGTATGCTTGGAGGAATCCAACTACTGCTTGATCCACCCCCTCTTGTTAGAGGCATTCAAACCTCTAACATTCCAAGATAAGATCCTCATTGCTTCCAAGAAGAATAAAATGTTCTTCTCAGTCTTGTGTGGGGTGAAAAATTATCTACAATTGTGGTCTGGATACCTGCTGCAATCTATTCTTGGGTTTTAAGAATCTTTGGCTTCCGACCTCTTTTTTTAGGTGTTTTATATAATAGAGGAGATGAAGAAACCATTTGAACAAGAGAGAGATGTTGAACAAAGTCAAAGTCAAGCTGTGTGGAAGGCTGAAAGGGCTAATATGAATTATCTTCAACCATAAGGTGTTCAACATGACTAGATTTTAACAAGGATGAGGGAATGGGTGGTGAAGCTTTGAGAAAAAGAGGCATAGCATCAACAACAAAGACACCCTGAATTTCTAAAAATTCTCAAGAGCAATTTCATCTATCAAGTTCAATGCAATAGAGATAAGGATATCATGTGTCATTAATTTAATATTTGGATAATCCAATGAGGATCCAACAATGGGAGGACTGCATTGAATCACATGGAAAGGTTGGTAATTAAACATCAAGTTGTGAATCCGATTGACCTTTGTATTCTATGATATATAGAGTTCCTAGAGTTGAGTATTTGAGTTTCCCAAAGAAGTTAAAGTCAAAAAAGAAGAAGTGGGCTGCCTAAAGAGAGAGGAAGCAAATATTTTCTTGTACAACCAATCAACCAGGATTGAAGAGCAGTGGATCTTAAAAGATACTTTCTTGTATCTCCCCCCAAATTTTTGCAGAGAACTTAAACTAGAAATAGCAACCTGATAGTGATGAGATTTCTTGAAAATGGAGGGCTTTGTTCTTTTTTCTACTGGAAGTAAAGCGCCAGTCATAGAGCCCAAAAAGGATTGAGAGGGGATCATAGAGAGAGAAGAAACATCTTGAAACAACTAAGCACCCTGGAAAGGTCTTGCAATATTATCAACATTGTTTAGAGGTATGAAGCTCTGTGTTGAGTTAATTACACTTGTTGTCCCATTTGATGTAGAAGGAGGAGTGGAGCAGATTGAAAAAAGGAGCATTTATGGTAATCAGTCACAAGGTCCTTGTAGACCCTAACAACATCAATGCTCGAACCTTGACACTTGGAATTAAAATGACCTAATTTATCTATACGGTCATGAATATCTCTAGTACTATGTATGCATATGTCTTGATTCCATTTCCCTATGGAAGAAGTCATTATAATGGACTAGGGAAGTGGCTTTGTGAGGTTTAACAATAAGCATACCCTGATGGTTAAATGGGCTAGTTCATATGGGATAAGATCATGCTTGATAAAAATACCCATTTGTTTAACCACAATTTCCACAATATCTAGGTCATGATATTTAAGCGGGAGCCTCGAGAGAGTAATCCAAAAAGCCATGAAAAGGGGAGGAACTGACTCCATGCTAAAATTTGGAACACGCGCTAAAGTGATAATACCAATACCCTTACAGAACCATCCCTTATATCTATGAACACAATTTCTACATTCTTTAGAATAAAAAAAGGCAATAAAAAAGAGAGATTGCTTATCCATCAAAAAAATATCCTTCAAGCCCAACCAATTCTGTTTAGCCCAAAATGAAAGTTGCATAAACGAAATAGTAGAATGAAGTTTACCAATGAGGGCTGTGGTGCATAGCAGATCTATTTGAGGCTGAATAAGGTGGTCCGACAAAACAATCTTATACACACCTTCAAATTTGCCTGATTTTCCAGTGTTAGCAGCAATCTTGTTCTTTAGCGAGATGGGAGCCCGACTACCCTCTTTAGCTATTTCATTTAGACATTGCCCATTACCTTCTGCATCCAAGTTAAGTGCTTGTGGATTAGGGAGTAATGTGGAAGGGTTTTTTTTTCTCTAGCTCTGTGTAATATGTTTTGGTTTGAAGGGTGCTCCTTGACGCAAGTTGTTTATTGGGAGATTGTTTTGGGTTGAAAAAAATTTGGGGTTTATCAACTGGGTATTGTTTGGCCAAGTCACATATGATGGAATATTAGCAGGATTAGCTTGAGATTCAGATAGAGAATGATGTGAGAATGATGGTGTCGCCTCACAAATGTCAAACGAGGGCTGTAGTATTTGATCTAGTTGGCATGCAAACCGATGTCACAAGAATCTTCTCTCTCTCCCCTTATCCTGATGCCTTCCTAGAAACTGTTGGACTCCATCAAAAGAGAATCTATTCATTGATATATCATCATGTAGCTGCCATGTATCCCACCTACCTCCCACAGGTCCAGGTCCTAGTAACCCTGGTTGCATATTTCGCTGCATCACTCTGAGTTACTCAATGCTCAACTTCCTCTCACCATGCACGATCATGAAGAATAATGCATGATAATACTTCCAGCATCAATACTAGGCATGAAGTACTTGATGACTATCACCTCACATCCTCCTGTGATGGCCACCTACAGCCCCACCACCGACCCTCGCAGCCTCTCACATTAGGGTTTGAGAGGATTGTGTTCGCAGAGGATCACATTCGTAGAGCAAAGAAACTTGTAATAAATGTTGGTTTCCTATTTCTTCCCCAATTTCTTCGGCTAGATGTCACCAACAAAATCTTTATGAAATGCTATCACATGATGCTTCCATGTTGCAGCGACACCCCCTAATCACAACCACTATGGATATCCTAGTCTAGTTAATCCCTTTAAATTCGAGCACTCTGTCACAATGTAAGACCAAGGTCATAGAGAGGGGTGAGCTTCATTGTCCCAACAATAGCGGTGACTAGGGTTTGTAGAGAGGAAACAATCATCCCTCAATGGCAGAGACCATGACTGGGCCAACACAAGTGGCGGCTAGGGTTCACAGAGCTGATTCACACAGTCCTGCAATAAGCAGCCATCCCTCCATGGTGGGAGCTAGAGGTCGCAGAGACCATGACTTAGCCAGCACAGGCGGCGGCTAGGGTTCACTGAGCTGACACCATGTCAAAAAATTGCCACCATTTTGCATTTTAGCATTTAGCATTTTGCATATTAGCATTTTGCATTTTTGCATTTTAGCATTTTGCATTTAGCATTTCAGCATTTTAGCATTTAGCATTTTGCATTTGAGCATTTTAGCATTTAGCATTTTTGCATTTTTGCATTTTTGCATTTTTGCATTTTAGCATTTAGCATTCAGCATTTAGCATTTAGCATTTAGCATTTAGCATTTCAGCATTTTAGCATTTAGCATTTTGCATTTGAGCATTTTAGCATTTAGCATTTTTGCATTTTTGCATTTTTGCATTTTAGCATTTAGCATTTAGCATTTAGCATTTAGCATTTTGCATTTTTGCATTTTAGAAATCTAGCATTTAACATTTAGCATTTTAGCATTTTAGCATTTAGCATTTTTGCATTTTTGCATTTTAGCATTTTTGCGTTTTAGCATTTTAGCATTTTAGCATTTTAGCATTTAGCATTTTTAGTATTTTAGAATTTTAAAATTTTAGCATTTTGCATTTAGCATTTTGCATTTTTGCATTTTTGCATTTTTGCATTTTGCATTTTGCATTTTAGCGTTAAAGGATTTAGTATTTTTAGCATTTTAGAATTTTAGCATTTAGCATTTAGCATTTAGCATTTTAGCATTTTAGCATTTTTCATTTTGCATTTTAGCATTTGAGCATTTTAGCAGTTAACATTTAGAATTTTTATATTTTTGCATTTTAGCATTGTTGCATTGTTGCATTTTAGCATTTTAGCTTTGTCGCATTTTAGCATTGTTGCATTTTAGCATTTTAGTATTTTAACATTTTGCATTTTGCATTATAGCATTTTAGCATTTTAGCTTTTTTTTTTTCAATAAAAGTGGCATAGCCACTAAACTTTATTATATTATTTTTAAATTGTTTTTACAACGGGCTCAAAAAAGGCATGCCGGTAGGAAAGAACCCACAATAAAACCTCCGGTTGTTGCCTTGAGAAAAGAAACTACACTACCCTTACAAAATAGGAGGATCCTGATGACCCAAAATCTCACCCATACCCATATAGATGCCCTATGTACAGAGATCCCATAGGAGATATATCTCAACTGATTAAAAACTCGGTTATAAAAAGCAGGGCTGAATTACCAAAAAGTTTACAACGAGAAGATCTAGGAGCCCATCAACTGATAACAACAGCAAGATATAAAATGTAGAGAAGCATGCCGAGATACCAAGGAGAGCAAAAAAGGGAAACCAAGGAGGACCAGAACTGAAATAGACCAGAAATGTCCAACTCCATAGATTTGTGATACCGAGAACTGCCCAAAATCCATCTCATAAACAACTTGCAAAAAATGTGAGAACAATTAGTCCAAAACCTAATTACTCGAGCTTTCCTCTAGAGGAGAAGGTAGAGCATCATGAGGAACCAGTGGCTGTATAGGAACCGCAGGGAGAGGAGTAGTAGATGTAACAAAATAGAAATTAATTAGAGAATGAAGACCAATTAACACTTCCCGCGCTCTGACCAAAACCTAGGGAGATATAAAACCAAACAAAATCTCCACAGATTTTAGAGCTTCATCAATAGTGTCACAGATTAGGCCCATTCTAATTTCAAAGAGCAAATGTCCATAGTGACCATCTTCCAAAAGATTTTGAATAGAAAGAAATCCCCCATAAGGAAGAGTGTAGTACCCCTACCGTAATCGATCTCTAACCTTGGTTTAATCTGGATTAGTTTATCGAAATATTATGTTATAGTTAGATGTTTGAATTAACGCATAGCTATTGATGTGGTTTTCTCACTAGTTGTATGCAGGTTATTCAGTGTACCTATTTCGTGATTTTAGTATTGGACTAACGCTTTCATTAGATTTTATAAATGTATGCATGTATGATCTTTTGTTGCAGGAGATTCCAGGTACGAAGTCGCATGAGTGCGAGGTTCGTCGTCACCTGGTTTTGCAGGTTTGAGTGTACCCTTGTTAATCCCTAGAGTCGGATTAGGTGGTCGTGAGACCCTAGTTGACCTTCGTCGTGCTCTAGTGAGCATCGCCAGTCGTCGTCGGTAATCCCTGTTGGTTTGGGTTTGCGAGTCATCTGTTTGGTTGGCTTTCTCGATTTGCGTGCCTGGTGTGTTTGGTTAATTGATTAACTAGTCTTTAGTAATTATCTTGATTAATATGCGTTAATGCATTGAGGATTAATGGATTAAATTAATCAGGTATTCGTTATGCGATTTTCGTGGTTATTGAATTGCCTATGTTAAATTGAAAGTAAATCCGATTAAATGTCTGTTTTCGAATATTTAATGCATTTTATATATGCTGTTGAAAAAGGAAAGCTGTGTATTTAATCGCAATGGATTAATTGTATTCTGTGGCTTCTGATATTGAAAGGTTAAATTTAATTGATTGAAGCAGTCGATTTTTAATTGGAAAAGCAAGTTATATTGTTGATATTGTTGAAAAGGATTAATTTTATGAATTATTTTGTAAATAAGAGTTTTTATTCCAAAAATGGAATTTTTGGGTCAACTCTTCCATATAACCCAAATTTGGGGAAAAATGGAGGGAGGGGACATTTTTGGAGGAAGGTTGGTGGGGAAAGATTTTGGAGATGAAATTGGAGGATTTGTATGGAGAAGGAAGGATTTGGGAGCTGGAGATTTGGGTTCTTCGGCAGATCTTGCCAGGAATGCGAGATCAGGTAGGATTTATCTCTCAATTTTAGTTTTGTCTGAAATGGAAATGTGAAATCAATCTCAGTTGTTGAAACCGAATTTGTACTGAATCGGAATCCTTTATCAAACCTGGTAGTTGGTTGTTTTAATCTGAACTGTGTTTAAGAATATATATATGTCTTTCTTTTTTTTATTGAACTGTGCGTTTCAACTTAGTTCGGACTGTGCGTGTTTAATCAAATTTATTATCAAAAACCCGAGCTGGGCGAGTTGCTTTGAAACTGGGTTTTGGGGTTCTTTTGTTTTAACTCCAAACTGGGCATTTGTGTTTACTTCGAACTGTGTTTTTTTTTTGTAATTAGCAAAATATTATTTAAGGCCGAACTGTGTGTTCGAAGAAAGTTTCAAATGCTGGATTATCGAACCTGGGCGTGGCATATTTGTTTCTTGTTCGGACTGTGTTGGGGATGGGAGGGTGGGAGCGGAGCTCCACCCGCTCCCTCTCCCCTCTCCCACTCCTTCCCCTCTCTCTCGCACGTCCCCCTCCGCACGTTCCCCCTCTCGCTAGTGTGAACGGCCATGCCGCGGCACACTGCGGTGGCCGTAGGGCCGCGGTGGTCGCAGAGCGCCGCGGACCTGCGGGCACCGCAGTGGCGCCGCCCACGAGCGACGTTGTGGCTAGGGTTAGGGCACAGCGCCTTCGCCCTTCCTTAAAATGCGTTTTCGTTTAAACAAAGTTTTAAAAAAAAAATCATTTTTTTTAATGCATGTTTTATAATGCGTTTTTTTTTGTTAAATGAAAACATAGTTAATGTTTAATGCATTTTTTTGTTGTTATAAACATAGTTAATGTTTAATGCGTTTTTTTGTGGTTATAAACGTAGTTGTTAAAATCGTTTTTTTTTTTAAATGTAATTTCTTTTAGTATTTAAAAAAAAAAGGGGCATGTAATATTTATTATTATCTTAAGGAAAATTATTTTCATGATTAAGTATAATCGGAATTGTAGCTTCGATTTAGGTATTATTGCTTAAAAACAAATAGAGAGTAATACGTTATTTGTAAATCGTTGTAATACGATGAAATTACTATTGACGATGTTAATGCTATTGTAGAACATATCATTTGAGTGATTGAGAAGTAGTGAAATATTTATCGTTGGGCATTTGAATTGAAACGATATGCTTTTGAAATGATTATCTCCATTTAGATTCTTTTTCTACATTTTATTTCCGTAATCCGTATTATGTAATTGGAATTGAAATTATGAATCTGTAGAGATTGAGTTCGAACCAGTGTGTTAATGACGTTTTGATTGGAGTTTAAATATCTCATTTTAGTTGATTAATGGTTGCCTGAATTTGAGATCAGGAATTGGTTAAAACTCATTATGGCTTAAATTGCCTGTTCGATGCTTTGAACCTTGACGAGTTAGAAAACCAAGAGCAACTTATCCCCTTGATGAGGACCCTGTCGTATGAAATGATTTGGTGTGCCTGTGTTAGTCCTCGATTTTCGAGTTGACTGTTGTTTTGTGATGTTGTCATAATTGATCATATCCCCCTTGTGTGTGAATCGAATGATGATTCGTGGTTAACCTTAGTTGTCAGGTTTCTAGTTAGAGCACCGTCAGTAAGTGATTACCCTTGAGTCATGTTTGACCTGATGTTTGTATCTTCTTGAACTCCGTTCGTCTTACCATGTGTGTTCCTTGGTTTGAGTTCGTCTGAGTTGGTCTAGTGTCGTATGGGAAAGTGGCTTTCGATTGGGGGCCGCGCCCAAAGTGGCTGCTGGATAACCCGTCGAAAGTGAGTCTAATAAGTGATAACCTAAGTAGATTAGAAAATAATTTATAAATAAGATAATGTGCCTCACACATGGGACGAATGCTATCATAGATTCGACATGCTGTGAGAAGGCCTGAAATGGCAAACTACCTTCCTTGTCTTCACGAGAGGATGTGTGGGTCCACCTGAGGCTTGGATGGGCCCGAAGTTCGGATTAGGTTGCCAGGGTTACCAGTGTATGGGCCGGGACCTATGAAGACTTGCCATGGTATCCATACCAGGTTGTGTGATGACACTTGTCCCTACGTTCGCTAGTGTGTTGTCCTTTTGTCCTGCTTTGAGTACCTTTGAGAGTCGTCCTTTTTGTCTCTGCCCTTGTGAGTGTCGGTTTCATGTTAGACCCTTGGGTGGTGATGGTTCAGTTTTATGGATGCTCTCTTGGACTCTTATTTTTAGCTTTGATCATGTTCAGCTGGATCCTGTTCTTTTCAAGGATCGTTTATGTATTAATTGACCGATGTGGTCGTTTGTATATTGCTTATGTATCGCCTTGATGGCCGGATTGTATAGTGTAACCTCTTGTATTCTTAACTTCATTAATTATCAGAGGGGTCTTGCAGTTGAGCAGACCCGGAGATGTAGCCCATTAGGGGTGAACTCCGAGATCATTATGGTGTTATGTGGTGTATTCTCTTATGTTTCCTTTATTCAGCTTTATCATGTATGATTAATTTATGTTAAAATGGTTATGTGGATAATTGGAATTAACTATTAATGCTTATATTCAGTTCTATCTTGACTGCCATGTGGATCGAATGCATAATTGATTGAGATGCGATTTATCGTAATGCATGTGTGAAATCGTCCTTTTAATGCAATAAGTTGGAATATGGAATAATGTATCTTAGAGTAATGAATTATTCTTAGTTGTTGTTAAGGAATTTAAATATGCTTGGTAAGATCTCTTATGCTTTGATGAAATCCTAGTGTATTAGGATGTTATATGTATGGGTTGTAATTTTAAATGAAAAGATTGAATGAAGTTCATGAATGGACCTTAATGGATGAATCCTTGCTTGTGATTTATATTTCCGTCTTTTGAAAGAAATTGTCTTGATTATGAATTATCTCGTTGTTATGATAATTAGCTTATTGGATTAATTGTGTGAGTTAAGTGTATTGAGAAATTTAAGTAATCTCGTTGGGAAACTCTTTAGGTGATAGTTGATGAAGTCTTCCGCTATGTAACTTGAATCTTTGTTATCTTGTTGCATCTGATGTGTTGTAACTTTTTAAAAAAAAAATTGCACTCTATTCTTGTGTTTTGGCTTTATCCCTTCGGGGTTTCCTGGCGGGGCATTACATTTGGTATCAGAGCCCATGTTGCAAACATTGGGATCTCTGGTGTCGCGTGTGCCCTCTATTTGTGTGAGGTGTATTGACCTTATGTGTATGCTTGTCCTCCTTTTGCATGTGAGTGATTGAGCAGATCTTGACTGGTGTGTAATGTGTGCGTTCACACCTTGTTTTCGCTTTCTTGATGTCGGTGTTTGAGTGTTGTACTCTTTAGACTAATCCATTTGGGTTGGTCCGTGCTTGTCTTGAATCTGAAAGTGCAAATTATGTTTGTTTAAAGATTTTGATCTAGCTTAGTGTTGTCCACTTGAAGGACTAATATGGCAATTATCGTATGCTTATTTTGTAGAAAATTAAATGATCATCGCCATTCCTCTCTCTCTTTCTGGAAATTAAATGATTAGGATATGAGTAATTATCTTTGATTTGAGTTTCCTTGTTTGTAAGAGAGAAAAGGAGTGTGATTTCTTGAACCCTTGTGTGAGCTTTATGATGCCTATGTTTTTAGATTATTAAAGGGCTATGGGTTTAAAAATTTATTTTGGTTATTGGGAGAAAACTGTATGTGTATGTTTAAAGAATTCTCCATGTGTATGTTGTAGGAGTAGCATGATTAAATTCTACCTTAGTAAGGTGCATTTTTATGCAAATAGTGGAATTATGTGAAACTGCTTGGTGTGTAGAAACGTTAAAAGGAGCATGTTATTGTAGCTTCGAGAAAGTATTAATGTGCTCTCTGAAAGATTGTTTAATGTGTTTTCCGAAAGATTGTCTTATGTGTTTTAGTAAACCAGTTCGATTGAAGATTTATTTTAGCAAATGCTCCATTGAACTCGCTTTTGGGTATGTGGAATTACCTTAATGGGGTTAGAAAGTGCGAATGGAAAGCTTGTTTGATGTGCGTGCATTAATATGTTTTATTTGGATAATAGCTCCTTGCTTATCTTTGATCGTAATGTGATCTTCTCTAACAGGTTGCAAATTATGATATGTGTCTGATTTGTATTATTTTTGTGAGTGTTCTTAAGAGGTCTTGCATTATCTATAAGATTGCTTCTCTTGATCTCTGTTTTGTTTGGAACTAGAACCTCCTGTTGCAACCAAAATTAATGGAAATATTTGTTAGGTTGATTTTCATCCTTCTAAATGGTAGCGAAATGAAAACCGTGTAATTAAATGATAGGCTTATAGTGGGAAATTTAATATTGCAGCGTGATCTTGTTTGATCTTGCGTGTTTTGTAGGAAATGGTTTGGTTATCAAACTCTCTTTCCCTTCTCTTTGCCTAATCATGAGATTTTTAGAAATGATATTAAGAGTGCATTGATTTTCATTGAATGCTTATAACCATGTGAAATTGTATGTTTGCTTTTGGCTTCATAGTGATAGATGAAAGTCTTAAGCGTTAGAAATGAATTTGCTTAGCTAGTAATTTAATTATGAATGCTTAGTGAGATTCGAGAAAAATATAGGAATGATGTTATTTCCTTATGTGATGGTGAATTGTTTATGATTTCAGTACTTGAATCTAGAGTAAGCTTGATTCAGTTAATTATGTAGAAAGCGTTATTGAAATCTTCCTTGTATAGATGTTAACGTACTGAAAAGTACTCCCCGTAATGTGACTAAACCAGTGCTGGTGTAATTGTGTGTATTGTGAGAAACCAGTGCTTATTATGTGTGCCCATGGATTGGTGAAGTAATCAACCATGGAGGATATGTTGCTTATGAGTATGGGAAACCATACTGTTTATGTGATGTTGCTTAATTGTTCCCTACTGAGTACCAAACCTTGGGTTGTGGGTAACTCAGTATGTTAAGGGGTAGTATTCGAAGCGACCGTTCCTTGAATAGTATGGATTGGCGTACGAGTAATGTCGGTGCGAAGCGACTTTAGCTTCTCTACTTCGAGGAATTATATAGTTGTACTACTAAACTGTATCAAGGTGTACTCAATACTTTCCCTTTGATGAACCTATTTATAGGTTTATGTGTGTCAGCCTATTCCTCTTCCTTATTTGAGCAGTTTGGATGGTGATTCTTGTGTATAGTGATGGTATGATTTGGAGGATCCTTTGCCTTGTCTTCATGAAAGGTAGGTTTATTCACATGTGCTGCCAGTTAGTATGTGATGGTGGGCATGTGGGTGGACCATAGTCATGTATACCTCTGACTTGCGGCGAGTATCCTTCTAGATACGTCGCTATGCGGGATGTGGCTTGCGCGTGCTTTTTCTGCGAGGTGCACCACCATGCGGGATACATCCATTGTGTGTTTTCTCCACTTGGGGTATTGCCATGCCACGTGACGACGTGATGCGGGGTGATGTCAAGGTGCACACTGCCATGCCATGTGGATAGTGTGACTATGTCGCACCACATGATGAGCTACTGGAATAGCTAGTCAGTTGTTCCTTCCTTCCTCGTTGGTGGCTAGATGCTAGTCACACAGTGATGTTATGTGCAGTTGTGATATTCTTTATATTTCTTTGGGGATCAGCAGTTTATTTTACTTTGATTTTGAAGGTTTGGCCACGATCTTGTGATCTTTTGCACTTTGATTTGGTGTTGCAATTCCGGATTATTTTCTTGCCTTACTATTGGAATTGATGATTTATTATCTTTATTCATCTGTACTTTGGTGGCTAAACTGGTTATCCTTATCGTTTTCGGATGCTGATCTTGTGTCGAAATGTGAAATTCCTCTCCAAGGACGTATGATACGGAATTGGTAGAGTGTATGCGAGGAAGTTGTTGTAGGGAACCGTGAGGATAGGGGGTATGTGAGGCTGTGATGTAGCTAGTAACCACTACCTACCTATGTGTGGTGACTATCTCTTGGAGGCTAACCACCTTTTACAACAAGGGATATTCACAAAGGTCTTGTATGGAAGGTAGCACCGCTATGGTGTGCCTAGCACCATCGAGCCTTTGAGTGAGATATTGGATATTATGATCATATTGTTGTTCTGAGATCAGGCATAGAGATGCTGATCGTGCATGTTATCTTCGACCGAGCATTAGACATGCTCACATGTGGCCTTTTCTGTTATGCATTCCAGTATGTGGATGGTTATTATTTGTATCATGGAGTAGATTGTGTTAGCTTGTCGCTATGTTATGGGACATAGTCTTTGGAAAGGTTTTCTTATGCCTGGCAAGTGTAACCATTGAGTTATTTATGTTGCTCCTATCTATTGGAAGTTAATCTGGTTGTAGAAATTGATATTTTGAGCTAGTTCTATGTTATTAAATTTTATGAGAAAGATGGATTGGTAAAGGAAATTGATCATTATGGCATGTTTTTCTGTCATTTTTGATCGATGATTATGGTAATTGTTGTTACCTCATTGTAATGTTTTAATTTGGTGTAATGAATGGAAGAAAATTCTTGTTTTCTCTGCTATGATTGTGGATAATTCCTAGAATATTCTAAGGAATGTATGGTTTTAGATGTAGTTTGCCAATGGATAATGGCGTTTGTAAAGGATTTTGCAATAATACTTCATTTGATTATGGAAAGATTTCTATGTGCAATTTGATCTTTGTTGAATGAGTTTCAGGGCTGATGCGTACGACATGTTCTTCATCTAGCCTTACGACTTCCAGGAGTAAGTCGGAACCTAGGGGGGGAGAATGTAGTACCCCTACCGTAATCGATCTCTAACCTTGGTTTAATCTGGATTAGTTTATCGAAATATTATGTTATAGTTAGATGTTTGAATTAACGCATAGCTATTGATGTGGTTTTCTCACTAGTTGTATGCAGGTTATTCAGTGTACCTATTTCATGATTTTAGTATCGGACTAACGCTTTCATTAGATTTTATAAATGTATGCATGTATGATCTTTTGTTGCAGGAGATTCCAGGTACGAAGTCGCATGAGTGCGAGGTTCGTCGTCACCTGGTTTTGCAAGTTTGAGTGTACCCTTGTTAATCCCTAGAGTCGGATTAGGTTGTCATGAGACCCTAGTTGACCTTCGTCGTGCTCTAGTGAGCATCGCCAGTCGCCGTCGGTAATCCCTATTGGTTTGGGTTTGCGAGTCGTCTGTTTGGTTGGCTTTCTCGATTTGCGTGCCTGGTGTGTTTGGTTAATTGATTAACTAGTCTTTAGTAATTATCTTGATTAATATGCGTTAATGCATTGAGGATTAATGGATTAAATTAATCAGGTATTCGTTATGCGATTTTCGTGGTTATTGAATTGCCTATGTTAAATTGAAAGTAAATCCGATTAAATGTCTGTTTTCGAATATTTAATGCATTTTATATATGCTGTTGAAAAAGGAAAGCTGTGTATTTAATCGCAATGGATTAATTGTATTCTGTGGCTTCTGATAATGAAAGGTTAAATTTAATTGATTGAAGAAGTCGATTTTTAATTGGAAAAGCAAGTTATATTGTTGATATTGTTGAAAAGGATTAATTTTATGAATTATTTTGTAAATAAGAGTTTTTATTCCAAAAATGGAATTTTTGGGTCAACTCTTCCATATAACCCAAATTTGGGGAAAAATGGAGGGAGGGGACATTTTTGGAGGAAGGTTGGTGGGGAAAGATTTTGGAGATGAAATTGGAGGATTTGTATGGAGAAGGAAGGCTTTGGGAGCTGGAGATTTGGGTTCTTCGGCAGATCTTGCCAGGAATGCGAGATCAGGTAGGATTTATCTCTCAATTTTAGTTTTGTCTGAAATGGAAATGTGAAATCAATCTCAGTTGTTGAAACCGAATTTGTACTGAATCGGAATCCTTTATCAAACTTGGTAGTTGGTTGTTTTAATCCGAACTGTGTTTAAGAATATATATATGTCTTTCTTTTTTTTATTGAACTGTGCGTTTCAACTTAGTTCGGACTATGCGTGTTTAATCAAATTTATTATCAAAAACCCGAGCTGGGGGAGTTGCTTTGAAACTGGGTTTTGGGGTTCTTTTGTTTTAACTCCAAACTGGGCGTTTGTGTTTACTTCGAACTGTGTTTTTTTTTTGTAATTAGCAAAATATTATTTAAGGCCGAACTGTGTGTTCGAAGAAAGTTTCAAATGCTGGATTATCGAACCTGGGCGTGGCATATTTGTTTCTTGTTCGGACTGTGTTGGGGATGGGAGGGTGGGAGCGGAGCTCCACCCGCTCCCTCTCCCCTCTCCCACTCCTTCCCCTCTCTCTCGCACGTCCCCCTCCGCACGTTCCCCCTCTCGGTAGTGTGAACGGCCATGCCGCGGCACACTGCGGTGGCCGCAGGGCCGCGGTGGTCGCAGGGCGCCGCGGACCTGCGGGCACCGCAGTGGCGCCGCCCACGAGCGACGCTGTGGCTAGGGTTAGGGCACAGCGCCTTCTCCCTTCCTTAAAATGCGTTTTCGTTTAAACAAAGTTTTAAAAAAAAAATCATTTTTTTTAATGCATGTTTTATAATGCGTTTTTTTTTGTTAAATGAAAACATAGTTAATGTTTAATGCGTTTTTTTGTTGTTATAAACATAGTTAATGTTTAATGCGTTTTTTTGTGGTTATAAACGTAGTTGTTAAAATCATTTTTTTTTTTAAATGTAATTTCTTTTAGTATTTAAAAAAAAAGGGGGCATGTAATATTTATTATTATCTTAAGGAAAATTATTTTCATGATTAAGTATAATCGGAATTGTAGTTTCGATTTAGGTATTATTGCTTAAAAACAAATAGAGAGTAATACGTTATTTGTAAATCGTTGTAATACGATGAAATTACTATTGACGATGTTAATGCTATTGTAGAACATATCATTTGAGTGATTGAGAAGTAGTGAAATATTTATCGTTGGGCATTTGAATTGAAACGATATGCTTTTGAAATGATTATCTCCATTTAGATTCTTTTTCTACCTTTTATTTCCGTAATCCGTATTATGTAACTGGAATTGAAATTATGAATCTGTAGAGATTGAGTTCGAACCAGTGTGTTAATGACATTTTGATTGGGGTTTAAATATCTCATTTTAGTTGATTAATGGTTGCCTGAATTTGAGATCAGGAATTGGTTAAAACTCATTATGGCTTAAATTGCGTGTTCGATGCTTTGAACCTTGACGAGTTAGAAAACCAAGAGCAACTTATCCCCTTGATGAGGACCCTGTCGTATGAAATGATTTGGTGTGCCTGTGTTAGTCCTCGATTTTCGAGTTGACTATTGTTTTGTGATGTTGTCATAATTGATCATATCCCCCTTGTGTGTGAATCGAATGATGATTCGTGGTTAACCTTAGTTGTCAGGTCTCTAGTTAGAGCACCGTTAGTAAGTGATTACCCTTGAGTCGTGTTTGACCTGATGTTTGTATCTTCTTGAACTCCGTTCGTCTTACCATGTGTATTCCTTGGTTTGAGTTCGTCTGAGTTGGTCTAGTGTCGTATGGGAAAGTGGCTTTCGATTGGGGGCCGCGCCCAAAGTGGCTGCTGGATAACCCGTCGAAAGTGAGTCTAATAAGTGATAACCTAAGTAGATTAGAAAATAATTTATAAATAAGATAATGTGCCTCACACATGGGACGAATGCTATCATAGATTCGACATGCTGTGAGAAGGCCTGAAATGGCAAACTACCTTCCTTGTCTTCACGAGAGGATGTGTGGGTCCACCTGAGGCTTGGATGGGCCCGAAGTTCGGATTAGGTTGCCAGGGTTACCAGTGTATGGGCCGGGACCTATGAAGACTTGCCATGGTATCCATACCAGGTTGTGTGATGACACTTGTCCCTACGTTCGCTAGTGTGTTGTCGTTTTGTCCTGCTTTGAGTACCTTTGAGAGTCGTCCTTTTTGTCTCTGCCCTTGTGAGTGTCGGTTTCATGTTAGACCCTTGGGTGGTGATGGTTCAGTTTTATGGATGCTCTCTTGGACTCTTATTTTTAGCTTTGATCATGTTCAGCTGGATCCTGTTCTTTCCAAGGATCGTTTATGTATTAATTGACCGATGTGGTCGTTTGTATATTGCTTATGTATCGCCTTGATGGCCGGATTGTATAGTGTAACCTCTTGTATTCTTAACTTCATTAATTATCAGAGGCGTCTTGCAGTTGAGCAGACCCGGAGATGTAGCCCATTAGGGGTGAACTCCGAGATCATTATGGTGTTATGTGGTGTATTCTCTTATGTTTCCTTTATTCAACTTTATCATGTATGATTAATTTATGTTAAAATGGTTATGTGGATAATTGGAATTAACTATTAATGCTTATATTCAGTTCTATCTTGACTGCCATGTGGATCGAATGCATAATTGATTGAGATGCGATTTATCGTAATGCATGTGTGAAATCGTCCTTTTAATGCAATAAGTTGGAATATGGAATAATGTATCTTAGAGTAATGAATTATTCTTAGTTGTTGTTAAGGAATTTAAATATGCTTGGTAAGATCTCTTATGCTTTGATGAAATCCTAGTGTATTAGGATGTTATATGTATGGGTTGTAATTTTAAATGAAAAGATTGAATGAAGTTCATGAATGGACCTTAATGGATGAATCCTTGCTTGTGATTTATATTTCCGTCTTTTGAAAGAAATTGTCTTGATTATGAATTATCTCGTTGTTATGATAATTAGCTTATTGGATTAATTGTGTGAGTTAAGTGTATTGAGAAATTTAAGTAATCTCGTTGGGAAACTCTTTAGGTGATAGTTGATGAAGTCTTCTGCTATGTAACCTGAATCTTTGTTATCTTGTTGCATCTGATGTGTTGTAACTTTTTAAAAAAAAATTTGCACTCTATTCTTGTGTTTTGGCTTTATCCCTTCGGGGTTTCCTGGCGGGGCATTACAAAGAGTACCCATATCAAAAATATAACTATCCAAAGCTGACCCAAGATGATGCATATCAAGCATTGGAGGTGCCAAAATTTTTGATGCAATAAGCTGGACCAGAGTCTTATCCCACAGAAGATCATAACATATAGTAAAAAAATGAAACAAAACTTCTGAAAAAGAGATAAAAGAGGGAGAAAGTAACCAATGATTGCCCACCACCCTGCGAATTTCAGACTCCAACTCCAGATTATGCAAAACAAAAACTCTCCCAAGATTTTTAGAAACATAACCATAATTGTCGACAATGTCTTCCTCAGGAGTAGATACTAAAACATGATAAGTTGGAAGAATAATAGACATGAGGAATAGTTACCTTTCCCATAGAGAGAAGAATTCCTTAAGATACCGTTGACATAGATAAACAAAGACATTCTGCACCAGAATTAATATATAGCTGAAAGAAACATAAATTAATTGGCCACCATACACCGTAATGAATGTTTCATCCATGTGAAAAGCCAAGAAAAAACATGCCGATAAATGCATCCTGATCAATCAAATTAAATCAAAGGCCTATAATAATTTAGCCACCTTTCATAATGATGAATGATCCACTCATGTGAAGAAAGCAAATCTCCAAGAAATCCTTTTAAGAGATGCATCTCGAGTGAACCACAAAATCATTAAACCTCATAATTGCCTCTATGAGAAGTACCATACTATCTCCACTAAAGCCGATAAATAGTATGGCAATAATCATTATATTGAAAGCCATGGCACGTCACAATTAATCAAAACATGTAATCCATATCCCTCGTATGAGAGCAACCTCGAAAAAGGCTATGAGAAAAAAAAAAATGACAAAGCATGCCACCACTCTCAAAGTATTTTGGAGAAAAAAGAACGAAGTAGAGCCAATAAACATAGTCTCCCCTAATGCTTATGACAGCTCACAACCAAACTATGTATATAGCAACAAATTACCACATACAGAGTCAAATTACCAGCTGAGCATAAACACCTTTCATAATAATGAATGGTCCGCTTATGTGTAAAAACAAGTTTCCAAATAATCATTTAAAGAGATGTATCATGGGTGAACCACAAAAAGCCAATAATGATTAAACCTCATAATCGCCTCTGTGAGAGGTACTATATGATCTCCCGTGAAGCCGATAAATAGAATGACAATAATCATTACATAGAAAGCCATGGCCCATCACAATTAATCAAAAACATGTAGTCAATATCCCTCGCATAAGAGCAACCTCGAAAAAAAGCTATGAGAGAAAAATAATAACAAAGTGTGCTGACACTCTCAAAAGCTTTTTGAAGATAAAAACAATGAACTAGAGCCAATAAACATAGTCACCCTTAATGCTTATGACAACTCGCAACCAAACTATATATCTGACAATTCACATACAAAATCAGATTACCAGCTGAGCATAAACAATAAACATGCCTATCCGGACTGGCAATAGAGGGTCAATTTATCAAAAGTCAGAGACAAAAAAGACCACAAGATTATTGCAAGAATTCTAAAACTGAAATGGGAATTTCAACAAAGCTTATATCATGAAGAATAGCATTACTATCAATAGCAAGATTAGCTAAAAAATCTGCTACTCGATTAATTTCTTCATAACAATGAGTAATGAAGAAAGAATCAAAGAATTCCAATTGCTGAAGGATAAGATCAAGAAGATATTGCAATTGCCAACAATGAGATTTCTTTTTTAACACACTCTAAATGATCACCAATGAGTCCCCTTCAATAATGAGGTCTTTAATTCCAAGGGAAATAGCCAATTCCAGACCCAAAGACAAAGCCTTAAATTCAGCAAAATTATTAGACTGAATACCAATTCCATGACACCTAGCATGAATAATATGAGTGTGATGGTAAAAAATTACCATACCTGCCCCAGCTAAACCCGGATTTCCACGAGAGGCACCATCAAAGTTCAACTTAAACTTACCAAGAGGAGGTGGTCTCCAAGATGCCAACTTTCTTTTATTTAAAGCATCACCTTTTATCAAAATTGAACCATGGGAAGGAAGAGCAGATAACATGCTCCAAACTTTAGTCGCCCTACTATCCCAATGAGAAAAAGAAGTGATATTATCCAAGTTCCTACATATATGCGACAAAGCAACCTTAGAAATGGACGATTCAATCTTCAGTAGAACCTCGGGGAGAGAAGAGCTAGTGTTTCTAAAGATCCTGTTATTACGCTCTAACCAAATATTCCATATTAAAATAGATGGAGAAATAATCCACAAACACACATAAAAGGATGAAGTAAACAAAAGTGGCCAAGAACTAAAGAAGGTAATCAGGTCATTTCCCATAACAAATGTCAAATTCAATTTATCAAACAACCACTGCCAACATTGATATGCAAAGTCACAATGTAAAAAGAGATGGGAAGAGAATTCTAGATGTTTATTACACAACACACATGTGAAAGCAACAGTGATACCCAACCTGTCCAATATCATGCCTATGAGAACCCTATCTTGAATTGCCAGCCAAGCAAAAGCACCAACTTTTGGTAAACAAGATGAATGCCAAAAACGTTTATAAGGCTAAGAAGGGTGATCATTATCTTTCATGAGGGAATTATAACCATCCCTCACGGTATATTTGCTAGAAATATTCTTATTCCAAACCAATTCATCCTCATCATCAGAAAGGATAACCACCCTCTCACTCGGGACCTTGGTATATTGTAATTTCAAATCATGATCAATAACCAAAAAGTCAATTGGCTTCCATTTAGCCAATCTCATATTTCCACTATAAATAATGTCAAAGTAATCGGCCACCGAGGTGCCCCAAAGGGAAGAAAGAATAGATATCAGGGGGGGCCAATTCTTTAGACTTCGAATGGAGGGTGACCATTCTAGCTTTCATCCCAAAATCTGATCTTAGTGCCTTTATGGACAACCCAGGAGAGATTAGGAAAAATAACAAATCTACATTTACATATGAAGTTCCACATAATAGAACCTGAAGGTAAATTAGAAATCTGGAAAATATACTCCCTAGGACCATTATTAAGATATTTAGCAAACATAATCTGAGTCCATAAAGAATCGGACTTCTCATACAAATTCCAAACCAATTTAGCCCCCAAGGCTAAATTTTGTTTTTCCATATTTCTGATACCAGTACCCCCTAGGTCCTTCGGTAAGCAAACTTTATCCCATTCCACAAGAGCAAGTTTTTTCCTCCCATCTTTATTGCTACTCTAGAGAAAAGACCTTAGAGTATCCTGTAAGCTTACCAATACATCCTTTAGAGATCTTAATACTGGCATACGATAAATAGGAACTGCATTCAGCACGGAATTAATGATAACAATTTTTCCAGCTAGATTCAACCACCTATGGTTCCAAGAAAGAATTCTCTTTGAGATGGTCAAAATGATTTTATCCCAAAAGCTTGAATTATCCTCTTTGATAAAGAAGGGTATACCCAGATAAGTACATGGACATGGAAGTGAGCTAGACTCAAAACCCCAAAAAGACAACAATCTAGTTTGGATTAATTGTGGGGTGTGAAGAAAGAAGGTTTTTGACTTCTCAAAATTTATTTTCTGACCTGCAAAAGAGGCATAATTTTGAATAACTTCATTCATGACCAAAGCTTCCTGCATAGAGGCTTGACCAAGTAACAAGGTATCATCTGCAAATAGGCAGTGTGATATAGATCCTGGTACTCCCGGGATTTTCACCCCAAGCCAAAGGTCTTTCAATTTCGTAGCCTTAATAGCCCAACTAAAAGACTCTACTAAAAGTATAAACAAAAAATGGGGAAAGAGGATCTCGTTGTCTTAAACCTCTAGAGGAGGAAAAAAAACCATAGGGGGAACCATTAATTATAATCGAAAATCTTGCAGATGAAATACAAGCCATAATCAATTTTATTCAAGCCCTGGAAAAGCCTAACCTTTACAAAACAAGACCTAAAGCCCTCCATTCTACTCTATCATAAGCCTTAACCATATCAAGCTTTAAGATCATGGTCGGGGATCTCTGAAGGGAGATAGAATGTAAAACTTCATGAGCTACAATAGCTCCCTCAGGAGTCTCCCTATTTGGTACAAAACCACCTTGTTCAACTGAAATGAGTTTAGGGAGGATTTTGGATAGTCAAATGGATATTGCTTTAGTGAAAATCTTGTATAAGGTATTACACAGAGCAATAGGACGAAAATCAACAAAAGATTTAACAATTTCCTTTTTAGGAATAAGAGAAATCATCGTGGTATTAAGTTTTTTCAAAATTGATCTATTTCTCCTACTTTCTTCAAGAACGAGGAGCAGATCCCTGCCCACAAAATCCCAACACTTCTGAAAAAATAAAGGAGTGAACCCATCCAGACCTGGGGCCTTATCAGGATTCATAGCAAAAACTGCTAGCCTAACTTCTTCAAGGGAAAAAGGAGACATCAACATCTTGTTATCCTCGGGCGACACTAGAGATGGAATGTCAGAAATGAAATCATTTTGAAAATTACCACCTTCAGAAGATAGCAGTGTTTTGAAGAAATTTACAGCCTCTGCAGAAATCTCCTCAGGCTCTGTAAGTAGCTTTCCCGAAGAATCCTCTATACAAGAGATCTTATTCCTACTCCTTTTTCATTTAGTAGAAGAATGAGAAAACTTAGTATTTCTATCCCCATCAGACAACCATACCTCTCGAGATTTTTGTCTCCAAAAAATCTCTTCTCTAGCCAGAATTTCTTCATTTTAGCATTTTAGCATTTTAGCATTTAGCATTTTTAGCATTTTTAGCATTTAGCATTTTAGCATTTTAGCATTTTAGCATTTTAGTATTTTTAGCATTTAACATTTTAGCATTTTAGGATTTTAGAATTTTAGCATTTTTAGCATTTAGCATTTTAGCATTTAGCATTTTAGCATTTATCATTTAACATTTTAGCACTGTTGCATTTTAACATTTTACATTGTTGCATTTTAGCATTTTAGCATTTAGCATTTTAGCATTTTTGCATTTTAGCATTTAGCATTTTGCATTTTAGCATTTTAGCATTTTTAGCATTTAGCATTTTAGCATTTTAGCATTTTAGCATTTTTAGCATTTAGCATTTTAGCATTTATCATTTAGCATTTTAACATTTTAGCATTGTTGCATTTTAGCATTTTTCGCATTGTTGCATTTTAGCATTTTAGCATTTAGCATTTTAGCATTTAGCATTTAGCATTTTAGCATTTACCATTTTGCATTTAGTATTTTAGTATTTTAACATTTTAGCATTTTAGCATTTTAGCATTTTGCGTTTTAGCATTTAGCATTTAGCATTTTAGTATTTTATCATTTAGCATTTAGCATTTTAGCATTTTGCATTTTGCATTTTGCATTTTGCATTTTTTGCATTTTAGAATTTTAGCATTTAGCATTTTAGCATTTAACATTTAGCATTTAGCATTTAGCATTTTAGCATTTTAGCATTTAGCATTTTAGCATTTTAGCATTTAGCATTTAGCATTTTACCGTTTTAGCATTTTAGCATTTTGCATTTTGCATTTTGCATTTTGCATTTTGCATTTTAGCATTTTAGCATTTTAGCATTTAGCATTTTGTATTTTAGCGTTTTTCAATTTAGCATTTAGCATTTTAGCATTTTGCATTCTACCATTTTAGCATTTTACATTTTAGCATTTTGCATTTAGTATTTAGCATTTTAGCATTTTAGAATTTTAGCATTTTGCATTTTGCACTTTGCATTTTAGCATTTTAGCATTTTAGCATTTAGCATTTTAGCATTTTAGCATTTATCATTTAGCATTTAGCATTTTGCATTTTGCATTTTACACCTTGCATTTTGCTTTTTTGCATTTTTTCTTTTTGCATTTTTGCATTCTGCATTTTGTATTTTTCTTTTAGCATTTAGCACTTATCATTTTGCATTTAGCATTTAGCATTTTAACATTTTAGCATTTTAACATTTTGCATTTTGCATTTTAGCATTTTAGCATTTAGCATTTAGCATTTTAGCATTTTAGCAATTTAGCATTTTAGCATTTTAGCATTTTACATTTTTGCATTTTTGCATTTTAGCATTTAGCATTTTGTATTTAGCATTTTAGATTTTGCATTTTAGCATTTTAGTATAGCATTTTGCATTTTTGCATTTTAGCATTTTAGCATTTTGCATTTTGCATTCTAGCATTTTAGCATTTAGCATTTAGCATTTTAGCATTTAGCATTTAACACTTTGCATTTAACATTTAGAATTTAGAATTTTAGCATTTAACATTTAGCATTTAGCATTTTTCATTTTAGCATTTAGAACTACTGGTCGGCAGCACCGCTATGCAGTAGCAGTGCTACTGGTCGGTAGGACTGACACTGGTTGGTAGTAGCACTAACGATCAGTAGGACTACTATGAGTTGGTAGCGGCTGCTACCAGCGGTAGTGGCACTATCGGTCGATAGTACCGCCACCGGTTGGTAGCAGTTCTACCGATTGGTAGTTGCCATAGGGTTGTTACCAGTGGTGGCGACACTACCGGTAGGTAGTGTCTGTTGCCACGATAGCAGCATTATTGCGGGTTGGCTTTTGCCACCGCTTGACCATGTGCCTTAACAGTGCAAACTGGTATGTGTTATAAAATTAATTTAATTTTATTAAGTGAACATGTTGATGTGGTTGTTTTATGTTAAGCATAAATGGTGATTTTTCATGTGATTTTTATTATGTGGTTAATGAATTTATCAATGGAAATCAAGGCATGAATTAGAGATTCAAATTGGTAGATTTGGATATGTTCTGGAATTGAATTAAATGCCTGTAGGAATTCATGTTATAACCGGTTGAATGTTTAATTTGGATTTCACTCCTGATGGAATACTGATGTAGAAATTGATTAGATGTGACTGCTGGAAAAGAGTGTTCTATTTAATTTTCAATCAATGATGTTGCAAGTGTATTATGTGTTGTTTTGGTTTGTCGTTCAGTTGTCCTGTGGAGGCATATTTGGTACCTTTGACCAAGAGATATATGTTGGCTTCATTGTCTTAACCATGTAGTGTCTTATCCTTATGGTTAGCCAAGAGTCACTATGTCCTTGTTTGACCACTTGTTTCTGATAGTGGTGTTATGGCTGTCTGTTTCCCCATAGAGTCCTCAGGGAGTAACAATGCTTGTGTAGTGTCCTTTGAGAGAGTGGCTTTTGTTTAGGGGTTGCACCCAAAGTGGTAGGTATTACGACCCCGCAAAAGTCAAATAATAACTGGTAATCTAGTGAATTGATTAGGTGGGTAGTATCATAACATTAAAAAGATAATTGTACCTCGTGCATTGGTGAGTGCTAGTACAAGGCTCATAATGTTGTGAGAAGGCCTGGAATGGAAAACCAACCACCTTATCTTCATGAAAGGCTGGTAGGGTCCACATGAGACTTAGTTGGAACTGAAGTCTTGAGAGAGGTTACGAGGATAGTGAGCTGGGACCTATGGAGGTTGTACCATGGTATCCATCTTAAGCTATGTGATGACACTCTCTCATTTGGTTCACTTCTATGTTGTGATGTTGAGTCATCTGGATTCTTGTGGAGTCTTTTGTAATGTCATGGAGTCGTATTGTTTTGTCGACCATGTCATGCTTATGCTTGTTTGAGAGTCCTCAGCTATCTCCTAGCACAGTGGGGTGATTCCATTTGGGAATTACATGGTTGGGTGGTACTTCCATTTCCCACCGGATGTTCGGATTTGTGCCTTCATGCGAGGATTGGCTTTGCAGGTGTTCCTATGATTTGTGACTCATGCTTCATCCCATGTTTTGAAGATTATTGGTATTGGTAGACCTATGTGGTCATTGTATCATTGTAATATTGATTTTATGTAACCCTATAATTGGACGAGATCTATCCTTTATGTTTATTGAGAAGCTATGTATTGGAAGAGCAATGTAATCCTATGTTTGGATGTTTTTATCAATTTCCTTGATGATGTTAGTAAATTCTTATTGAAGTGGAAATTATGTCGTATCCTTTCAATCTTTCTATGATGAATCTTTATTTGCTTATGGCTTCTTGTGATCATTGAGTTAATGATGTATATGTGGATTTATGATTTTGTATAATTTATTCTTGAAGTTATTTCTTCGTTGGTAACCCTTAAGGAATTTTGGTGTAAGTCTTCCACTTGTGCTATCATGCATATTGTGTAAATGCACTTATGATGTTTATACTTTAAAAAAAAATTTGTTTCACCCTTGTTGTGGGTTTTCCTTCGGGGTTCCTGGTGGGGCATTACAAGATGCAAGATGCAAAATGTAAAATGCAAAATGTAAGATGCAAAATGCAAAATGCAAAATCCAAGATGCAAGATGTAAAATGCAAGATGCAAAATGGAAAATGCAAGATGCAAAATGTAAGATGCAAAATGCAAAAATGCAAGATGCAAAAATGCAAAATTCAAAATGCAAGAAGCAACATGAAAAATGCAACATGCAACATGCAACATGCAAAATGCAAGATGCAAGATACAAATTGCAAAAATGCAAAATGCAAAATGCAAAATGTAAAATGTAAAATGCAAGATGCAAAATACAAGATGCAAGATGCAAAATGCAAAATGCAATATTCAAAATGCAAAATGCAAAATGCAAAAAGCAAGATGCAAATGTAAAATGCAAAATGCAAAATAAAAAATAAAAAATAAAAAATAAAAAATAAAAAATAAAAAATAAAAAATGCAAGATGCAAAATGCAAAATGCAAAATGCAAGATGCAAGATGTAAAATGGAACATGCAAATGCAAAATGTAAAATGTAAGATGCAAAATGCAAGATGCAAAATGCAACATTCAAAATGCAAGATGCCAGATGCAAAATCAACTTGAAATAACTCTTGAAGTGAAGTGTGACAGGGTGTATTGCAACAAGAATGAAAGTTGCAAAGGATTATAGTCTTGGGGTTTTCTTTTATACTTCAACAATTGACAATTAATTGGTTCACATCTAAAAAGTTAGAAGTTGATATTGCCATTACTAAACAAGGCAAACTCTTACAAAAATACTCTAGAATATTTTGTGTTTATGGAAGGAAAGGTGTTTGATGAAAACGACTGAAGTTGAATTTATTAAACATCAAGTTATTTGTGATTGTAAGAAGACACGATGCCCGCTTCAACTGAATTGATGACTTGTTCATTTTCTTCAAATTCACAAATTTCTATTACCTTTTTTTTTTTTTTTTGTAAAAAATGACTTTTGTCACTTAACCTATGTAAAGTTAGGAAAGGAACCTTAGTTTTGAAAAAATAATGAAAAACATAATTATGCAAAGTTCATCTTTTCGAATTCCAAAAAAGTAGTTATTGGATAGTAGCTAGGAAGTTACTAGGTGGTTATCAAGAAGATACCTATAAATACAAGGCTCTTGTTATTGTGAAGGGGGACTTGTAGAGGGAAAACTTTAGAGATTTTTTAGAGAAATTTATGAAAACTTTTGGGTTTCACAATATGTATAGATGGGTTTTCAGAATTGTAACATTTCAAGAAGATAATGAAGAATACATTTTGGTTCGTGTTTTCTAAATTTGTTTATTTGTTATTATTGCACTAATTTCTCGTATGTCAAACTAGTGATCTCTTTATGCATATGTGCAAACTATTGATTGATAGATCTGATACTTAATGTTAAGTACAAATGCCAAGCTAATAAGATGAGAGGGGGGGGGGTGAATCATACAAACTTAATCTTCCATAAAAACAACAGATTCAACCTCGGTAACATATACTTCAACAATATAACCAAAACTGCTCAACATGCAAACTCAAAAGCATATAAACATCATAACACTCATAACACCAGATTTAATGTGGAAACCCAAATAGGGAAAAACCACTATGGGATTTTGAACCCACTAAAAAATATACTCTTCTAGAGTATGCTCAGTTAAAAACAAATCCTGTTAAAGATTACAAACACATTGCTAGATGTGACCCGGTTAAGGGATTTCCCTCATATCTGTTAGGATCTTCACCTTGTTAGAAGTGACCTTGTTAAAGGATTTCAAACACTCCATCAGAATGTCACCTTGCTAGAGGGTTTTACAAATAAGACTGTTAACTCCACTCGATAAAGAGATTTTCTATCACTTCACAAAATAACAGTAATAAAAATCTATCTGCAACTTCACATCAAAAATGCTAAAGCAAATTCTTATTTTCTCAATACAATCTAGGACTTATCTTGTCCATCTGCTGGGCTCTATACTCTATTATTCAAATAGGTCTTCAAGCTTCCGTGCTCGGTAATCACTATGTAGCATCCTTGTGCATACACTTGCCCGCATACATTGTTTATCAACAGTTCCTTATTTATAAACAATTCGCCAACTGTTTAATCTCCTTGATCACATATCCCATGATCAATCATAGCCATCAGATCTTCAAACTTGACCAGGTTCAATGTATCCTTCGATCTGAAAATGTTTTACCCCACCTTGGAACTTTCATACATTTCTTGGAACATGTGCTAGGGTATTGCGGTTCAATCTGAGCTGTAGATCTTCCTGCTGATTTTTCTTTACCATAGATTCTTTAACAAACTTCATGCACAACATACCAATCATTTAATTAGTTTCAGCTCATCAACTTGCTTCATTAAATAATGCTTTTATTCATTCAATGAATTCTGTTACTACTTGGTTGCAACTCGGTAAATACTAAACTTTACTCGGTAGACATTCTTCCTTCATTAACTGATAGTGATAACCTTAGGGTTTACCGACTAGGTTCTTTGCTCGGTAACATAGTATAGTATTAACCTTACAATCAATCAACATATGTAGGATATCAAAACAATCTAAACATCATGATCTCATCATTGTCTAACTTAGTAATAGTTGCCCATTGAATAACTTATTCCTCCCCTTATTCATCACATTCTTTTCGTGTCTTTTACCGACATCTTTATACTCATCAAATCATACTTCTTAAGATATGGCAACATTATACTGAATTAGAAAATCAATTTCTTGACATCAATGACAAAATAATAATATTAAGACAGTAAACATCCTTGATCAGTTATATCCATAATCATCAACAACCTTCTCAATATCCTTATTGAAATGCCAACAATCTCCACCTTTGGCATTGATGGCAAAACAAATTTATTTGATCTAACTTATTCGGATTGCTGTGAGATTCTGAAATGCTCTCCCTGTCATCAGTCTTCTCCCCCATACATTAGTCTTCTCCTCTTTTTCTTTAGTCTTCTCCCCATTTGACAACAATGCCAAAAAGTAAAGAACTAAAACATAATTTCTTCCTGTATGAAGTGATTTCTTGCTGTTATGTGTTAACTTAGTCTCGGTCAGAGCATTTTGTCTTCAATTCCTATTCCCTGTATTGTTTCTTGCACACCTTTAGAAAACATCCTAAAGTGTGTAAATCAGAATCAACTTCTAAAAGATATTCTGTAGAGTCATCGAATTGATGCTTTCAGCAAACTCGGTCAGTGAATGGAAGATAGGGGTAGGAACCCTAACTTACTTCTGAGATATTCAAAAGTGTCCCTTGGTAGTTGCTTGGTGAAGATATCTGTTATTTGTTCCTTTGTGCTAACATACTCCAACACCACTTTCTTCTCTTGAGCTTCTTCTCTAAGATAATGATATTTGATAGAGATGTGCTTTGTCTTAGAGTGCATAATAGGATTCTTTGAAATGTTAATGGCACTAGTATTGTCACAGAATATAGTTATTGGCTCGATAACTTTCTCATTTATACCTTCCAATAGTTGTTTGATCCATGCTATGTTGGTACAATTCAATGTTGTAGCAATGTATTCAGCTTATGTTGTTGACTGTGAAACACATCCTTGTTTCTTGCTAAGCCAACTCACTAGTCTTTGTCCTAAAAAGAAAGCTCCTCCACTTGTGCTTTTTCTATCATCAATGTTGCCTGCCCAATTAGCATTAGTATAAAATTTTAAATCAGTCATTTCCTTTCTGATATACTAAGCCATAATCCTCAGTGCCTTTCAAGTATCTAAAAATTCTCTTGATTGTTGTCATGTGTGTTTCCTTAGGATCTGCAGAGAATCTTGCAACTATACCTACTGCATGTGCTATGTCTGGCCTGCTGTGAACAACATATTGTAGCTTTCCAATCATGGATCGGTAAAGTGTCTCATCAACAAATGCAGATTCATCATTCTTTGATAGTTTACAGTTGGTAGTCATAGGAGTACTTACTGGTTTTGAATCCTCCATTCCAAATTTCTTCAAGATTTCCTTTATGTACTTGGATTGAGTAATGAAAATCTCATTTTTCATTTGCAGTATTTGTAAACCTATAAAATACTTTATCTCACTGATTAATGACATCTCAAATTCTTTGCTCATTTCATTTCGAAAGTTCTTGCATAGAGAGTCATTTCCACAAAATATAATATCATCAACAAATATGGCTGAGATCAGTATTCCATTTTCATCATTCTTCATGTACATATTGTTGTTTTCACTTGTTATTATAAAACCAATCTTGATTAAATAATAGTGAAATCTTTCATACCATGCTCTAGGTGCTTGTTTCAGACCATATAAAGCTTTGTTCAATTTACATACGTGATCTTTATTCTTGTCTTCAACAAATCCTTTAGGTTGTTCAATAAAAACTTCTTCTTCTAATATACCATTTAGAAATGCAAATTTGACATCCATTTGATATACCTTGAAATTCTTGTAAGCATCATATGCCAGCAATGTTCTTACTCCTTCAAGTCTAGCCATAGGTGCAAAAGTCTCACCATAATCAATTCCTTCTTCTTGGGCATAACCTTTGCAAACTAGTCTTGCTTTATTTCGAATGACCTCACCTTTTTTATTCAACTTGTTTTTGAAAATCCACTTTGTACCGATTACATTTTTGTCCTTCGGTCATAGCATTTATCCAATCTTCACTATTAAATGTCTCTTTCACTATTCTTGGTTCAAATTCAGATATCAGACATGCATTATGTCTCAGTTTGTTCCTTTTCATCATTGGATCATCCTTATCTCCTATAATCTAACTTGAAGCATGATGTCTTCTGACATACTTGGCTAATACAGGCTCGGTAGGCTCTGTATGATCTTCTTCATCACTCGGTAACTGGACATTCTCTTCATTTTCTTCAACAATTCTCTCGGTAAGACTTGTTGGTTGAACATAGACAAATTCATCATAATCTTCTAGTTCTTTGGAGTTTCCTTCATCATTTCTTTCTGCAAATTCATCAATTTTCACATTTGCACTTTCTACTATAAAGTTAGATGATTTGATCAAACATTTAAATGCTTTACTTCTTGAAGAATAACCTAGAAATGTTCCTTCTTCACTTTTCTGATCAAACTTTTCATTTCTATCATCTTTGTGAACATAGTATCTACTTCCAAAGATTTTGAAGTAACTTATATTAGGTTTCTTGTTATACCAGATTTCATATGGTGTCTTCAAAGTTCCTTTCTTCAGTTGTACTCGGTTCAGGGTGTAAACTGTTGTATTTATTGCTTCTCTCCAAAATGTTTGTGGCACTTTCTTTTCAATCATCGGGGTTCTGGCACAATCCACAATAGATCTGTTTCTTCTCTCAGCTATCCCATTTTGATGTGGAGTTCTCGGTGCAAAGACTTGTCTTTTTATACCATGATCATTGCAAAATAAGTTAAATTCATCAGATGTGAACTCTCCTCCTCTATTTGATATAAGAAATTTCAGTTGTCTTCCTGTTTCATTTTAAACTCTTGCCTTGTACCATTTAAACATTTGAAAAGCTTCTAATTTTTCTTTTAAATACATAACTGACATCATCCTTGAATAATCATCCACAAATAATATGAAATATTTATCACCATAATAACTTTGAACTTTCATAGGACCACAAAGATCAGTGTGCACAAGATCTAAAATTCCCTTAGAAGTGTAGGACTTACTTGTAAAGATTGATCTTGTCATTTTACCCATCTAGCATCCTCGACACATAGCATTCTCAGGTTTTTCAAGACTCGGTAGACCTCTTACTCGGTGCTTCTTGCTTATTTTGATCAAATTATCAAAATTTACATGACAAAACCTTTTATGCCATAACTAGGTATCATCTATCTTTGCATATAGAAACTTATTTCGATTTGAGTCAAGATGAAATGTATTACCTTTTGTTTTTGTCTCGATAGCAGCTAACTTTCCATGCTTGTCATGAACTTTGACAATTCCTTTATGAAATTCTATTCGGTAACCTGTATTGTTTAGCTATGCTACACTCAACAAATTGTATTTCAAACCTTCAACCCAATAAACATCATTACATTTAGCATTATCAAGAAGTGTTATGGATCCTTTACCTTTTACCGGACATGGTGCATCATTACCAAATCTTACATAACCTCCATCATAATCTTCTAACATAACAAACTTGTGTTTATCATCGGTCATGTGATGTGAGCATCCACTATCTATGATCCAAGAATCATTAGTATTTATGTGAGATATTAGGGCTTTTTCTTCATACCTTTCTTCATCTGATCCATCTTTGATAGCCACATAAACTACTTCCTCTGTATCAGTTTCATCTGATTTATCATCATTGGATTCCTCATCAGCTATTAAGCATGACTTTCTATCTCTTCTTCTGAAGTCTCGGTGTCCTTTGTAATGATTATCTTTCTGTCTATCATCCTGGTAATCTCTCTTTTCAGTAGAATCTTTGTCAGGAAAATTAGAAGCCATATGTCCTATCTTATCACAATTAAAACATTTCAAAGGTAGTTTTCCTTTATACTTACCTTTGCCTCTCGGTAACCTTTCGGCTAATAGTGCTTCAAACTCTTCTTGCTTTCTGATTTCCTCATAAAATTTGTGTACTTCTTCCATGTTCTTGCGAAATCTTTCACTTGCTCCACTATGATCCCCTTTAGTATACTTATTCTATCATTGTAATCATCAGATTCACCAATATGAAAAGAACTAAATGCAGATTCAACTTTATTTACCGATGACCCACTGTTATCAAAGTTACTTAACTCAAATGCATGTAGCTTACCAATAGTAGCATCTAAAGAAACTGACATATTGGGTACAAGCCTCAATTCATTGATTGTAGAGATTTGGATTGCATAAGTTGGTAGAAGGGTTCTTAACAACTTACTTGTTATATCCTTTTCTTCAATAGTTCCACCTACTCCTTTGATTTGATTGACAATCTCTTTTAGTCTTGTATTGTACTGGGTTATGTTCTCACATTCATTCATCCTCATAGATTCAAGTTCTCCTCTTAGACTATCCACTTTTGCTCTTTGAACATGTTCATCTCCACCATACATAGATATGAGCTTGTCCCACATTGCCTTTGCATCATTGCAACCTTCTAGACCAGTAAACTCTGAATCGGTCAATGGAGATGTTATTTCAATCATTTCTTGGATATGTTCTTGCCTTGCCTTTATCTCTTTCATTGTCAATGGATAGGTGCTCGGTGTAATGAAATCATTCTCTAGATAATATACAACATATTCTCCAACTCCTGATAGGTGTAGCTTCATCCTTTTCTGCCATGTAGAGAAACTTGACTTGTTCAGCTTCGGTGCATCCCTCTTATACATCTTTGGATCTTTCCCTCAAGTACCTTTAAACTTTTTCTTCCAGAGTCCAAAGCTCTGATACCAAATGCTAGATCTGATGCTTAATGTTAAGTACAGATGCCAAGCTAATAAGATGAGAGGGGGGGGTGAATCATACAAACTTAATCTTCCATAAAAATAATAGATTCAACCTCGGTAACATATACTTCAACAATATAACCAAAACTACTAAACATGCAAACTCAAAAGCATATAAACATCATAACACTCATAACACTAGATTTAACATGGAAATCCAAATAGGGAAAAACCACTGTGGGATTTCGGACCCACTAAAAAATATACTCTTCTAGAGTATACTCGGTTAAAAGTAAATCCTCTTAAAGATTACAAACACATTGCTAGATGTGACCCGGTTAAGGGATTTCCCTCATATCTGTTAGGATCTTCACCTTGTTAGAAGTGACCTTGTTAAAGGATTTCAAACACTCAATTAGAATGTCACCTTGCTAGAGGGTTTTACAAATAAGATTGTTAAGTCCACTCAGTTAAGAGATTTTCTGTCACTTCACAAAATAACAGTAATAAAAATCTATCTGCAACTTCACATCAAAAATGCTAAAGCATATTCTTATTTTCTCAATACAATCTAGGACTTGTCTTGTCCATCTACTGGGCTCTATACTCTATTATTCAAACAGGTCTTTAGGCTTCTGTGCTCGGTAATCACTATATAGCATCCCTGTGCATACACTTGCCGCATACATTGTTTATCAATAGTTCCTTATTTATAAAAAATTCGCCAACCGCTTAATCTCCTTGATCACATATCCCATGATCAATCATAGCCATCAGATCTTCAAAATTAACTAGGTTCAATGTATCCTTCAATTTGAAAATGTTTTACCCTGCCTTGGAACTTGCATACATTTCTTGGAACTTGTGCTAGGGCATTGCAGTTCAATCTAAGCTGTAGATCTTCTGGTTGATTTTCCTTTACCATATATTCTTTAACAAACTTCATGCATAACATACCAATCATTTAATCAGTTCCAGCTCAATAGCTTCCTTCATTAAATAATGCTTTTATTCATTCAATGCATTTTGTTACTACTCGGTTCCAAATTGGTAAATACTAAACTTTACTTGATAGACATTCTGCTTTCATTAACCGATAGCGATAACCTTAGGGTTTATCGACTAGGTTCTTTGCTCGGTAACATAGTATAGTATTAACCTTACAATCAATCAACATATGTAGGATATCAAAACAATCTAAACATCGTGATCTCATCATTGTCTAACTCGATAATATTTGCCCATTGAATAACTTATTCCTCCCCTTATTCATCACATTCTTTCTGTGTCTTTTACCGACATCTTTATACTCATCAAATGATACTTCTTAAGATATGGCAACATCATACTGAATTAGAAAATCAATTTCTTGACATCAATGACAAAATAATAACATTAAGACAGTAAATATCCTTGATCAGTTATATCCATAATCATCAACAACCTTCTCAATATCCTTATTGAAATGCCAACAATCTCCCTTTGTTTGTTATAATGCCAACATTGATAATTTGTGCAATTACTGTAATGATACACAAACTGACTTTGGTATCTTAGTTTGAGTGTGTTGAAGTAGTTGGTCTCTTTGTATGTTGAGATTCATCATCCTTCGTTCATTATCACTGCGCATTAAACATATGTACTTATAACCCCTTTGTAAATTTTAATTGTTATGGAATCCTATTTTGGTCCTCATATGTCTTCCAATAGGCTTTCTATTATTAATCTTCCTTTATTTTTCTCTTGTCTCCTTTTTGTACTTTTAGGTTAAAAGTACAAAAAAATCCTAAAAACTCCATCATACGAGGGAGCTAGCCCTCTCAAACACAAAGGAAGATTGTGGCTTCACCACAATTATTCCAATTGTTGGAACCTTTGTCACTACTCTTTGGGTGAATAGGGTCAGTTTCAAAGAAATAATCACAATGGCAAAGTTTTTTACCAACAACATGCAATATACGGTGTACAATATTCGTTGTTGCTTCATATGAATCTTCTATTCATTTTATGCCATCATAATCTCTCCAGAATCTTTCTCAGGCTTAATGTGTATTATTTGTGGGAGAGGGTAAGAGCTCGATTCTCTATTTGCATGGAAAAAAAGAAAAAACAAAAACAAAAGATAAAAGGTAGTTTTCATCACTAATCCATGTTTGCAATAAATTGAAGTCTTTTATAGGAAATTTCTTTGAGAAATCTTTGATTTGTTTATATGGATGGATCAAATTAAAAAGTAAAATTAAAAAAATATGCCTATAAATGTTTTAATGTGACCAGTGACACTGGCACGACATGCCCTCTGGTGAGGCCACAAATGGGGGACCTCATCCCCACACTTCACTTGATCAAAGCCGCGAGCTCAACAATTTAGTGAAAGCACAAGGCATGCAAGCTTAGTGGCTCAGCAAGGATTTGAACCTTGGTGGCCGCTTCACCAACAAAGTGTTTTAACCGTGACACTACATGTTTGAAGACATGGACGAATTGATTTCACCAAAACATCATTTGAAATTTTTCTTTTTGTTTTAAGCTTTGGTTCCTGTAGTTTTTTTAAATTTTTTCGGGGAAGGGCTTTTTTTTTTGTGTTTGATTGTACATAGTGAATTTGGTGAGATATTGAAACCAATTGGAAAATTAATTAAATTGATCAAACTGACAATCTTATTCCTTTTTAAAAATTGTTATTTTGGTAGATTTTTTTAAGAGCTTGTTATCTTGAATACTTACATAGTAAATTTTATAAGGGTTTTGAGAGATTTGGGGCCATTCTATTGATTGTCTAAAAACATTTTACAATTAAGTTCAATTGTGCAAAATAATAAAAACTATAAAAACATAAATCTAAAAGATTTTTTTTTGTTCTCTATCTATACCACACAAAATTTGGTAGCTATATGTGCACCTCATGGGGATACACTAGGGCGGATAAAACTCCTCTCTAACAAATCCTCAAGCTGCACTCTTAGCTCACTCAACTCTTGAGTGGTCATCCTGTATGGATCCCTAGAGATAGGCTCAACTTCTAGCACAAGATCAATCTTGATATCTATATCTCACTACGGGGGCATACCTAGAACCTCACTAGGAAACACATCTGCAAACTCCTAAAGGATATTATTCTTTTGCAATAACTCCTCTGTATTAACCTCCTCATCCATATCCCTCAACCTGACTGCAAATAGCTGACAACCCTTACGAGCACATCTCTTCATCTGCATGGCCGAAATCATGCGAAGAGAGATAGGCTTCTGAATACCTACAATCTCCACACTCTTCCTACTGCCATGTACACACTGCACCGTCTTACTCATCTATCTATGCCTAGTGTAACCCAAGCCAATCCATGTCAAGAACCACATCATAGGAACCAAAGGGCATGATACGTAGATCCATTGAGGTATGAAAATTTCCCAATGCTAGAGGACACCTAAGGATAAGGGAATCCACTATGGCTCTGGCTCCTGTGGCTAACTCTACTTGCCACCTATCATCTTGCTTTGTCGTAGAAAGCCTGCATCTCTCTACTAAATAGGGAGAAATAAATGAATCTGATTCTCCTGAATCAAACAACATAGATCAAAGGATACCACCCATCACATCTGATATCTCCACTACCATGGCCTGGTGCTTGTCCTGATGGTTATCTACCACCGTAAACACTTGTTGAGACCTGCGTAAATCTCAAACAATTAACTCTGCTAGGGCTGCCCTCTGCTATCCTGATGTTTGTTATACACGCTAAGGACAATGAACTGTTATGTGTCCATGTTGCCCACATACCAAAGATCCTCTCTTGTCATGTACTGCACTGCCAGATGTAGCACTCACCTACTGAACATTGCCTCTACTAGAGGCTAGATGGGTGAGAAGGGGCAGGTCTCCTATTATGCTGCTGACAATTGTGACTCTTATCAGCCATAAATATAGAACTTCTCACAAAATCATGACCCTGTGAATGTCTTCTCTTAAACCATTGGCTACTCCAGAAAGAGTTGGGGTGACTCCTAGCTATAATTGTAGATAGCTGCTAAGAACTTCTAACAATTGCACTTGTAACTAGTGCACTAGCTACCTGTCCTCCTATAGCATCTCCTGTACTCAAAGAATGATTCTCCTTAACAATCCTTTTTTCTCTATGGCAGCCTCTAAGGTCTTAGGTTCATTCATGTGAACCTTTCTACCAATGTAATCTTTAAGTCCTTGCACAAAGTGTTGAATAAGCATCACCTCATCCTCTACTATCCTTGCATACTGTCTGAGCTCAAAGAACCTCCACTCATACTCATCTACTATCATCCTATTCTGTATAAGGGTATGAAACTCATCAATCTTATGCTATCTCCAGTGCTCTAAAAAAAATCTAGCTCAAAACCGGTCTAAGAACAACTCCCAAGTAAATGTAGTAATCTCAAACTATAGCTTCCTCTCCTCTATACACCACCATGTGAAAGAAAAGTCGTGTAGGTGCATAATGGCACACCTAGCCTTAGTGTTACTTCTATATGGGTGCATAGAAAAAAACTAACTCAAGTCTAGTAACCAGGTCTTTGCCTCCATACTAGTACCTGAACCATCAAAGGTGGAAGGATGAGCTCTCAATAAATCCCTCATATGACTAGCTGCTATCTCCTCCTGATTGTCAACAACTCTCCTCCTAGGAGAATGGGAGCGTTGTCTCTCTTGATGCTTAGAATGGTGTGACTCCTCCTATCTATCCTCACCCTGTCTATCCTCCTCCTACCTTGGCCCTAAATGACCAAGAAGCTCCTGCAACGCTGCCACTAACTACGGTATTGCATCCCCACCATGATGCTCCTAGTGCGGCTCACTATGGTGTGACTCCTATGAAACCTCTAAGTGAGGATTCCTACGAGTCCCCATACAACCGCCAGGACCACGTCCATGTCCTGGTCCATGTCCTTTGTGCCTTGAAGGCATCCTAACTTGACAAGATGCAAGGGAATACTATAAGCTTGATGAATGGTGTGTTTAGGACATACTTGGAGTGATTTGTGCTGGTTTTCTTTGATGACATTTTGATTTATTCCAGGTTAGTGGAGGAGCATGAGGATCATGTTAGACAGGTCTTGTAGTGTCTTAGGGAGAATCAACTATATGCCAATTTGGTGAAGTGTGAGTTTTTCTGGTCAGAGGTCAGATACTTGGGCCATGTTATTTCTAGAGAGGGTATCATAGTTGATCCCTCGAAGATTTAGGGGATGGTGGATTGGCTTTAATAAGCTTTAACATACCATATATAAAACGCATCTAAAAAATACTAACTTAACTTTGCTTTAGTAGGAGTAAAGTCAATAGACTGTGATGCCTTGCCCACATTTTCAGAATAAGTTGTAAATTCATTTTAAAAAGATTTATTAATAAAAATAATTTAAAAATCAACAAATTAAAAGAAAGTTATACCTTTGCCAATTTTTTATTTTTTAATTTGTTTTATGTATGTTGGCATGATATGAATTTTAAATAGAAACAATTCAACATATTTAGAAACGTTGGAAACAAAAATAAATAAAAAATTAATAAATCAGCTTTAGATAATCCATGGATGAGTTTTTTAAAGAAAAATCTCTTTATTGGGAAAAAAAGTGGTTGTAGTTTCTATATTTTCTATTGTTCCATCACCATGTATTAGATTGTTTTGGAATCCCTTAGCATTGTGGTGCATTTATTTTGCCAAAATATTTTTTGTTTAATATGGAGAAGATGAGCCAATAATGTGTTTTTGGTTTGATGTATATGTTATTTTGCATTCACTGAATAAGTACTTTTTGTCTATTTTCTACACAATTTTGTTTTGGCTGATTTTGAAAATGGGAGGCTTTGGTGTACTTTGTTCTAATGGGGATTCATTAGCTTCTTGCTTAATAATGTTTGAGACTAGTTGCACTTATAGAGCAGGCAAATAAGTTGTCTATAGTTGTATAGCTTCTTTGGGAAAAAGGGAAACTTATATTCCAATGCCAGGAAAAGTTAAACTATTAGGCATCTTATGTTACCTTTATCTTCCAAAAGATTTGAATATTTCATGGGCTAAACAAGTTTTGTTTCCATGAGTTATTTGTTTCAAGCAATATGAATAATTTTTACCTTTTTTTCACAAGCCAAATAGCATGAATGGTTTTAATTCTGCAGTTCTTCAACTAGAAATGTCTTGAAATTATTGATTTTTGCAGTTTATGCTTTCAAGTACCAATAATTTAATTACTTAGAGATCAAATTTGTATTGCACACTATTTAGTTTTAGCTCTCACAAAATATCAAACAATACCCAAGTTGATTTCTAAAAGAAAGAGGCATGCATAATAAACATGTGAACTGTATGTTTATTTTTTGCAGTTATCAAGTTTTTAGATTTTCCAAGGCAATAGGTGAGAAAGATACAATGCTTCAATCCACCTTTGTATTTTTTTAATAATTGTTAGTTAACTTTTTATTAAATTAAAAAAGATAACAATACATAATTCAAAAAAGGATGGGTTGTAAAAAAGTTCCTTTTCAAAGTCTATGTGAAATAGAATCTAATACAAAGATGCAAAAACCAAAAAACATTAGTTTCCATGCCTAAAGTGATTTTCACCTTTGTGTTTGAACAATCATTTGTTTGTTTGGACTCTAGAATGAAAGAAATATTGGTCTTTTTTTCCTTTTATGTTCATTTTCCTCATATGCATTGGATCATCATGCACCCTTTCTATCTCTGTCAAAGTTCAATAGTTTTCCTACATACAAGCTTGAATTCAATGTTTGTGGGCTTCTAGATTAGATTGTGTTTACCTTTTCGGATCAACATTTTAGATCACTCTACATGATTTTTGTTCTCTAGCACACTATCTTGATGATATATCATGGAGTGTGTGCTGGCATTGCATGAAGTATACTGTTGGCATTGATGTCAATAGCAACTGGTAATGAAGTTGTATTATAACCGGTAGTGATGCAGTAATGCAACCGGTAGTGTAACAGTATTGGAAACCAATATTACTATTGAAGTAGAGAGATCAATTGGTAACACTTAAACTATTGATAAGTTGAACCCTAACCGATGGAGCTTGGAGAATGAGTAGTGTTTATTTATGATTGAATGATAAGCGGAGATGATTATGCCACATATGCATGATGCATGTGATGAGTTTCAAAGTGGATTTGGTGTGTAGAAATAACTATTTTATTTTGGGAATGAACAAATACATAGCATGAAGTGAATAATGCATGATGAGTTATAGGATCCAATGTGTGGTGATCAAGGAGTGATCTAGGAGCAGTCGAAGTTGTCTTGAACAATGTGTAGCTAATTGCTATGTAATCTAATAGTTAAGATTGAACTGATATGTTTTGTAATCTCTATGAGATCTTAGGTTTTGTGTTGTGTTACTGACCTACTGTATTTGTATTTAAGGTCGATGATTTGTTTGTGAACTATGTTGGCAAATTTGGCTTAGTGTGAGTTGTTGTTGTTGAACCAGAAGGAGTATCTGCAGAATGTTGTGAAGGCAGATTGGAGCATAAAAGGATCTGATTAAGCAGAGTAGTGCTATTACCAGATCAATAAAGACCCTATTGTTCTCTAACCATTACAATAGTAAAATCCCCTAATCGGGTAAGCTTTAACAAGCTTCTTGTTAAAATCCTCTAACTAGGTGATCCATTAGCTTGGATTTAAGATCCTCCACTAAGGTTACCTCTTACAAGGTATTGCCTTTAACATGGTATTGTAGTCAATCCCTTAACTAGGTGGTCCTTAACGAGATCTGTTCCTAATAGGACATTTTTGTAAAGCTTATAACAAGGCTCAGCTCCTAATAGGGAAAACTTCAAAATACTTGTGGGTATTCATCCCCACCGTGGTTTTTCCCAATTGGGTTTCATGTGAAAAAAAATTGTGTCAAGTGGTGAATAATTTGTGAGTATTTTTTTGATATGGTTAAATATGTATAACTGGTAAATCCACTAAGACATGTTTAGATGACCGGAAGTGATCTGAAATGAGTTATTACTAATGTTAGTAAAGTGTTTTGATGTTTTGGTTAAATAGTATTTGAGTTTCACATCTGTTACACTATATCATTGATATTTTAGTCAACTGGTAAGCTTGATAGTGCAGTTGTAGTTTTTAGTTACAGTGACTAAACCGGTTAAGTTTTGCAAGTTCTTTTTGAGTTTAATTTAAGTTTGGTTAAAATTAATATATTTTCTATCTATTGATTAACCCCCCCTCTCAGTAGTTGACTGAACCATTATTGTTTCATCATGTTATCAATTGGTATCAGAGTTGTCCAGGTCCTCTTGTGTATAAGCCTAACAGCTTGAGGAAAATATCTAGGAGAACATGATGAAGAAAGAGGGTCTGAAGTTCAATAGAGAAAACTAAAAAATCTGGAGTGATAGGATAAAAATTTATATCGAGAGTTTAGGAAGCGAGTACTGGGAACATGTTGTTACTAAATATAACTTTCCTAGTGGGATTTTGTCAAATGATCAAAAGAAGGAGAAATAGGAGAATAATCAAGCATTGGAGGCCATCATTAGTTCCTTGTCTAATTCATAATATGTTGATGTTCATGGATTGGAGACTGCATATGAAGTATGGAAGAAACTGAAAGAGATCTATAGCGATGATGAGCATGTTAAGATTTCCAAGGAAGAAAGCTTAAGAGGTAAATTTGATGATATGCAAATGACTGAAGGTAAAAATATTCAACAGTATGGTCAGAGGATCAAAGAGATAATCGATGAAATCAAGAGAGATGGAGGTACAATGGGGGATACCACTGTGGTTAGCAAGGTGTTGAGAACCCTTCTACTAATTTACACTGTCCGTGTTGTAGCCATTCAGGAACTCAAATCTATTGATAAGACAAATGTAACTCTTGACTCTATCATTGGTAAACTGACTTCTTTTGAATTAAATGGTTATGATGGAAGTGTTCACAAATCTGAAACTGCATTTAGAGCCTCAGTTTCAACCCCACCGATAAGGAAAAGTAGAGAAGTGAGCTAGAGTCATGAGTCTTGATCCAGCAAAGAGGTAGATGATGAAGATAGTCTGATTGAGCTTGAAGCATTGTTGGAGATAATGAGGAGAAACATGAGAAGTATAGGAAGTATAAAGGCAAAGGTAAGAGAAATTGTGTCATTGCAGTAGATGGAGGAATTACAGATGAAGAATCTGAGGAAGATGAAAATGAGGACATTGTCTTTGTTTCTATCAAGGAAGATATGTCAGATCAGAAAGCATTAGTCTCTCACATTGATAGTTATGATGATTGGATTATAGATAGTGGTTGTTCACACCACATGACTAATGACCAGAGTAAGTTTCCTACTTTAAATGAATTTGAAGGATGTGTTATGAGATTTGGGAACCATGCATGGTGAAAGGAAAGGGAACCATCTCTCTTAATGGTAAAAGAAGTGCAGATGATGTCTACTAGGTTGAAGGATTGAAACACAATCTTTTGAGTGTTATTCAACTCAATGACAGAGGTTATCCACTAGAATTCAAGAATGGGATGTGCAAGATCTATGGAAGTAAAGGTGAACTAATGGCAACTAGAAAACAAACAAAAGGTAACTTGTTTCACCTAAATTATAAAGTCAATTGTTGCTTAATTACAAAAGTAGATGATAGTTGGGTTTGGCATCGAAGAATTTGTCATATAAACTTTGATAACATTGTAAGAGTCAATAAGTCCAAATTGGTAAGAGGTTTACCATAGTTGGACAAACAAGTGAATGCCTTGTGCAAGGAATGTCAGTTAGGAAAGATGAAATCCTCAACCTTCAAGGGAAAATCTTTCTCAGCTGAACATTTGCTAGATTTGGTTCATACCGACCTCTGTGGACCAACGAGGACTAGGAGGATTCAAGGTGATCGGTATTTCATGATCTTTACTGATTATATCTCAAGGATGATGTGGGCCACATTCTAGAAGGACAAAAAAAAATCTTTTAGCAAGTTTAAGGCATTCAGAGCCTTAGTTGAAAATGAAAGTGGAAGAAATCTTAAATGCTTAAGAATTGATCAAGGTGGTGAATTTACTTTAGAGGAATTCACTAGATATTGTGAAGCTAATGGAATTAAGAGGCAACTTTCTATACCTAGGACACCACAACAAAATGGTATTGCAGAGAGGAAAAATCGGTCAGTAGTTGAAGCTGCAAGGACTATGCTAATTCAAGGAAGTGTAGCTAAGACATTTTGGAGAGAATTTGTTAGCACAACTATTTATACAATGAACCAGATATTGGTTAAAAGAGGTAAGCATAAAACCCCTTATGAATACTAGTACGGTAGATCACCTAATGTCAGTTATTTTAAGATTTTTGGTAGCAGATGTTTTATCAAAAGAGGTGATTATATTAGTAAGCTTGATGCTAAGAGTGAAGAAGGCATATTTCTTAGTTACTCCACCAAGAGAAAAGCTTACAAGTGTTACAACAACTAGACTAAGAAGATCATTGAAAGTATTAATGTTTGAGTGGATGAGTTTCCTAAAGGTTCAGGAGAAACCAGTAAGGAGAAGGAGGAAGAAGAACCTTATATTCTGATTATGGAACCAGAACTGATAAAGCCAAAATTTAGTGAACTAGATATTGCAGCATGTTACTGCATCATTTATTCCTCATGACAAGAGTGAGTTATCCTATAAAAATTTCATTCAGAGTCCTTGTCTTTCTTGTAACACCTCGGTTCAAGCCCTTAGTACGTTTGTAAATCATCTTTCAATCGAAAAGCTCAAGTTTTGGTAATTGGTTGAACTCTATGAACACGTTGAACCATCTTGAACCGAGTTCAACAGGTTCATTTAGGTTCCATAGGTTCCTAGGTGTTCAGGGAGGTTTTTCATACTAATATTTTTTTAAGTGTCTTGCAGTGGCTCTTTAAAAGTTTCTTGCTCGGCAATATGTTACTTGATTTCTCTCCGAGTGTTGAACTCATTGAACCAAGTTCAAGAGGTTCAAACATGTTCAACATGTTCAATATAGCACAAATGGTCAGCCATCCCAATGAGAGAAAGAGGTTAGATTTTCCAAATTCTTATGAATATATGATAAAGCCACCTCCAAGATAGAAGCCTCTATCTTGACTAAAATGTCAAAAACCAAGATAGATGATTTTCTAAAAATCCTATTGTTTCTTTCTAACCATATGTTCCAAATGATAATCGATGGAGAAATGAGCCAGAGAAAGGCATAAAAGGATGAGGAGAACAAGATAGGCCAGGCTCTAAAGTGGGAAAGGAGGTCCTTGCCAATAACAAATGACAACCCTAGTTTCTCAAATAGCCATTGCTAATATCCAAAGGCAAAATCACAGTGAAGGAGTAGGTGAGAGGAAGATTCCAAATTCTTTTTGCAAAAAACACAAGGGAAAGAAACAGTCAAACCCATCCTATCTAGTCTCATCCTAGTAAGAACCCTGTCTTGAACAACAAGCCAAGCAAATGCTCCAGCCTTCAGGAGGCAAGCTAGATGCGAAAATAATTTATAGTGCCAAGAGGAAAAATCCTTAGCTGACATAAGAGAATTATATCCAACTTTCACTGAATACTTGCCAGAAGTGCTCTTAGTCCAGATAATCTCATCTTCCCTCTCAGACAAGATGATAGTTCTATCTTTGAGGATAGAACAAAACTCTACTTTAAAGATGGGAATAACATTCAGGTAATCAACTAATTTCCATTTAGCCATTTTCACTTGTCCAATATGTATAATTTCAAAATAGTTAGACAAGAAAACCCCCCATCTGTCCATAAGGATTGATTTTAATAGGGTCCAATCCCTAATGGAGTCCAAAGGACAGTAGCCATTCCAAGCATCATCCCAAAATATAAATTTACTCCCATTATGCACAACCCAACACAACTGTGGCAACAATACACTTCTACATTTCACCAAAAAATTCCAAATAGCCGACCCTAGGGGCAAATTTGAGGCGTGAAAAATAGACTCTCTAGCTCCATTATGAATATATTTAGCATACATGATCTTAGCCCAAAGGGAATCTGGATTATCATAGAATTTCCACACTAGCTTAGCCCCCAGAGCCAGATTCTAATTCTCCAAACTTCGAATTCCAGACCCCCCAAGCTCTTTAGGAAAACAAACCTTGTCCCAGGCTAATAAGGGGATCCTAGCTTTTTTGCCTTTTTGCTTTTTTGCTTTTTTGCTTTTTTTGCATTCTTGCAATTTTGCTTTTTTGTATTTTTGGTTTTTGCCTTTTTGCATTTTTGCTTTTTTGCATTTTTGCATTTATGCTCTTTTTCTCTTTTTCTCTTTTGTTTTTTTGCTTTTTTGTATTTTTGTTTTTTTGCTTTTTTGCTTTTTTGTATGTTTGTTTTTTTGCATTTTTACATTTTTATATTTTCTTGTATGATCTCCACTATTGAGCCTAGAACAACAAAGGAAGCCTTTGGAGATGAACATTGGATCAAGGCTATGGTAGAATAATTTAACCAGATTAAGAAAAACAATACATGGACATTGGTACCCAGAACAGAGAATAAGAATTTAATAGGTAAAAATGCATATTCAGAAATAAATTGAATGAAGATGAAGTAGTAGTTAGAAATATTTCATGTTTTTTTTCTTTTTTGCATTTAGTATTTTTGTTTTTTTGTTTTTTTGTTTTTTTGTTTTTTTCCATTTTTGCTTTTTGCCATTTTTTCTTTCTTGCATTTTTACATTTTTTTTTTTTGTTGATAAAAGTGGAGAGTCCACTGAACTTATAATAATTGAAAGCAAATTTTACATCGGGTTCCGACATGGCATACCAACAGGAAAGAACCCGCAAGAAAACCTCCAGTTGTAGCATTTTTTCATTTTTGCTTGTTTTCATTTTTACATTTTTTTTTTTTTTTTTTTGCTTTTTTGATTTTTTGTTTTTTTGCATTTTTGCTTTTTTGCTTTTTTGCATTTTTGCTTTTTTGTTTTTTTGCTTTTTTTTCTGCAGCAAAGATGACACTCCGATTTGTTATACACCGAGCGAAACGTGTTACCAGATTCATTGAACCTGGACATACATATGAAAACATGTTATAAGATCGAGGGACATCTAACTGTTATCACATTGGAAATTGTACTTAAAGATTGTGTATGATTTTGAGGTCATCTAACCAATGAAATATTTTGCATGGTTATTCATTTGATAAAACATGTTTGTAAGATCGAAGCAATGAATGGATCACCGTCATAAGAGATCTATTTATACAACATGGATTAAGATCAGAAAATATACATGTAGCATGATAGAAAGGAAGATATAGAGATATATGAAGAAAGACATGTAAAAGCACTAAGTGTTATGACTGTTACAGAGACACAGAGGTCACCGAGAAGGATTTCAGAGAAAGTCAAAGAACATAGTAAACAGAAGGGTTTACCAAGTTACTATATGGGTTACTGAGGTATGCTATAAGCAAGGTAATTTATTCTAAGCACACAGAATCTACTATAGCATTCCAAATGTAAAGTTGCAGATATTTGTAATGATTTTATTGTAATATTTTGAAGTTGTAAGAGAAACCTTTAACAGGGTAAAAGACTCTAATCAAGTCTATAAATTGTAAAGCCTCTAACCAGGCGCAACATTTAGTTTAAGTGTTGTAAAATCCTTTAGCAAGGTAGATCTAACAGATCTTGATACTACTAATAGGGTAAGCTATCAGAAATAGCTAAACATGTAGCTCTAACTGAGCAACCTTTATTATTGCAGTACTGAAGTTGTGGGTGCCATCCCCACTACAGTTTTTCTGCGTAACAAAAATATATGTGTTATGGAGTGAATCATGTATGATTTTTATCTATTTGTTTTAGCTTTATATTATGTTACTGCACTATTTTGTTTATGCATAATAGTAAAGTTATTATTGAAGAAAAGTTTTGAAGTACTGATTCACCCCTCCCCTCTCAGTACATTAGCTTTCCATATTGGGCCTAACAATTGCTATTAGAGCTTCAATCTTGGAAAAGGGTTTAACTGCCTAAAGAGAAAGATCTTATCAATGGAAGGCTATAAACAATCTCAGAGGATTGTGTATCTACAAGAAGAGCTGGATCATGATAATCAGGTGATTGCAGACATGCAAAGACAAACGCAAAAATCTCTGAAAGTAAGAAGAAGATTATCTGATGATTTGCAGGATTCTGAAGAGTTAGTGGAACAAATCGAGACATCATCTAAGAACAGTATATCTTAAGAGACTGAAGAAATGATTAGAGTATTTGAAGAAAATAACAAAGCACTGGTTGATCAACTAAAAACAATGGAAAGACAACATGAACATTTCAGCACATAGATGACTGAAAATCTTGATGCATTGAGGACAACCGAGGATAAAGTAAGAGATCTAGAAAGAGAGAAACAACAACTTGAAGTCTTAGTATCTGATAAGAATGATGAAATCACAAGGATGACTGGAATTCAACAAAACCTGTCAGATCAACTAGGTTATGCAAATCATGAAGCAAATATGGAAAATGATGAGAATCAAGCATTGAAACTTGAAGTATCAAGGTTGACCAATGAACTTCAAACAGAGAAGAAATCCAAAGAAACACTGAAGAAGAGTTATGAAGCATCAAAGATGTTGGATGAGCAACTGAATACAAGAAGACCCAACAAAGATGCAGGACTCGATTACAAAGGAAAAGACTCTACCGAGAAGGGAATTCATACTATCGAGAGAAGAGAATCATCAAAGCAAGCTGGAAACAAGATTAACATCAAAAGAAAGAAGCCTATTTGCAACTATTGTGGAAATCAAGGTCACACTGCCAACATGTGCCAAATCAAAAAAGGTAAGCAACAAAATGTCACTAAGTCTAAAGGTTATTGTTATAATTGCAATAAATATGGTCACACATCTAATCAATGTAGGACAAAGTGTGTCAACAATTATCAAAAGGCAAAATTCAAAGGGTTTTGTAAAAACTGTAATATATATGGACATAGTACCGATAAGTGTTGTCTTAAGCAAAAGAACTATATGTGGTATGCACACCGAGCAAATGCTAGAGGTTATCGAACTCACACACATCTTTACCAACAATATTCTGCAATACCATGGGATTACAATACAAGGATATGGTGTGAATGTTGTGGAAGATATGGACATATAAGTGCCAACTAATTTATAAGGTTTGGAATGAACAACCGAAGATAATGGAGAAATCCTGGTATGACATGTTTTCATTGTCACAAAGTTGGACACTTGGCTGGAGATTGCAGAGATCAACCTAGAAAAGACACTGAAGAAATAAAAGACAAATTAAAGATGATTTAGAAAAAGAAGGAAATTGTGTCAAATGAAAAAAGAACCTTACCTACCGAGTTAGGTGCACCTATTCCAAATTAATTCGTAAAGGTATGAAGGGACTACATTCTCTCAAGGTTAAATCTTAACAATTCCTATTTTATTATGTACTTAATTCAAATCTGCATAATTAAGATGTATTAGTAAGTTTGAAATTCTATCAAAGTCTTTTGAACCACTATATAGGAAACCTGTCAAGTCGGTGTACACAGGAAACCTGTCTACTCGGTAAATGAAGGAAGTTTGGTTACTCAGTTAAAGCAGAAAAAGGAAAGAAAGTTTAGTGGAACTGAGTGCATTTAATGTTTTTTACCTAACCTGCACGGAGCCCGATAAGGCATATTGTGTACTTAAAAGCATTTTCACGGTCATTTTTACTTACCAAGTTTTTGAGACAGAAGAGAAAAGCAAATCTAAGGTGATCAAACCTCCTACAAAGCAAATTTAAGGTATTTACATCAATCTCAACGCATTGTTAAGCTGGTTTACTGATCTTATCAAGTTATTATTATCTACTAAGTGTGAAACGTCAGTCGTTTGAAAATCCTGAAACCCTAAGGATCCTTGGTTAGCTTTTATTTGAAATCTACAATGGCATCTAAGATCCAAGATCCCATCGTTGTTAAGAATGTAGAGAGGCCCTCACTAAAATACTCTTTGACTCCCAAAGTTACATCTGAACCGGATGAAAAAACCACTTTTTCACTCATCCCGGATAGAGTGTTGTTAGTCGAGGATGTGAGATTCTTCACCAAATGCCGTGTTGAAGAACTCGATCATGTTGAAATTAAAGACACCTATGATGAATTATGCACAGATGGTAAATTGAATAGCAAGTATGAGCACATTAAGTTCAAGGGATTAACTGAAGCCCTAACCTATCCCCGTGTGTTCAAACCCTAGTGGGTCAAGTTTGTTCTAAGAAGAGTTCATGATGATTTCATGTGGCTAGAAGAGAAACCATTTAAGATTACCAAGGAAATCATTCATCTGATTACCGGTTACCCCATTTATGATCATGCCTGAGCCCAAAAGATGATATCATAGAAGGAATTGATCAATTTAACCAGAGTGGAATCAGATTGCAGAGGATTGAAACTGAATAATGTCACTGATGAAGAACTAGAATTTTCCATTAGAGTAAAAGGTTACTGTTTCTTCCAATCGGCAAGGGAAAACAGTGTACCCTATGCAGTAGTAGACCTAGCATACAAAATTGTGAAAAAGGGAATGAAAATTGATCTATGTGAGGTGTTGCTGAAGAACCTGTTTGAGAATCTGAACACCATCAGGAAGCCAAAGAAGAACGACTCGGATAATACACTAAAGTTTGGATCTTTACTTGTATGCATGTTTTTCTATTTTGAAAAATTCTTTCCATTAGTCAGTAAAGTTGTTTGGGAACTACACCGACCAATCACCCATCAGATCAATGACTTCATTAAGAAGTTAGGTGATAATTTCAATGATATTATGGATGATTACTTCAGTAAGTTCCAAGAGAAAATGCATAACAGGTATAGAATTCCACCCCAACTAGTGGAGAAATACAAAAATGACATATATTTTGAAGTAGACACTGATTACTGTTATGTGAATGTTGTGGAACCGAGAACTCAATCTTTGTCACCTATGAGATACAAGATTGACTTTGACATCACACAACAACAAATTGATGCATTTCTCACATTACCGAGGCATGCTACCAAGCTGAGGTATGGAACCTATGAGGAAGTGAAGGAAAAGGTAAAGATGAGCATTGTAGTACCCAAAGCTACAAGAAAGGCAACAAAGATGATAAAGACATTATCGGAGAAATTCGGAGAAGATTCTTCCTCCACACCTGTCAAAGGCACTTTAGCTATTACCAAAGAAGAATCTGAAGCCCAAGAGGCAGCTATAACACTGAGCATTGAATTGCCTAAGGGTAAAGTGCTGAAAAGAAAGAAACTGGATTCATCAAAGGCCTCACTGACTCCTCTAGTAAAGCAACCTAACACTAGAGCATCTGCAGCTTCACCGAGTAAGAAAACAAAGAGTGTTACTATTCCCAAGGTAACAAAGACCTACAAGAAATCTACTTGGAGACTCATTTTGGCAAAAGAGTCTAGTGACACCGAATCTGAGGATGCAAGCAAATTTCAGATTGTCAAGAGCAAGAAGGTAAATTTACATAGTGTTGAAAACTTCTATGCTAATCTGAAGGAATATGGTGGATTTGGATCATTCAAATATGTCAAGTATGAAACCAGAAATAATGATGAAAAGAGACAAATTGAAGAAGCTATCATCTGCACACTTCTAAAATTCTGGTTAGCTCCATCGGAACTATCTAAGTCACTTCCAAATGAAATTTATTTGCATATTGATAATAGGTGGAAGTATGCAATGGACTCAGAGAAATAGATTAGAGAAAGATGTCTGGTTCATCTCTTTCTTGACATGTCAGTAGCTGAAATAAAAGAATATCTGACAACCTACAACTCAAAGTTTCTCGTCAAACAAAGAGCCTTAAAACTGATGAATGGGCTGTATATTGAAGTAGAAAATGAGACAAAAGAAAAGTGGTAGGAAATCTTTAAAATCAAGGATGCTAGTGAGCAAGCTATAGTTGAAATTGTTGATGTCACCGAGCAAGATCCTGATGTTACTGAGCAAGACCCTGCTGACACCATTCAAATAGATGAAGATGTCATTGATACAGAGGTATCAGAATAGGAAATGATAGAAGGCAATGCATATGCAAAACTTGTATCTAGTGAATCAGTCTTGGAACAAGTTCAACCTTATCCACAGGTCAAACAACCTGTCTCAACCGAAACCCCTCATGACACAGATCAAGGCATCGAAGGCCACAAGTCTATAAGAGGAGAAGGTACTACTCAAGAACAGACATCTCAAGCACCTTCTAGTACTGAGAATGTTGCAACTGAGACACCAAGTACCAAGACACCAAAGGATTCTACAGAGGCTAAAGAAACCGACCAAAGTGTTGCCTCTACCGAGCAACCTACCGAGGGTCATCAAGCCTCACAAGCCATTGTCTTAGTTCCATCGGTGAAAGGTAAAGAAAAAAAGATGAAAAAGCATAGTTTTAAAGTTGATTTGTCAAAACCAATAGTGTTGCCCAATGTAGACATATCAAAATTAAAGGGGCAAGAACTCATTGATTTTAGTGAACTATACAAAGCAAAGACCGAACAAGAGAAGCAAATGGCGATTCAAAAGAAAACTAAAGTACTTCAGAAGGTGAAAGTACTCTTAATAGATATGCTACCTAAAGCTACAGTGTCAATAGATGCAGCCATCCACATTCAACTGGATGAACTCCTAAAAAAGATAGAGACATCTGGAGTAGATGCATCAGAATATTTGAGCAAGCTAAAAGACAAGGAGCTCACTGCAAAAATGATAGAAGAGGTACAGAAAGCTATAGCTATTGGCAAAGTTAAACTTGTCAAATTTATTGCTGAGTTGACTCCTCAACTCAAGCACATTCTTTATTTATTTCAAAAACTCTACACATTTTCTTTATTCATTAAAGACATCAAGAATAAAATAGAAGCAATTGAGAAAGAGATCACCGATCTCTCAAATAAGTTGACCACAGAGCCAAATTCAGTTCAGAATTTCTATACAAAACTACAACAGCTCATGGCTCAACAGTTGGACCTAAGAAATAAAGAACACAAGATCAGGATGGACATAATGACACTTCAGACATTATTCCTTCCTCATCTTTCATTCGTCCAAGAACAGATCAACCGAGCCACCTCCTTATCTACTACACAAGAGGGAAGCACTCTAGATGGCTTAATATCATTATTGGCTGACATTCAAGCACAAAATTCTTTAATGGACATTGTAAAGGATTTCCTCTCTATCGCTCTCACCGAAGCACGGACAAAGTATAAATCCATTTTTGACCAGTTGCCACCACCACATGGTAACTAAGTTTTGATGTTTGTCAAAAAGGGGGAGTGATATAGTATTCAAAGCATCAAAGTATAATATCAAACAACAGGAGTATAGTATATAGGGGGAGTATACCGAGCAGAGAAAGCAGAGTATCCAAGAGCAGTGAACTGAGCAGTGAATAGAATAGTAAGCAAAGATCAAGAGCAACACACAAATCATTGATCACCGAGCATGCAAAATCAAAAGTTTTGTACAGTATATCGATAAGGGGAGTATGGGTGGCTGCAAGAAGTTGAGTCCCACTTTTGGGCCAAAAGTGGAAGTGTTTTCTCTATTTTTCAAATTTTATGTCGATTGATGTCAAAATTTGATGCACTTAGAGATTGAATCTCAAAAAACTTCAGTAATAGAAAATGTATTGCTCAGAATCTACTTTTCAAATATGTAATTTATTTTAATACCCACATGGTAGAAATCCGTTTTTAGTAGGCATGTTTAAAAACCATTTTTTCAAAATGCCTATTTCAGGACCATACCACGCATGTGTACGACCACCCTTTTTTGATGCAAATAAATGAATTTTTGCAAATCCTTCTGGGAAATGATACCTAAGACACCAAATATTGATGAGAATATTTTTGCTTATTTTTTATTGAATATATTTTTTTTAATTAATTTTTAACTAACAATAAAGTATATTTTCAAAACATCGGGTGTATGACCACCATAATTTGATGAAAATTTCTTATTTTTCCATTTCTTTTTTTTAATATTCAAAAGAATTGTATGTAGATTGATGCCATATAATTTATTTTTCTAAAATCTTAAAAACCAAAAAGTTATTAAAGTTTTAGTGAACCTTGGTATTTTAGGTTTAGGTTCCACTTTTGATTAATTAATAATACAAAAATAGTAAAAGTAATCTTATCACTATAAAATTTACATTTCTGAATTCAGGATGCTGAAAACTCTAATGGGTTTTTGTTTCGTCAAAAAATTCAATCAAAAAGGCCCTCAAAAAATTAGGCCAAAGTAGAAATCTGATGTCGATTTACCTTAGTCATTTTTTTGGAGGTCTAAGCATAGGCTTGGTGAGACCAAGCCTATCCTGAATCAAAAAACAAATCTAAGGAATGTTTCCCGCCCCGAATTTTAAAAAACGGGCGACCGTTTTTTAAATTCAAAAAATGGGCACCCGTTTTTTAAATTCAAAAAATGGGCGCTCGTTTCGCTCTGTACCATTGAAAGAGAAATGGGTGCCCATTTTCAAAAATGGGCGCCCATTTCTGAAAAGATTCATTGGGCCAAAATCTGGTCCACAAGCATAAATCCCAATGATTGAATGATTTTTCAATCATTGGCTAACAGGTATGATCTACAAAGAGAATGTTTTGATTAATCATTCTCTTTGTTTGTCTTATTGTCGATTTGGTAAGGAGATTGATTCGAATTCAAATTTTGGTGTAGCCATGGGATCAAATCAATGCAAGAAGAGGCAAAGGAAGGTTCTGACAACTGAGGAGATTGCAACAAATAGGGAGAAGGAGGCAATGCATCAACGAGAGAGAAGATCAAGAATGAGACAAGGAGCTTAAAGTTCCACAATCATTTTAGAAGAGGAGAACATCAATGAGACCATAAATGTTGATGAAGGAAACACAATAGAACCATTTAATTCAGGTGCATCTTCTAATACATTATTGGATACAGGTATGTCTCCACAGCCCCATGTTTTTTCTCATGAAGAAATTGGTGATTTAGTAGAAGCAGGTTACTTATTAAATGAAATTCTAATTGAAAATCAAACCCCAAATGAAATTAGAAGTCAAGTTGAAAGTGAAATTGAAATCCAAATTGAAACCCCAACTGAAACTAGATCTCAACTTGAAACTGAAATTGAAACCAAATTTGAAACTCCAAATGAAATTGAAAATCCACCTGCAACTAAAACCAATAATGTGTATGTAGACATGGAAACACGAATTGAAAATGAAACATGTTTGAATGATAATCAAATGAATGAAAATTTTGAAATTAAAAGTGATGTACTAGACAACCTTCCTGGCTTGGTTTCATGGAGACAGATTAGGACACATGCAAATAGATTGTTTAGACATTTTTTTTATAATAAGAAATTTGGGTTTCAATGTCAATTAATGGTAAAACTAATTAAAATGACTAAAATGCGAAAAGTGATGAAGAAGTTAGGCTTTTATGTCAAACCCAAGAAGAAGGAGGAGTCTTTAAAACAAGTTGTATCGATTGTTGCTAGCGCCTTTGATACAATTGGAAATAAAAGTCAATCTAAAGATAAAAATGCGGCACGACAGGCAATAACAACAACTTTAGTAAGCCAAACAACTTCTAATAAAAGAATGATGAGTAACATAAGTGGATATCTTAATATTCATTGCAAAACTTTGTCAAGAGCTGTAAAAAGAAGAGTTAATTTTGAAAGTGATCCAGCAAACAAATTGTGGACTTTTAGTGGTAGACTACCAAGGTCTGATATGAAACTTACTGGTGAAGTCAAAAATTTGATCGAAAAATTCTGGCACGATAATACGAGAGTATCACCTAATGTTAGAGATGTTCTTAAATTAAGAGTTGGGTCAAAAATTCATGATCCACATCCAAAACACCTATTGGACATGACTCAAACTGAATTGTATAAAAAAATTTTGGATGATAAAGTGTTGACTATTAGCATTTGTCAAAGGTCTTTTAAAAAGTGTAAACCTTGGTATGTTCGAATTAACAACGAAAGAGTCACATGTTGTTGCAAAACTCATGTTCAATTTGCTACCATTATGATGTATTTCGATATATACGTGTTACCATGCATAGTAATGGAATGTTCCAAGAATGTGGTATAAATATACAACCTAAAACTATAAAGGAGTTTATTTCAAGTTTGTTTTGCAACCCACTAAATGAACAAAATTTCCTTTTCAATGCATGTGTTTCTGGTGTATGTGATATATGTGGCAATCTTGCACTGTTGGATGAATGTTTGCATGAAAATCTTTCAAATGATTTTGGACAACAATTAATTGATGTTAAAAGATTTAAAACTATTGAGTATCCACTGAAGGATGGAAAGGTTGGAAAACAATGTGATCTAATCATTGAAAAAGTTAGTGTTCATGCATTTATGAATGAATTCAAGAGTAACATCATACCTAAATATGTTAAACACACTCAAAATGCTAGATGGATCGATGGTCAGTTTCGAATATGTAAGGATACATTTTCTATTGGTAGTATACTTTCAGTTGTTGACTTTGCAGAGAACTACACGCTTGCACCACAAGATGAGGTAAGATCACAATACTACAATTCAGTGCAGGTATCAATTTTTGTCCATATTGTCTATAGGCATGCACCAGATAATACACAAGAGGATCGCAAAATTTTGAGAGAGTACCATTTCTATATGAGTGATAATAAATTACACTCATCTGAGTTTGTCCAGTTTTGCTTCAAGACCTTTTTTCAGAATTTGAGGGAGAGAGAAATTCAAATGACACAACATCTAATATGGTCTGATAATTGCACGGGGCAATTCAAGAATGCTAGAATGTTTTATTGGTTGAGTAGGATTCATAAAAAAACTAATATCGAACACATTTGGAGTTTTTTTGAGGCTGGACACGGGAAAGGAGAACATGACGGTGCTGGTGCATGTGTTAAGAGAGCCCTTTGTAGAGAGCAACTCAAATTCGAGGAAAAGGCTAAATTTCAAAATGCAAGTGCAATTGTGGATTGGTGTAGTGCAAATTTATCCACAAGATCAAGTCAGAACTCTACAATTAGACGTTTCTTCTGGCTAGTTAAAGAGGAGAATATCCTTCCAAGATATGATTGTGATACAATAAATGGGTCAGCTAGATGGCATTGATTTAAGAGTTCTAATTCTAACACTTGGACTATAGGACTAGAGAGCTTGCATGTTTTTGTCAATTTTGTGTTGCAAGTGAATGGGAAGAATGCGAGAATGTGGACTGGGTCGAAGAATGGCAACACAAATCATGATTTCCCCCACACACTTTGGAATAGACTTTAGGAGATCCATGGAGACCCTCATATCTCTCCATTCCTAGAGGATCCTATTGTAGATTGTTTCATTCCCTTTGTAGATGAAGATCACATACCCTTCGATGGTGATACTTAAGAGGAAATTCATTATATCATATTAAATAATTTATTTACTTAAGATCAATTTTTATTTACATATTAAATAATTTTCAGAATATATTTTAATTATGTACATCAATTATATCAATTAAAATAAACATTTGGTAATGAAATACAAGCAATTATCAAAAAAAATTTAGAATCAATTCATTCTAAATGTAAAATGATACATACACATATAAATATATAATTAGTTTTTTAATTTAATATATACTTGGCAAAATAAATTTATATAGACGTGTAAATTTTTAAGTAATTTAGTGGGGTTTATAATGAAACCTATCCAAGAAAATTTGTCATTTATTAGAATACATAACTCATCTACCCTATATAGACACCACCCTCAACTCTCCATTCTTGTTGGTTCTTATTTTACTATTTCAATTAATGCTTTCACATAATATAATACATTCACTTCCAACACACACTCTACTATAATACATTCACTTCCAACACACACTCTACTAATATTGCTACAATAAGATTGCAATACCTCAAACTCTTGATGTACACCTTCTATTTATACTTTCTTGCTTTACATTTGAGGCAAGTAGGTCACTAAGTCCAATCCTTTCGAAAAATCAACAAACATTTCTTAGACAACCCTACCTTGATTCTCCCTTAACAATTTTCATGTCCATAATTAAAAGGAGTCTTAAGATCCATTTTCATAAGCCTACATTAATAATGAACATAATTAGGTTGAAGAAAAACCCCTCTTAGATAAAAAAATTTTCCTCCATACTTGTCTCAAGCATCATAGGTAGCTGGGAGCTTATTCATAATTCTTAGTAACATGTGATGGATTATAAACATGATACTTCACAATTGATAATAATTCTATTTCATCTAAAATAATTACATATTCCCGCCATTGTGCAAACTATGCACTAAAGAATTACAAGGTGATTATTTCCTAGTGATAGATATTGGTATAACAAATTACATTTTATTACAAATTGGTATAAGATAAACCAAATAATTATAACATACACTTTCATGGCCTACCCTTATATTGACATCTATGAAAACATAATGATGTAGTGATTGTATTAGTTGATATCCACTTGTAGCCTAGACAATTCCTACACTATCTACAATGACCCATTTCTAATCATAGCCAATCCTCTTGATCATGCAAAAAAATGGGCCACCATGCCCTATACATGAGGTCTTAATTATTAGTTGTTATCATTAAGACCAACACTAACACTACCCTCAACGGTGTTCCACCATACTTGTATAGGCCTTAGTTCAATACTCTAACCAATATATTTTTGACACATTATGACACAATGATGGTGCATAATCTTGAGAGGTCACCTAAACACAATGACATGGATAAAATTCAGGGGCTCCTCAACATTTCCCTCACTATATTCTATGCCCCTCTAATGCCAATCCCTTTTACTCATTTGCATTCTTCATTCTTGATGTGGATTTGGCCATGTGCGTATGATTGTGCCATTTACATTTTGAATGTAAATCTTTCAGTTTTACTTTGATCTTATTCTAGATGCTTCATTTGTTGCATTGTATGCCCCTAAGTGTTTATTGTTTGCTTAGTTTGATATATGTTTTGTGATTGCTTTGGACCCATGATGTGTTGGATCACCTTATGGTGATTTGTAATTTTGTAGTTACATTGAGATGAATGATGATCTATTATACCTTTGCTGATTATGATAGATTGAAAACCAAAAAAAACTAAATTTAACTCTAAAAGCTCCAATCAAAAACTAAATATATGTTAGATTTGATACAACACTGCTAGGAAAAACACTGATCACTAAGCACCATTTAATTTAGGGTTTAGGGTTAATCAACCAAGATAGTCAAATTTAGGGTTAATCAACCAAGATAGTCAAATTTCTCCTGGGACTTGTTCGTTTTTTTCTATTTAGGGTTTAGTGTTTGTTTTTCTATTTAGGGTTTATTGTCTATTTTTTGCATCTAATGTTTATTGTTCATTTTTCTATTCAGGGTTTATTGTCTATTTTTCATGTCTAATGTTTATTCGTTTTTCTGTTCAGAGTTTATTGTCTGTTTTTTGCGTCTAATGTTTACTATTCATTTACGTTTTTGTTTTTTGTTTTTTGTTTTTTTCCTATGGTTTAAATACTATTCATGTTTTTTGCAATATTTGAAAATTGAAAACTATTTTAAACATGAAATAAAAGACGATTTTCAAACTTTAAAACATAAAAATTAAAAAATAACAATACATTAACATTTTTTTATGAAAAACAATAAAAATAAATAAAATAGAATATAAAAAATAAAGCTGAATACCTGGAAGGAGGTAAAAATGGTCTAGGGGGTCAGCTGAGGTGAAAAAAATGGGGACCCATGCTCCTCAGAAACACCTGCCCGTTTTTCAAATAGTAAAAATGATGGGAAAATGGTTAAAATAAATAAATAAATACATTTCAAAAACAAACGCCTGTTTTTTTCAAATCGGGTGCCTGATTTGAAATAAACGATTGTTCATTTAGCTTTGGGCACCCGTTGCTAAACGGACGCCCGTTTTTTGTTGGCTTGGGCACCCGAAGCTAAACGGGTGCCCGATTTGTAAAAATCGGGCACCCGTTTCTAGAGGGCTCATTTCCCAACCCGCGGACTTCCGCGGGATTGGGACCCAACTTTGTACATTTACCCATATATCTGGATATATTATTTTATTGACTATTCTATATACTATCAGTATAGTCAAATTTTGCAAGTATATAGATTATTGAGTTATAACTTTGAAAGTAGTTTTTGTCAAACATCTCAACTAATGTCAAAAGGGGAAATTGTTACTACTTATCAAGTTGCCATTAGTTTTATGTTCAAAGTTATTCTTTTATACTCTAGTCGGTTATCTCTACCAAGATATTCAGTTGGCATGCACAATCCAGTCAGTTATTGAAGAAAGTAGTCTCAGAGCGTAGTATACACCGAGCTGTCTACCGAGTATCATTCTATGTCTACCGAGCAGCAAGGATGACACATCGAGTTGTTATACACCTAGCGAAACCTGTTACTAGATTCATTGAACCTGGACATACATATGAAAACGTGTTACAAGATCAAGGAACATCTAACCATTAACACATTGGAAACTGTACTTAAAGATTGTGTATGGTTTTGAGGTCATCTAACCAATGAAATATTTTGCATGGTTATTCATTCGATAAAACATGTTTGTAAGATCGAAGCAATGAATTGATCACCGTCATAAGAGATCTATTTATACAACATGGATTAAGATCAGAAAATATACATGTAGCATGATAGAAAGGAAGATATAGAGATATATGAAGTAAGACATGTAAAAGCACTAAGTGTTATGACTGTTATAGAGACATAGAGGTCACCAAGAAGGATTTCAGAGAACAGTCAAAGAATAGAGTAAAAAGAAGGGTTTACCGAGTTACTATATGGGTTACCGAGGTATGCTATAAGCAGGTAATTTATTCTGAGCACATAGAATCTACTATAACATTCCATATGTAAAGTTGCAGATATTTATAATGATTTTATTATAATATTTTGAAGTTGTAAGAGAAACCCTTAATAGGGTAAAAGACTCTAATCAAGTCTATAAATTGTAAAGCCTCTAACCAGGTGCAACATTTAGTTTAAGTGTTGTAAAATCCTTTAGCAAGTTAGATCTAACAGATCTTGATAGTCCTAATGGGGTAAGCTATCAGAAATAGTTAAATATGTAGCTCTAACTAAGCAACCTTTATTATTGTAGTAGTGAAGTTGTGGGTGCCACCCCCACTGCAGTTTTTCTCTCTAACCAAGAGTTTCTGTGTAACCAAAATATATGTGTTCTGGAGTGAATCATGTATGATTGTTATCTATTTGTTTTAGCTTTATATTATGTTACTGCACTATTCGTTTTATGCATAACAGTAAAGTTATTATTGAAGAAAAGTTTTGAAGTACTGATTCACCCCTCCCCTCTTAGTACATTAGCTTTCCATATTGGGCCTAACAATTGCTATCAGAGCTTCAATCTTGGAAAAGGGTTTAATGGCCTAAAGAGAAAGATCTTATCAATGGAAGGCTATAAACAATCTTGGAGGATTGTTTATCTGCAAGAAGAGTTGGATCATGCTAATCAAGTGATTGCAGACATGCAAAGACAAATGCAAAAATCTCTAAAAGTAAGAAGAAGATTATATGATGATTTGTAGGACTCTCAAGAGTTAGTGGAACAAATCGAGACATCATCTGAGAACAGTATATCTGAAGAGACTGAAGAAATGATTGGAGTATTGAAAGAAAAGAACAAAGCACTAGTTGATCAACTAAAAGCAATGAAAAGAGAACATGAACATTTCAGCACACAGATGACTGAAAATCTTGATGCATTGAGGACAACCGAGGATAAAGTAAGAGATCTAGAAATAGAGAAACAACAACTTGAAGTCTTAGTATCTGATAAGAATGATGAAATCAAAAGGATGACTGGAATTCAACAAAACCTGTCAGATCAACTAGGTTATGCACATCATGAAGCAAATCTAAAAAATGATGAGAATCAAGCATTGAAACTTGAAGTATCAAGGTTGACCAATGAACTTGAAACAGAGAAGAAATCCAAAGAAACACTGAAGAAGAGTTATGAAGCATCAAAGATGTTGGATGAGCAATTGACTACAAGAAGACCCAACAAAGATGCAAGACTCGGTTACAAAGGAAATGACTCTATCGAGAAGGGAATTCATACTACTGAGAGAGGAGAATCATCAAAGCAAGTTGGAAACAAGAATAACATCAAAAGAAAGAAGCCTATTTGCAACTACTATGGAAATCAAGGTCACATTGCCAACATGTGCCAAATTAGAAAAGGTAAGCAACAGAATGTCACTAAGTCCTGATTGTGATTTCTCCATATTTAGCTGGATGAAATCCTGAAAGCTTTTCTATTTGCTTTGGATGAAACATATTAATAAGATTTCAACATCCACATAGACACACACATAAATGCATATACCATATATTTTTTCAGATTCATATCTACCAATTGTGAGGCTAGTTGTTCTTGTACTCCTAATTGCAAGTCATAATTTTTCTATTGAGCCTCTTGTAAGGCTATGCTAGTATTGTCTTCAATGACAAGTTTAGGAAGATTGTTGTTATATGAGGTGTCTCTACAAGAAGCATGAAACTTTGAATGTGATGCATATTCATGGAGTCTACCTATAATTTTTTCATTTCTTGACACTCGCCTCTAAAATGAGCCTTTAAGATGCATAAATTGTCTAGCCTTTTCTTTGGTATTTCCTCTTGTCTTAATCCAGCCCACTGGGAAAATAAATATGATTTAACACTTTGTCTCTACTAATGCAGTGGGCACTTATTCTGGCATTATTCAATGGGCTCAATGGCCACAAACATTTCCTACTGGATTATTGAAATAATGACAATAGTAATACCTTGCAATTTTAGAGATTTTAATTTATACAAACATAATTTTATTCATCAAATTCGTAAACCTTACACCTAAAGATAATGTATATAAAATATAACATTATGTAACTATCCAAATGGAATAAAAATATCATGTCAGTATTACATGTAGTGAACATTTGGAGAGAAAACATTATACTCACATCCTTCTAGAACAATAGTCTGAGGAACCTAAATTGGAAGGACGTTGAAACAAATAACTTGGTTGATAATTCATGTCTTCCAAATAGTCATTTCCTACTCCTATTGTCCTTGCTTCCATTTATAAACAAACATAAATCTTTTTTTTTGTTCTATTTTGAGATTTTGTAATGTTTGAAGGGATGTAAAAGTCTTGTGTAAATTTAGAAAAGTGCATTTGGTGGATTGGATTTCATGCTAATCAACTAAGAAGTAGATGACTACTGCATGAATTGAACAATACATGTTTATTATAGAGAAGGATGCATTTGGGGATGACATTATTAAAATAGTTCATGTGGCATATCTATGCTTTCACATTTTCAATACATGCATACCAATGTAGTTGTATCAAATATTGAATACCCGATGGAGTCATAATCTAGAAGGTCCTCAAAGAAAATAGTCTAGATCGTGTAGAAAGAGTAACACAATGCAAGAAACAACAAAACATATAGAAGATGTTGATTCAAACACCCACAACATCATAGATTCACCATAAACTAACTGGCAACATCTACTGTACATATAGGCTAACAGCCCTGGAACAACTTACATTCCAGATTACAATCCATCTAGACCCCCAAGAGGTATCCAAATTACATAACATGAATTCATCTTCATACCATATTTATCTTCCCTTATAAGGATCAATTACAACAATAAAAATAGCATTTGGAGCACATTCGGGTCAGCCATAAAAGATCGCATTATCTAAAGACAGGAAAATGAAAAGTGTAAGATAGGTCGGACCCCAAAGCATGAAGATCACCTCCACCAAAGACAATAACGAAGTCCAGACCACCAAGGAAGGTCGACCAAGGACCTAGGAACATTGTACGTGGTGCACATTAGATTTGCAAGTCGAGAAATTTCTCCGCAAGAGAATAAATCTCCAACTAGCCGTTAAGCTCAAAACTACTCCGGAACTAAGAAATAGCCAATCCAAAAGCAACAACTTGCTGGAAAAGAGTCCAAATGAAGTATAAATCTAGAATAAGTAATAAGAATACTTCTGGAAGCCAAGAATCTGATCCGCAATGGAAAATGGACAACTATTGGAGAATTCCAAAAGTAACATAGAAACAAGAACAACTGAAAAGAAGATATATTTTTAGTTGATACAAGATTGCTCAATGGTTGAGGATGCTCCTGCATCGGACACCCTAGATGGAAAAAGATATTCCATGAGAGGCAACTCATAAACATCAAAAAGGATTCAGAATATAGACCCCATGCTCATTTCTGTTCAAAATGTCCTCTTTGTCTACAAAGTTCTCCCTCTTTACCCCTTCCCATAACTCAGTTGAAGTCCCCAACTTCTTTTCCTCTTCTCCCCTTTTTCCTTGCTTCATACCTGCATACTATCTCTTATTACTCCCCTCTTTCTTTAGCAAATTTGATCTATTCCTTCCACCGACACTCATCTTATCTGCCACCACATGTCTAACTTCACTACCATCTGGTACCATGTTGCTAACAGTCCCATCCACAAGAGCCTTCTTCAAATCCATTTCATCATTCGGTATAACTTTTTCATCCTACTTCTCAATACTACAACTCTTCACAAGACTCAAGTTCTTCACTTCCTTCTCTTTCTCCTTCAAAGAAGCCAAACTAAACTTTTGTCCATCCTTTTTGGTGCAGGAGCACCTAGCCTCATTTTTCACCACAAGTTTGATAGCAAGTTTGGTTCTTATTAGTTTTAAGTTGGAATGTTGTCTAAGATGTTTTTGAAGTTGTTCTAGGTTGTTTAGATGATTTTTGAACTCATTGTGTGGTCTTGGTTTCCTGTTTTCATCTTTTTGCTCAAAATGGCCAGTTTGGAGTTTCTTGGCAAAATGTTGGGAAAAGTGAGTTTTTAATATGTTTTTATTTTGAAAAGTGTTTAGGCATGTTTTTTTCTTTGTTTTTAGGTGTGAGTAGTGTTCTAAGATGATTGGTGGTTTTTGAGATCAACCTTGCATCATCTAGGCATCAATAGTTGTCATTTTAGACACGAAAATGTCAAATTTGTGTGCTCTTGGAAATGTACCTATCTGTACATGAGGATAAATGACTTGGAGAGGTATTTATTCTCTTGTTTGAGCCATTGTAAGGGTTGATCATTTGGAATTATCAAGCACTTTGCAAGTTTGCACCATTTTTACCTTGTTTTTCACTATGTTTTGACTCCATGTGAGCAGCAGTCCATACACCTGCTGTACATGGCTATACTATTTTTGCATTTTCCAGTACTCTTATGTTTCTTGAAGCTTTTCCCTTTGGTGGCATTTAATTTCATTAAGTTTTGAGTTTTGTGCAAAAATATTTAGTTTTGACAGTTTCACTGCCTTGTCTAGGAAATTGGCAAAGATGCTTGACCAACTTGGCTTCTTGAGGCCCTAAATGCTGATGGCTTCCCAAGAACTAGTTGGTCAACTTGTAATATATGTACATACTTGTTTTGATTTCAAAAGTGGAAGTGTAAGGAGTTTTGTGGCCATGGAGCCCTAGGCAAGTGTGCCATTTGGCTAGGGTCTCTGAAGAAGTTTGATGCTTTGCTCTTCCATAGCAAATGCACTCATCAAATTATCAGACCTGTTTTGATGTTTAAGTTTTAATGTAAAGGAAAAGAGTATTTCTAAGCCATAACGAGGATGATTTCATTTTTAGTTTGTGAAAAAGATGTAAAAGACAGTGAGTCATTGTTTTGGAGTTAATTTCCTTTCACTTGCTTACTCTCCACCATACATTGGAGTTTGTAAAGCATTGTACCTCTCTCTATTTGTTTGCAAACAAGATCAAGGAATGGTTTTTTGACCTTTCCCATGGGTCTTGAGGTTTCCAAAGATCAATTAATTCAATCCTTTAGGCAAGGTTGTAATGCCCAGCTGGCTATCACAGTCATTTATGACTAATTTTTGTATTCTTGGTTGATTGGTTTTTGTAATCTTCCTCTTCCAAGTGGCAGGTATGAAGGACATCAAGCATCAAAAGGAAGAGCATTTCTAAGAAAGCACAAATCAGACCTTCAAATAAGAGTTTTTGATAGTGTAAAGTGCAGGTCCAAAGTGAAAGACAGTGAGAAGGCAAAAAAATGCAGTCATAATTTCCTTGATAGTGAACAACTCTTTGTTTGTAATTGCCTAATGGATTTTGTGCAGGATTAATGTGATTCTCTTTTTTTCCTAATGATAGATGAGTTCACATGATTTGAATGTATTTGGGTACTCATGTAACTGATGTGTTTGTAGACAGCAAGAATGGAAAAGTTATCATTGTTGCATACCCCTCATGAGCAATTTTTGTAAATCTTGTTCCCTAATCTTGGAATGGTGTAAAACTATATTTTTTTAGCTTAAATAGCATATAAAATTGTAGAACCAAGTTTGCATGGTTCATATTGAAGGTCTTAAACTTGTTAGTCCATGTTTACCACCAAAACCCTTCCAAACCCTCCTTTTTGCACCCATTTTTGGGACAGTCATGAAGAAGGCTTAAGGGACCCTAAAACTTAGAAAATATTCAAGAACCCCCAAAAGGGTATCCGTATATAGATTCTTTTAGTCTGGAAGTTCATCGTTGGAGCAGGGTGAGCACAAAACCCCAAAAGGAGGGCTAATTCCTTGTAGCCCGTTTTAGGCCTAAAAATTGGTTTTTGTCAAATCGGGTGCACCAAAGAGGGTTGCAAAGCATAAAAGCCATTAAATCCAGTTGAGACAAGTTGTTCTTGCATACATTGAACATATTTGGTGAGGTAGACTCCATAAGTTGGTTGTAGCATTTGAGAAGGTTCACTACACTCCAAAACGTAGAAGGCCAAAGACACCCATGGGGGTATAACTTTACACAAACTTGCAATCGAATAAAAGAAGACCTTGTCCAGTCAGAGAATATTTCAAGACAAAGGAATGAATGCCAATTGAGTGAGTAAGGTGTTAGATTACCAAGCTAGAGAAACTATGGAGTTGAAGCCCTTGAGCAACCAAGAAGTTTTTGTCTTAGGGAGGTGGAACAAGGAGAGTATCTAGGTTGTCTATGAACCAGTTTGCACTCTGATTTAAGTAACAAAACTTTGAAACTAGCAAGTACCTATTACTTAGTGAACATACAAGCCTATTAGGCAACCCATTTGCACTATCTCCCTATCACTTTTCAATAGTGATCAGGTTTCTTCTACAATCATAAAGATCTCGTCTATCAAACTATCAAGGTCTACCCAACAATACATGACAAGCACTCATAGACACAACATCACACAAGACTTCATCTTTGAAGGCTCCAATATTAGAATTCACCAAGAACTTCTCTCTCATCTCTACCACATGATCATCTTTTAACCAACTCACCTTGTAAGGACCAGGATGTTGGGAGTGGTTGTCGTTGTACCAAAAGATCAATCTATCAATACCCAATACAACCATTGGACTTATAAAATCCATGGGAGGTGGTTAAGCCATGCCACAAACACATCGCTTTTGTTGCACAAAGACCAAGAGCACACACCTTGCAACAATCCCCCCCTCAGCATAAGCGGGGTTTGAACTCGTGACCCACCTTTGATACCAATTGTTGGGAGTGGTTGTCGTTGCACCAAAATATCGATCTGTCAATGCTCGACACAACCACTAGACTTATAGAATCCACAGGAGATGGTTAAGCCATGTCCCAAACATACCGCCTTTGCTGCACAGAGACTAAGGACACACACCTTGCAACAAAGGATGCTCAAGCCTCTTCAAACCAAGCTTCTCTACCATCTCCTCTAATACCAATTTTCAGTACTACTAGTATCCACAATAACCTTACAATACTTACCACCTGATTTGCCTACAGTCCATAAATGATTCTTCCTTTGTGTAGGTCTGGTTTCTTCCTTGCTCTACTCCACCAAGATTCTTCTAAACATAAGGGATTCTCCCTACTCGAGTGCTATCATGTTCTCATCTGCAACTCTAGTATCTGGTTCCTCTCGTGCTATGAAACTCCTTGCCATTTCTTTATCAGTCCTCAAGGAACACTCATAAGATCTATGTTCGGTTTATTCACACTTGAAATTTTTCTCATGAATTCCCTACTGCTACTGCCATTCACTATGTCTTCTAATTTGGTTCTTTACTCCATTTAGATCTTGACTCATCTTCAGTAGTCTTCTTCTCCATACTATCACTCATCTGCCCTATATTCATTGCATATCTCTCTCTTCCCTTAGGGCTATTCTAATGTCTTCTTTTCACTTTATCTTTAGCCTTCAAAGTGAATTGGAAAGCCTCCTCCACTATAGAAATCTTTATCATACTCATCTCATGTTGCAAGTTAAACCCAAGTCCATTTATGTATCTAGCCACCTTCTCTCTGTCCATCTCTCTATGTCCAGATAGAATCATCACTTTGTAGAATTCCTCAGTATACTCTTTCACACTCATGTTCCTCTACTTCAAGTTCTGCAACTTCTTGAACAATTCCAACTCAAAGTTGTTAGGCCCAATATGGAAAGCTAATGTACTAAGAGGGGAGGGGTGAATCAGTACTTCACAACTTTTCTTGAATAATAACTTTACTGTTATGCATAAACAGAATAGTGCAGTAACATAAAATAAAGATAAAACAAATAGATAACAATCATACATGATTCACTCCATAACACATATATTTTGGTTATGCAGAAACTCTTGGTTAGAGAGAAAAACTGCGGTGGGGATGGCACCCACAACTTCACTACTGCAATAATAAAGAGTGCTCGGTTAGAGTTACATATTAGCTATTTCTGATAGCTTACCTTGTTAGGAGTAACAAGATCTGTTAGATCTACCTTGCTAAAGGATTTTAAAACACTTAATCTAAATGTTGCACCTAGTTAGAGGCTTTACAATTTATAGACTTGATTAGAGCCTTTTACCCTGTTAAAGGTTTCTCTTTCTACTTCACAATATTACAATAAAATCATTACAAATATCTACAACTTTACATCTGAAATGTTATAGCAGATTCTATGTGCTCAGAATAGATTACCTTGCTTATAGCATACCGCGGTAACCCATATAGTAACTCGGTAAACCCTTCTGTTTACTTTGTTCTTTGACTATTCTCTGAAAATGTTCTCGGTGACCTCTGTGTCTCTGTAACAGTCTTCTTACACACATGTACACACCCTTAACTCATGCTGTATAAATAGATCTCTTAAGACGGTGATCCAATTCATTGCTTCGATCTTACAAACATGATTTATCGAATGAATAACTATACAAAATATTTCATTGGTTAGATTGATCTCAAAATCATACGCAATCTTCTGGTGCAATTTCCAATGTGATAATGGTTAGATGTACCTCGATCTTGTAACACGTTTTCATATGCATGTCCAAGTTCAATGAATCTGGTAACACGTTTTCATATGCATGTCCAGGTTCAATGAATCTGGTAACACGTTTCACTCGGTGTATATAACTTAGTCTGTCATCTTTGTTGCTCGATAAACATGAAAAGATACTTGGTAGACAGTTCGGTGTATACTGCATTCTATGACTACATTCCTCTATAACTGACTAGATTGTGCATACTGACTTCTCTGTGTATACCGACTGCATGATTCGGTAGTGTTAACCAACTAGAGTATATAGTATGACTTTGAATATAAAAACTAATGGCAATTTGATAAGTAGTAACAATCTCCCCTTTTGACATTAGTTGAGATGTTTGACAAAAACTACTTTTAAAGTCATAACTCAAAAATCTATATACTTTGCAAAATGACTATACTTGAAAGTATATACAATAGTCAATGAAATAGTATATTCAGATATACTCCCCTTATCATTATACTGTACAAAACTCTGGTTTTGCATGCTCGGTTCTGGGCTTGTGTGCTCTGCTTACTATCCTTGGATACTCTACATACTATACTCGGTATACTCCCCCTGTATTCAATACTCTGAATACTATATCAAAACTATATAACCAAAACTATATTACTCCCCAAATATATAGTATCACCAAATATATTGTATTGCTCCCCCTTTTTGACAAACATGAAAAACTTAATTTCCATCCGGGGGTGGTAACTGGTCACAAATGGATTTGTACTTTTTTCGATCATCGGTGAGAGCGAGAGAGAGGGCATCCTTTACACTTTCCATTAAAGAATTTTGTGCTTGAATATCAACCAATAGTGATATTAAGCCATCAAGAGTGCTTCCCTCTTGTGTAGTAGATAGGTGTGTGGCTCGATTAATCTGTTCCTGAACTGATGAAAGATGAGGAAGGAATAATGTCTGGAGTGTCATTATATCCATCCTGATCTTATGTTCTTTATTTCTTAGTTCCAATTGTTGAGCCATGAGTTGTTGAAGCTTGGTATAAAAATTTTGAACTGAATTGGGCTCAGGGGTCAACTTATTTGAGAGATCGGTGATCTCTTTCTCAATTGCATCAGTTTTATTCTTGATATCTTTAATGAATATAGAAAATGTACAGAGTTTCTGAAATAAATAGAGAATGTGCTTGAGTTAAGGGGACAACTCAGTAATAAAATTGTTAAGTTTGACTTTGCCCAATAGCTAGAGCTTTCTGTACCTCTTCTATCATTTTTACAGTAAGCTCCTTGTCTTTTAGCTTGCTCAAATACTTAGTTGCATCTACTCTGGATGTTTCTATTTGATTAAGGAGTTCATCCAGTTGAATGTAGATGGCTGCATCAGTTGACACTGTAGCTATAGGTAGCATATCTGATAGCAGTGTCTTCACCTTTTGAAGTACTTTATTCTTCTTTTGTATGGCCATCTATTTTTCTTGTTCAGTCTTTGCTTTGCATAGTTCACCAAAATCAATGAGTGCTTGCCCCTTTAATTTTGATATATCCACATTGGGCAACACTATTGGTTTAGATAAATCAACTTTGATACTATGTTTTTTCACCTTCTTCTCTTTACCTTTGGTCGGTTGGACCAAGACAATAGCTTGAGAGGCTTGCTGACCCTCGGTAGGTTGCTCGGTAGAGGTAACACTTTGGTCGGTTCCTGTAGCTGCTATGGTGTCTTTTGGTGTCTCGGTACTGGGTGTCTCAGTTGCTACATTTTCAGTGCTCGACGGTGCTTGAGAGGTCTGTTCTTGAGTAGTATCTTCTCCTGTTGTAGACTTGTGACCTTCAGTGCCTTGTGTTGTATCCTGAGGAGCTTCGGTAGAGACAGGTTGAGTGATCGGTGGATAAGGCTAAACTTGTTCTAAAACAGATTCACTAGATACAAGTAATGCATATGTAGTGCCTTCTATAATCTCCTGCTCTGGTTCCTTTGTATCCATGACATCTTCATCAATTTGAATAGTGTTAGCCGGGTCTTGTTTGGTAACATTAGGACCATACTCGGTGACATTGTGCTCATGCTCAGTGACATCAACAATTTCAACTATAGATTGTTCACCAGCATCTTTGATTTTGAAGATTTCTTGCCATTTTTCTTTTGTCTCATTCTCTACGTCAATATATAGCCCATTCATCAGTTTTCAGACTCTCTGTTTGACAAGAAATTTTGAATTGTAGGTTGTCAAATGTTCCTTTATTTCTGCTACAGACATATCAGGAAATAGATGGACTAGACTTCTTTCTCTGATTTGTTTCTCTGAGTCCATTACATACTTCCACCTATTATCAATATGCAAGTAAAGTTCATTTGGAAGTGGCTTTACTAGTTCCAATGGAGCTAGCCGAAACTTTAGAAGTCTGCAGATGACAACTTCTTCAATTTGTCTCTTCTCATCATTATTTCTGGTTTCATACTTGACATATCTAAAAGAACCAAATCCACCATATTCTTTCAGATTGGCACAAAAGTTTTCAACACTATGTATATTTACCTTCTTGCTCTTGACAATCTACAATTTATTTGCATCTTTAGATTCTATATCACAAGACTCTTTTGTCAAAATGAGTCTCCGAGTAGACTTCTTGTAGGTCTTGGTTACCTTGGGAGTAGTAACACTCTTTTGTTTCTTACTCAGTGATGCGGCTGATGCTCTAGTGTTAGGTCTCTTTGTTGGAGGAGTTGGTAGGGCATTTGAAGTGTCCTATTTCTTTATTTTTAACACTTTGCCCTTAGGCAGTTTGGTGCTCAGTGTTATAGCTACCTCTTGAGCTTCTGATTTCTCTTCGGTAATGGCAAGAGTGCCTTTGACAGGTGTAGAGGAAGAGTCTTCTCCAAATTTCTTTGTTAAAACCTTTATCATCTTTGTTGCTTTTCTTGTAGCTCTGGGTACTACAATGCTCATTTTTACTTTTCTCTTCACTTCTCCATAGGTTCCATACCTCAGCTCGGTAGCATGCCTTGGTAATGTAAGGAATGCATCAATTTGTTGTTGTGTGATGTCAAAGTTAATCTCGTAACCCATAGGTGGCAAAGATTGAGTTCTTGGTTCCACAACATTCACATAATAGTAACCGATGTCTACCTCAAAGCATATGTCATCTTTATATTTCTCCACTAGCTGGGGTGGAATTCAGTACCTGTTGTGCATCTTCTCTTGAAATTTTCTGAAATAATCATCCATTATGTCATTGAAATTATCAACTAGTTTCTTGATAAAGTCATTAATCTGATGGGTGATTGGTCGGTGTAGCTCCCAAACTACTTTACCGACTAATGGAAAGAATTTTTCAAAGTAGAAAAACATGCATACAAGAAGTGAACCAAACTTTAGTGTATTTGCCGAGTTGTTCTTCTTCGGCTTCCTTATTGTGTTCAGATTCTCAAACAGGTTCTTCAATAACACTTCACATAAGTCAATTTTCATTCCCTTTTTCACAATTTTATAGGCTATGTCAACTGCTACACAGGGTACACTATTTTCCCTTGCTAATTGGAAGAAACAGTAACCAATTACTCTAATAGCAAACTTAAGTTCTGCATCAGTGACATTGTTCAGTTTTAATCCTCTATAATCAGATTCAACTCCAGTTAAACTGATCAATTCCTTCCGTGATATCATCTTTTGAGCTCGTGCATGATCATAGATAGGATAACCGGTGATCACATGAATGATTTCCTTGGTGATTTTAAATGGTTGCTCTTCTAGCCACATGAAATCATCATGAACTCTACTCAAAACAAACTTGACCCATTGGGGTTTGAACACACGAAGATAGGTTAGGGCTTCAGTCAGTCCTTTTATTTTGATGTGTTCATACTTGTTATTTAATACACCATCGATACATAGTTCATCATAGGTGTCTCTTATCTCAACATGACCTAGTTCATCAACACGGCATTTGGTGAAGAATCTAACATCTTCGACTAATAAGACTCAATCCGGGATGAGTGAAAAGGCAGTTTTGTCATCCGGTTCGGAGGCGACTTTAGGAGTCAAAGAGTATTTTAGTGAGGGCTTCTCTACATTCTTGACAACAATGGGATCTTGGATCTTGGGCGCCATTGAATATTTCAGGTAAAAACTTAGCAAACTATCCTTAGGGTTTGATGGTTTACAAACGACAGACACTTCACACTTAGTAGATAATAACAATTTGATAAGATCAGTAAGCTAGCTTAACAGTGCAATGAAATTTGATGGAAATACCTTGAATTCACTTTGAATGAGGTTTGATTGCCTTGGAATCACTCTGCTCTGCTCTTTCAAAAACTTGGTAAGTGTAAATGACCGCGAAAATGCTTTTAAGTACACAAAATACCTTATCTGGCTCCATGTGGCTTAGGTCAAAAATATGAAATGCACTCAGTTCACCTTTAACCAATTTACTCTCCTTTCTCGTTTTAACCAAGTAACCAAATTTCCTTCATTTACTAACTTGACAGGCTTCCTGTATTCACTGACTTAACAGGTTTCCTGTAAAGTACTTTTAATAGAATTTTAAACTTACTAACGCATCTTAACTATGCAGATTTTGAATTTAGTACATAATAGAATAGGAACTGTTATGATTTTAACCTTCAGAGAATGTAGTCCCTTAATACCTTTACCGATTAATTTGGAATAGGTGCACCTAACTCGGTAGGTAAGGTGCTTTCTTCATTTGACACAATTTCCTTCTTTTTCCAAATCATTTGTAATTTGCCTCTTATTTCTTCAGTGTCTCCTCTAGGTTGATCTCTGCAATCTCTAGCCAAGTGTCCAACTTTGTGACAATGAAAGCATGCCATACCAGGATTTCTCCATGATTTTTGGTTGTTCATTCCAAACCTTATAAAATAGTTGGCACTAATATGTCCATATCTTCCACAACATTCACACCATATCCTTGTATTGTAATCCCATGGTACTGCTGCATATTATCGGTGAGGATCTGTGTGAGTTCGGTAACTTCTAGTGTTTGCTTGGTGTGCAGACCACATGTAGTTCTTTTTCTTAAGCCAGCACTTCTCAGTACTATGTCCATATCTATTGCAGTTTCTACAAAACCCTTTGGATTTTTCCTTCTGATAGTTGTTAACAGACTTTGTCCTACATTGATTAGATGTGTGACCATATTTATTGCAATTGTAACAATAACCATTGCACTTAGTGATATTCGGTTGCTTACCTTTTCTGATTTGGCATATGTTGGCAGTGTGACCTTGATTTCCACAGTAGTAGCAAATAGGCTTCTTTCTTTTGATGTTATTCCTTTTTCCAGCTTGCTTTGATGATTCTCCTCTCTCGATAGTATGAATTCCTTTCTCAGTAGAGTCTTTTCCTTTCTAACCGAGTCCTGCATCTTTGTTGGGTCTTCTTGTATTCAGTTGCTCATCCAACATCTTTTATGCTTTATAACTCTTCTTTAGTGTTTATTTGGATTTCTTCTTTGTTTCAAGTTCATCGGTCAACCTTGATACTTCAAGTTTCAATGCTTGATTTTCGTCATTCTTCAAAATTGCTTCATGATGTGCATAACCTAGTTGATCTGTCATATTTTGTTGAATCCCAGTCAATCTTATGATTTCATCATTTTTATCAGATACTAAGACTTCAAGTTGTTGTTTCTCTCTTTCTAGATCTCTTGCTTTATCCTTAGTTGTCCTTAATGCATCTAGATTTTTAGTCATTTGTGTGCTGAAATGTTCATGTTCTCTTTTCATTGCTTTTAGTCGATCAGCCAGTGCTTTGTTCTTTTCTTTCAATACTCCAATCATTTCTTCAGTCTCTTTAGATATACTATTCTTAGATGATGTCTCAATTTGTTCCACTAACTCTTGAGAATCCTGTAAATCATCAGATAATCTTCTTCTTACTTTCAGAGATTTTTGCATTTGCCTTTGCATGTCTACAATCACTTGATTAGCATGATCCAGCTCTTCTTGCAGATATACAATCCTCCGAGATTGTTTGTAGCCTTCCATTGATAAGATCTTTCTCTTTAGGCAGTTAAACTCTTTTCCAAGATTCAAGCTCTGATACCAATTGTTAGGCCAAATATGGAAAGCTAAAGTACTGAGAGGGGAGGGGTGAATCAGTACTTCAAAACTTTTCTTGAATAATAACTTTACTATTATGCATAAATAGAATAGTACAATAACATAAAATAAAGCTAAAACAAATAGATAACAATCATACATGATTCACTCCATAACACATATATTTTGGTTACGCAGAAACTCTTGGTTAGAGAGAAAAACTGTGATGGGGATGGCACCCACAACTTCACTACTGCAATAATAAAGAGTGCTCAGTTAGAACTACATATTAGCTATTTCTGATAGCTTAACCTGTTAGGATTTTACAACACTTAATCTAAATGCTGCACCTCATTAGAGGCTTTACAATTTATAGACTTGATTAGAGTCTTTTACCCTATTAAAGGTTTCTCTTTCTACTTCACAATATTACAATAAAATCATTACAAATATCTGCAACTTTACATCTGAAATGTTATAGCAAATTCTATGTGCTCAGAATAGATTACCTTGCTTATAGCATACCTCAGTAACCCATATAGTAACTCGGTAAACCCTTCTATTTACTCTGTTCTTTGACTGTTCTCTGAAAATGTTCTCGGTGACCTTTGTGTCTCTGTAATAGTCTTCTTACACACATGTACACACCCTTAACTCGTGCTGTCTAAATAGATCTCTTAAGACGGTGATCCAATTCATTGCTTCGATCTTACAAACATGATTTATCGAATGAATAACTATACAAAATATTTCATTGGTTTGATTGATCTCAAAATCATACACAATCTTCTGGTGCAATTTCCAATGTGATAATGATTAGATGTGCCTCGATCTTGTAACACGTTTTCATATGCATGTCCAGGTTCAATGAAGCTGGTAACACGTTTCACTCGGTGTATATCAACTTGGTGTGTCATCTTTGTTGCTTGGTAGACATGAAAAGATACTCAGTAGACAACTCAGTGTATACTACATTCTGTGACTGCTTTCCTCTATAACTGACTAGACTGTGCATACCGACTTCTCTGTGTATACCGATTGCATGATTTGGTAGTGTTAACCGACTAGAGTATATAGTATGACTTTGAATATAAAACTTAATTGAAATTTGATAAGTAGTAACAATAGTCTCCTGGAATGAATTTAGCCTTCAATCTTGCAACCATATGTCTCCACCAGGTGATTTTCATCTCACCATTCTCCACTCTATCTCTCTGTAACTATTTCCACCATAAAGAAGCATGCCCTTTCAATTTAGTTTGTACTAACCTAACCCTCTTCCAATCTCTAATATCCTCAAACTCAAAATAGTCCTCCAATCCTTCGATCTAGTCTATCAGGTCTTCTGGATTTAACGTACCTAAAAAGTTAGAAACCTGCACTTTATGAACTTTACTCACTTGTGCCACCACTCTAAGGAATCTTTCTTCCATTTCATCTTCTAGTCCTTCAGCCTCTTCAACTTCCAGTTCCTCTTGAACCTCTTCATACTCATCCTCCGATTCTAGATTCCTCAACAAAAAAGCCAACACATTTTGAATCTCATTCCTCATCTCATTTATGAAATATACCATCATCTGCTTTACCCTTCGAGGGTTCATCCTTCTTGGCGACATCTTCTCCTTTCTCTAGTGAAAATGCTTTGGCTCGATGATCTAACTACAAGTTTCAATTGCCTCTTTGTTGGTAATATATTAAACACTCTTGTATCCTGCCTTGAATTGGCGACCCGTTCACCCAAGGAAATTGTCAAGGTTCGCAACCAGCTTTGATACCACTTGATGTAGTCATTATGTGGAGGGTCCTCAAAGAGAACAATCTAGATCATGCTTCAAGAGTAACACAATGAAAGCAACAAAAAAAACATAGAGAAGATGTTGATTCAAACTTCCACAACATCATAGATTCTCCATAAACTAATCGACAACATCCAGTGTACATACAGGCGCTAATAGGCCTAGAACAACTCACGTTCTAGATTACAATCTATCTAGACCCCCAATTGAAATTACATAACATGAATTCATCTTCATACAATATTTAGTTTCCCTTCTAAGGATCGATTAGAACAATATAAATAACATCCAGAACATATCCGGGTCGACCATAAAAGATCACATTCTCCAAAGATAGGCAAATGAAACATGTAAGATAGGTCGAACCCCAAAGCATGAAGATCACCTCCGCCAAAGACAATAACAAAGTGCGGACTACCAAGGAAGGTCGGCCAAGGGCCTAGGAACATTGTATGTGGGGCGAATTAGATTTGCAAGTCAAGAAATTGCTTCACAAGAGAAGAAATCTCCAACTAGTCGTTAAGCTCAAAACTGCTCCAGAACCAAGAAACAACCAATCCTAAAGCAATAACTTGCTGGAAAAGTTTCCAAATGAACTAGAAATCTAGAACAAGGAATTAGAACACATCTAGAAGCCAAGAATCTAATCCAAAACAGAAAATGGACAACTATAGGAGAATTTCAAAAGTAACATAGAAACAAGAACAACTGAAAAGAAAATACATTTTTGGTTGATGCAAGATTGCTCAATGACCGTGGATGCTCCTGCATCAATACCCCATGTAGTATTGTCTAATACTTTAAACATCTGCTGGTCCTATTGTCATGGCCACCTTTTTACCCAAGTGAACATGACACAACACTAAATTTTATTTTTTTACTTCAAAAATAATTACATAATATTTTAATGTAAATGCAAAGCCTATAATGTACAGACTTAAGAGATATAACAAATCATAAATAAATTGCACCAAACTTAACTAATTTGCAAAATATATTATTTTTATAAAGTTGCAACATAATGCAATTGTAAAACAACTGGCAGTCGTAAAATATAATTGGTGTCCATGCAAACTAAGACTAAATATTAAGACAATGATATATTGCCTTTTTTACTTTAGATCACAATGTACCTGTTTATTGCCCAATTTCCTCTCACACTCTAACATGATGTAATTTCCCTCCCCCTCACACCTGCACTTGCAAGATGTCTACATGTCTAGGATCTCAACACAAAATCAAAGGATAGTTAGATACATAATGATCAATTATTAAATCGCATCCTTACTTTTTCTGGATCAATCAAACAATAATCACCTACTAAGTTTGTATAGAAGAACAAGGTATGCATAATATTGGGTATGAGTGGAGAGAACAATCAAAACTTAAAAGGGCAAGACCTAAGGGCCATACCTAGTGTCTCGGGGGCTCATCATAGATGGCATTGCCTACGTGAAGGTGCATAGACTTTGTAGTTCATAAAACAATGTAAAACCCATCTATAATGATGGTATATGAGTGGGTATACAACCCTTTCTAGGGTTTAGTACCCTAGACAATTTTTTTTTCTCGTCGGCTGCTACCCACTTAGGTGAAACAGAGACAGAATCAAGTAGCTAGTTCTATTATAGAGATCGAACACATGTAGGTCTCTTCACACAATTTTCTCAAGGACAAATACAATTAAATGACAATAATTGATCATAGCCCAATTAAATACTTAAGAAATACTATCTCTTGAGTTACAATAATTTTAGGTTATGCCTCAATTAGGATTCACTTATCATAATAAGAAAACTAAATATAGATGGAGGGGAGTAATTTTTTTTTTTTTTTGGAGTTGAGGTCTATATTAGGTGCACATATAGGACCTCCGAAAATCTACCACCCAACCCTAAATTTAAATAGTCTCCCCCTACTCACACACTGATACTATATATGTCATGCATTCGAGGGTTTCTGCTAAATATATGAGAAAAATCAAATTTAGCTTCCTCTCTTGGTCATATATACATCCTACCACTCTTGGAGTGCCTACAATAATATGATCTAAGTTATTAAGCAGTACACTCATACAGAGTATGGAAGCGGCAGTTGTGGAAACTGTAATTAAAAAAAAAAAAGGAAATTTCCTCTGTTTATCTACGCTTACTCTGTAAGATTATTTTTTTTAATTTTATTTTCTTTAAAAAGTGATGATAATTTTTATACAACATTATAAAATTAACGTTTATTGTCTGCTTCAAACACATCGGCTACCAAAATTCTTTCATCTGTACTGTGTAGTAGAGGGCATACCATTATCATCTCTTTAACTTATTATTTTCTTCTTTACAAATTTTAATTATTGAACAACATATTTCTTCACAACTTTTTGTCATTTTAGTGGTCCTTACATTTCAGATCAGGACGTGGAGATACAGAAGGTGATTTTTGAAATCTCAATGTAAGTTATTCTTTTCCCAACGTACTCTAAAAGTCGTGAGAGGACATAGAAGGTTCATTTTTCCTCTTTGGAAGTTACAATATAGCGTAAAACCGAAGGGCTCAAATTTAATTTTATGGCACACGGTCATATCTTGTCTCTGTCAACTGAGCAGAGATGAAGTTCTAATTTCAGTACGCTTTCCTATATATCTCTATTTTTATTTTACTTGTTTATGTGTTTACTTAGAAAGGAATATGTAGTTTTGTTTTGTTTTGTTTTCCTCTTTCAAGCAACAACTGGAAATGGATGTAAATAATAGAAATGTATGCCAGCAGTAAGAGAAATATTTGATTAACAAGCATTTCAAAATCATACAATACTTTCACGAATGCATACATTGATTTGAGAAGAAGTTGCCCTTACCATTTTCTTATCCCTTCTTATGCAATGATTGCAGACTTCGCGCAAAATGGATTTGTTAAAACAAAGCTCTCAAATCTTTCAAGCAAATGTAATTGCACGGGTTTAGGTCCAAGTCCCACAACCTTTGCCTGAATCCTCCCTGCCTGTGCGAGAATGGGAGTTTTGGAATGGGCAAGGATATCTAACCAAGTATAAATTGCAGAAAATTTCTATCCAATGTTGTCATTGCTGCAACCCCACGCTACACTCCCCCTCACACGTAGCCCCTCAGCAGAGGCAGATGCATACCCAATACATTTGTTGAAAGGCTTTAGAAAGTATCACACAAATGCAGTTGGCAGGCATTAACAATCTCTGCGAAACCACCCAGAAAATGGATTTTGTTGAGGATTTAGAAACTATCAGCAAATATATTGGCATGGTCACAAATGCCCTGATGGCAGGTTACCCCCAAATTAGATATGTTGCCATGGTTCTCAAGATTTTGGTCCCCCCAGGAAAATACAACTGGTTGCATATGACCAAGAGTAGTCTCCCCTTCATGACAAAAGCCAGCAGGATTTAGAAACTATCAGCAAATATATTGGCATGGTCACAAATGCCCTGATGGCAGGTTACCCCCAAATTAGATATGTTGCCATGGTTCTCAAGATTTTGGTCCCCCCAGGAAAATACAACTGGTTGCATATGACCAAGAGTAGTCTCCCCTTCATGACAAAAGCCAGCAATTTCCCCCCTATTCTTTGACCAACCATCCCTTACTAATTCTCCTCATACCCTTCCTCTCCCCCATAACTGTTTAATATTTTTCTCTTCCAAGGAAGGACAGCGTATGGGGTTTCCAGAAGTTGTACTGCATCGAATTAAATGGCTTTTGTGTCTATGCAAGAGTTGTAGTTAGGTGGGCAGTTGAAGGAGAGTAGCATGAACAACCAGGGGTGGCTGAAAATGGTGTTAGGGGGCAGTTGAAAATGGCGTTAGGGGAAGAGCATCGGTAGTCATCATATCTAACTTTCGCACTCACAGATCCTAAACTGTACATAGAATTTTTTAATTTTTTTTAGTTGTCTTCATATGCGACTTAACTGCTTATAGCTATTGATCTGACTTCTAGGTAGTAACTATGCATGCTGTGGAATCAGTTATGCCCACAAAGGTAAAAAAGTACACATTTCAAAGGGTCGCCATACCTAACTAAAGATGTTCCAGTAACCGTCCACTCAAAATCGCCAGTACTTGTGGACACATGTCTCAATAGTTTTGCACAAATGTTCCAATAGTGGTACACAAATGGACCAATTATGAACAAAAATTTACAAAAAATGATCGGCTATTGATACTCTTCCCCTAGATCATATGGGTGGCATGGACAATATGTTCTAAGCAATATGTTCTAAGCTGACAAACTTGGTACACATCATTAATTTATATTGTCAACTTGAATTTACATCAACTCAATCTAGCCCTCTCAATCTGTTATTGAGTTAATTTTATTAAGGCTACTAGTTTTGTTGTGAAAGAGGTACATTATATAGTTAAAAATATCTTTGAATGCCTCTATAATTTAGTTACACATTTTATGGGCATAAGTTCTAAGCTGACAAACTTGGTACACATCATTAATTTATATTGTCAACTTGAATTTACATCAACTCAATCTAGCCCTCTCAATCTGTTATTGAGTTAATTTTATTAAGGCTACTAGTTTTGTTGTGAAAGAGGTACATTATATAGTTAAAAATATCTTTGAATGCCTCTATAATTTAGTTACACATTTTATGGGCATAAATGTTTTGCTCCTCTCAATGAGGCAAGAATGTGAATTCAACAACGCCTTGCATTTTTCTTTAACTTTCTTAATGTATAATAAAGGTAACCATAATACTTTTCTTTTAACTCTATCTCTTTGTATCAATAGAAAGTGTGGTAAAAAGAGATATCGCACAAAAATGTGATAAAATAAAATACATTTTATTTCCTCATTCACAATCATTTCTTGCTGATTTATCACTTGATTATTATTTATATCATATTTTAAGAAATCAATATCTTAAATAAATATATTAAGATAATTATAATTTATAGTTAATCGTAGTTATTAAGTACAACTTAATGGAACTAAGTTAAAACATATAGTTTATTTTCATTAATATGATAGTATTTTCTATTGTCCATTATATGTCTATGTGTGTGTGTTAGATCTAAAAATATGAACTTCGAACAACTTCTTATGTTCTACCTCCCTTCATGATGGTTTATTAACCATCACAACTCACCTAGCAATATTGGAAATTTAACTATCTTAATGATATGAATAAATTGCATGCTTTAGTTGATTCAAGACATTTATCCCCATTTAATGAGAAGGGATGTTAGATCTTCCTAAAAGGAATATTCCTAGCAGCATTTATATCTTTGACGTTTGTCCTATTGGATAAATAAGTTAGGTTCTATCTTATCGTTGTCTCATCCTTCTCAATATGATTACCATATAACTAACGAATCAATAATAAATTTCAAATACTTTATATTCACATCAAAATAGATTATGAGCCCATCATGTCACATGCATTATAAGATCATGTACTTAGTCATAGAAATCAGGTAAAGTGAACCGATCAAATGATTCCATACCTTATTTGTTGGATCTATTCATTCGTGTGGTCGTTATATAAACATATCTCCTTGCTATATGAAGATTGCTATATGAAGATTGCTATATGAAGATTGTTTCCACCCTCTTGATTCTTGTTAACCTATTCTTGGATCACACTCAATCACCATTATTAGTAAAATGTAGTATGAATAACCAAATAGATATGAATTTACACATATTCTACATTTCTTAAATTAACTAAATCATATGAATCCTTGTTCACATAGAAACACATTTTACATCATACAATTTATTTAACTCCAATAATCGTCCTCATATTTGTCATAATGTCAAATAATTAATAATACAAAGAACCTCTACCACAACTTCATCAAATTCCATTCATTTACAATATCTTTCTACCACTTTACTTAGTCACCACTAAAAAGTATTTACTCATTACTATACCCATTCGTATCATGAAAATATGAATATTTTCTTACAAAATCCTTTATCGTCAATGCTAATAAGATCACCATACTTTATCTATTTTAAATATGTGTTCACTCTAAGGTATTATTTACATATTGAAAATAAGCTATATTGAAAATTCAATCTAAACCTAAACCATATAAAACTCTAAGATCATAATTCAACTAGTCTACACATGCAATGTGGAGCGTACTTGTGCTCTTGGATGGAGCAAGCTCATTTGTGAATCAGATTCTCAGATGGTTGTGAATTTGTTGACTCGGCAGCATTCTGCAGAGTACAGTTGAATTCAATTGTTAACCAAATTCTTCATTTGAGTGATTCTTTGATTTCTGTTTCTTTCAAGCATATCCCTAGGGAGTGGAATGGTGTTGCTCATTGCGTCGAGTTCAATTCAATTGTTAACTAGATTCTTCATTTGAGTGATTCTTTGATTTCTGTTTCTTTCAAGCATATCCCTAGGGAGTGGAATGGTGTTGCTGATTGCCTGGCCAAATGGGCCTATGAGCACATGCATGCTCATGCATAATTGGTATATCATGGATACAGGTTGATTACCCTTGGATTTGTCTCATCAGTTGGATCGATAGTGGATCTTGACCCACTAGTGGATCTTGACAGGGCTGTTGATGCCCTTGCTTTGTTATTCTTCTGCTTTGAATAAATTTTAACCCCTCCTTTATTTCAACCATAATCAAGATCAATTTATAAACTAAATGGCCTTATTGTCAGAATCTAGTAAAGAATCTCATGGTAGTATCAAAATATGTTGTATAATTGTCAAGCTATAGGGTGACGAATCTAGTAAAGAATCTCATGGTAGTATCAAAATATGTTGTATAATTGTCAAGCTATAGGTAGGGTGACGAATCTAGTAAAGAATCTCATGGTAGTATCAAAATATGTTGTATAATTGTCAAGCTATAGGTGGGCCCTGACACCTATCGCCAGGTGAAAGATAGCTAGATGCAAATGCCTTTTCAGACCTTATTTCACTTTACTTAAAATGTAGCTCTTTTTGGACATTTATTTTTGGTAGCCAGCTAAAGCTCTCCAAATTGACCTATTGATTACACTATCAATAGTTAAACACAAAATGCTCAAAACAGCATGGTAAGAAGTAGTGCGAATTCGACTTTGTGGTTTGACCCGGAGGTGTGCGGAATCCTATTGAAGCTTTCGTAGAAACCACAAAAATGTTAGGTAGAAGTATCATCATCACAGAAGTGCATGACCTAAGGTAGAGTGGTCTATGTCACTACTAGAGTATGCACAATGCTTGCTTGGGATGGCTGGACAATCCTTATATTGTTGCAAGCATTTAGGTGGTGCTTCGGTGTACTGCAAACCATATTAGTGTTACCGCAAGTACCATAAGCCAAGAGAATGGTCTTGGCATTCCTGTAGGACACACTATTAGTCGATCCTACCAGATCAAGTAATCTCTCTCAGCTCTAAAAATTTATAGATGTGCAAACTTACTAGGAGACTTCAAATAAGACCAAACAGACTATTAAGAAACGTATGGGAGACAATAAACTTTAAAGTTCACCAATCTATATAAAATAGAGCCAGGATTATTATTAAAGCAGGGTTGTGCAACAATGAGCCTGCTCCCATTGATTGCAATTGACAATACTTAAGGGGATAACACATCTTAGTTACTAGTCTCTCAAGGCAAAAAATAAAAACGTACAGTAATAAATATATACAAATGATGGCAGGAAGGATAGGGTACAAGAGATTCAGTTGTCCTCAAATTTCTTATTTGAGGACCATGCCAAAGACAATTATAGTTATAGCATCTATACACTGAGAAGCCGTATGCATCGAGTAAGGTTATTCTTTTGTTGGAGTCTTATGTCTGTTACCCCACACAGAGAAGTTACTTCAGAAGTTCAGAGTGGAATCAAAATACACAAAAACTAAAAATAAAATGGACAAATACATTAAAATGAATGAGAAGCACATCTAATAATTCTACCAACATGTTTGTCATTTAAAGTTTGGGCAGATATTGTAGAGATTGATTTTATACCTATGCCATAGTCTGAAAAATATACAAGCAAATATTGTAGAAATTTGACTAAACTTGCAAAAACAGTCATCATATATGCCTGCCCATGGGTTATTTCAAGAGCAAATGTAATGAAGAGATTGAACAGGACACGAAGTAAACATGACTTACCTGAAAAAAATTCAAGCTATTAACATAATGGAAAATAGAGGACTCACCATGGTAGAAATAATTATCAGCAGCACATGGGATTAAAGATGCAGAAATGTATCCAAAACATGCAACCACAAGTAAAGCATGGAATAAGATTTCACAGATTCTGTATTAAATGGCTTTATAGACAACCGAACATCCAAAAATGTACAACCCAATACAATACCTCTCTAACATTACAGGAAACAATGAGACCTTCCATAGAATTTGAGAAATGCTGGTTAAATTAAATAAAGCAATGAAACTTGTGTGAAATTTGAGTAATGAAGCCTGTGAGAATTTTGAGAAAAGAAAGGAATTGAATAGAAACAAAACTGAAACTGTGACTAAACATGACAAGGGCAACAAAATTTACTTAGAAATAAACAAGCTGCATATGCTGGCAAAGGCATGCTTCCCAAATGTGGAAGCACAGGCAGGACACCTGAACTGTTTTAAGAATGGCAAACGCATGCTTCCCAAATGTGTAAGCACAGGCAGGGCACGCAAACTGTTTTAAGAATGACACCTGCACTTTCTCTGCCCAATGATTTTCCCAAATTTGTAAATGATGAAAGTTTAAAAAACCACGTGCTCAAATAACACCAGACAATCACAAAATAGAAGAATAAAAAAAAATCAATTTATAAATGAAATTCATAGGATAAAACATCCCACACGATTCCAGACCAAAAGATTAATTGAAAAAGAGCATGATGAAAAATTTAATCTCTGCCTATAGATAATCAGAGATTAATAAGAAACATTTTAATAAAAGAACTAGAGCGATTATAAAGGTGACTGGGTCAAGATATTCTCTTTGACTGATATTGTTTGCTGCATTTGTATCAGTCGACTTCACTTTCAACCTGGCATTTATTTATGTTTGGTGTACATATTATTTGCAGCGCTAATCTTAAAAAGTGGTAACTTTTATTTAAGGCATTGATAATACCTTAATGGTGGTCATTATAAATTGGTCAGTCTTAAATTACATATTAAGTAACATATTAAGTCATGTTTAACATTTTTAAATCTAGAAATCAAAGCTTAGTGTGTGATTTAAGTTGTCCGTTATAAAGATAGTCTTCTATATCAATTAGAGGTTTGCATTGAGCAATAATACATATATTGGTTCAAGGGAAGTGATAAATTTTTCTCCAGTCGAAATCTATTTATTGTTTTGAAACAAATATCAATCAAAACTTGTGCATTAATATTGGAGTCATGGTTTATTGGTCAAGTCGACTTCAATCCTTTCTAATCATATTTCACCTTGGAGTGATATTTGATAAAGGTAACCAACTATTTATTAGTGCCTCGGAAATTGATATCCCTTCTTTTTGGCGAATCATCATGTGCATAAAAAGTAAAATACAAGTAATGAGCAGCATATGAAGGCGGTGCAACCAACATATTACAAACTTTTACTTGGCTGCGATTTTACAATCAGGCGACTATTTGTTTCTGCAAAGTTCATTCCTCCCTATAGTGACATCAATATGGCTGTAGTGACATTAATATACGGATATGTTTTAGAAGCAGTTGCTGATTTTTTTGTTCAAGGTTGCAATTTTATTTTGTAGTGGTCATCTTATAATGACATTCTAATAGCTGTTGAGATTTTTTACCAGTGACTTCTAATGCCAATCAATTGTCATCAACCTCTCTTGCAAGCCCTATTTTCTAATCATTATTGCCATCTTAGGTTGGTTCTTTTTTCCATAATATTTGGAGGTTTTTGTTTTGTCTTTGATACTTTGAAGAATATGATAGTAATAGATTTATCAATTCATCATTCTTTAATCATCTTTAACTTCCTTACTCATCTTAAAGAGGGAGAATCTTAGACATTGGAGAAATGACATTATCAATCATATTATTGGGTTTCATTTATTGCCATATTTGAATAATCTTGTTCTCTTATTTGACACAACTCATCAAAAACTTGTTCAGAAATGCAATGGGGATCTTGTATTTAGAGCTATTTTTTATTATGTAGATGATGACATCTTGGAGTCTATTATTGATTTTGAGAGTCTTCATGCTCTTTGGACACACATTTGAGAGTTATATAGAGATCCTAATACTCAACCCTTCCCGGACAATACAATTTTGCCTCTTCACTCTTTAAAGAAGATACCTATGACTATGATTCTTTGGAAGTGTTTGACATTTTAGTAAAGGTTTCTTCATAGGTTTTTGATTCTTCTTCAAAGACAGTTGATCTACCTTCCCTTTCATTGAATTCTTCTCTAGAGTTACTTAATGATTCTTTCATCATTTGTGATCAAAATGACCATCATTGTCTTTCACATTTTATTGGAGGACATTTTTTAGTATATTTATCTTTGTGGATTGTTCTATATAAATTGCCTCCTAGTTCTTAAATCGATTGTGGCACCACCATATTTTATGGGCAAGGAGACATATGACCATTTTTTATAGACATTATCTGCATTCATCGTGCTTCCCTCTTTCATTTCCCATCTAACATAGGAAGCATCCCTACATCTATATGTTTTGTTTCTTCGTAAAGGGAGACAAGTTGCTTGTAAGAGTTGGATTATGTTTTTTCTCCAAACACTTATCATGCAACAAAACTCATCTCTCTTTTTCCTATGGGGTGACTATCAATTGGATTCTTGTGATAGATGTTGTTCTTGGGGGTATTGATGTTGAGATCTCCATACATCGCATGATCTATCACTTGTATATATTTGCATTATCTCTCTTTTTTGGAGAGGAGTTCTCTCACATAAATTTTTCTCCTTTACTATGCTTATGAGAGATTAGATGCATGATTTATTGTGCATGTGTACTTAATATGGCCTAGTTTCTAAGACTCATATATTGCATCTACATATTAGTCTTGGACCATTTGCATTATATTATTCTCCCTAAGTTGCACTCAAGGCGAGGTGTTGGGGTAAATATTATTTACTCATGGTTAAGACCAAATTAGGCATTTACCAATTAATATTCTTAAGCATACATGACAATTAGTTGTTAGTAAATGTCATTTATATGTTAAGCTTACATAGGCTTAGTTGGCATAAGTTAGTTATCATAAAGTTACTTTACGTACCTTGACATTTAATAATGTTCATAGGATCATTTTAGTTATCTTAGGTGTCATTCTAGATAGAGATGAGTTAGCATTGTGCATTTAATTTTGTCTCTAGAGTAGTTGTAACTACTCCATCATCTCTTGCCTATATAAGCTATCTCATTTGTACATTGTGACATATCAATTCATAGCAAGTTCTTATCTAGCATTTCAATTTGATCTCCATTGTTCATCATTACTTAAGTTACAATATTCTCATGTGTGGCTGGATAGTTTCTTGGTTGATCTATTGAACTGTGGCCAGCTTCATGATGGGCTCATAATATTTCCAACACTTTCTATTATCTAGTTGACAAAGTTCTTGGTGTGTTCTTTAAAACTAATTTTAGGAAATTAAGACTTGTCTTCAATATCAATTTGAGTATCAAATTTCTCTCTAATATTCTCTTAAATTCTAACCTCATTTCTAATTATATCAATATTAATTCAATCATCCCCTTTAATACTTACAACTTATCAAAGAATAGTTTAATAGTAATATAAAGCTAAACAATAATATTGAATAAATCCAAATAATTAATTTAGTTATGTACAATAAATATGAATCTCCTAAATATTAAAAACTTGGGTCATAAAGATTAAATGCTTAAAGATAAAATTAAAACCTATTAAAATTATACAAATTGAACCATAACAAGGGAATCCTTAACTATGAACCCTAAACTATAAAATTTGAATGCTAAAATATAAACCATAATATAAATTTCTCTCATTGATCATAAAACCTATAACATAAAATTTGAATCTTGAATGTGAATGTGAACTCTTAAACCTTAACTTTAAACTCCAAACTCTAAACCCTAAATACAAAATCCTATGTTGAACACTTAGCCATCGAACAATGTACCTTAGAATTTAAACTTGAACAGAAGCAATTGAATACAAACCAAATGATTAGAATTGCACACATATTAGTAATAAATCTCATTATCAAATCTTACATGTTTATGTTAGACACAATGCACCACTGAGAGGGGGAGGGGGTGAATCAGTGGTTCTCAAATCTTTTCCCTTTAATTATCCTTTGTAGGCATACCGATTTATGGATCAAACACAATGCAAACTTACCGGTTAGTGAGGAGACTAACTCAAATACACACATACACAAGAGAACACCACATAACACCAGGATGTACGAGGGAAACCCAAGATGGGAAAAACCTCGATGAGCAATGTTGCTAGAGTCTACTGCTCCAATCCAGGCTCACAATGAAAACATAATTACAAAGTATAGGGCACAAACCCAAGGAGCTACAACCCCTACCTGATTTATGGGATACAACCCAAAGGAGAACCAACCCCTGACTTTAGGGCACCAACCCAAGGAGCTACAACCCCTACACCGAGTAACAACTGAGTGTTCACAATACAAACTTTAATTACAAAAGTAGTTCCCTTGTTACAAGTGAATCTTGCGACCATTACATATATCTTACTCTGTTGGTGAGATACCTTCTCTACTTCACCAAGTCACTTCTCTTTCTAGTCTTCGCCTGCTGCTTCTCTATCGGTAAGCCCTACCAGTACACCTCTTCTTCTCTTCTTCTCTGCACGATCTCTTCCTCACTACTTTGCACTTTACTAGTGCTCAACTCTAACGATCCACTGTCTACCTTGTCTTCAACTCTCTTCCCTCTTTCTCTACCAGTGAGAACACTATTAGTGCTTCTCTCCTAACGGTTGAATGCTTCAACCAGGTTCTCCTTCACTCCACTCACTTCTCAGGTGCTTGTTGAGCACTTGACTGATTTTCTCTTACTTGCAGAAGTATCACACTTCATAGTAGCACAATATTCCTCTATTACAGTAGCTACTAACAATGTCTTTGCCCTTCTTATTCATAGACTGATTTCCTTCCAAAGAACAATTCAAACTCTAGGAGGTTAGGGTTTCCCCACCATCCTCGAGGCAAAACCAAATCCAATCTGATCATGTGCAATCTAATCTCACTAACAACCCACTGTTCATCTCCACCATTGTCGCGCCTTCCAACACGCGTCTTCCAAATATATATAAAACACAATCCTTTACCTCGACCTACATCTGTCAAACCACCATTAATACCTCTACGGTTTCCTTCTCGAGGTTATCTCACAATCTGATTTTCTTTCTTTGATCCAGGCACCAACAACTCCCTGATTCTTCTTTGTTGTTCATTCTTCCTTGAGCCACATGCTTTTGACCCAATCTAGAAATCATGGGATCCACATTCAATGCACACCTGTCGAGATACCTACTCCACATGACACTTCACCAACCTTTGTGAGCTTGCCACCTTGACTCCTTATGTCATCCACATCAACTAGTTATCAACTTGACTTTTTCAATCGGTCCAGATAAGAATCCCAACCAACCACTATACCGGTTACCTCATCGTATCTTCCCTCATCTTGAACTATCGATGGAACTCCCAAACTAGTCTCCAGACATATAAATCCAATGTATTCTCATTCCCACAACTGAGAAGTCATCTACATCTGCACCTTGCTTATATAACCGATGGACATACATACCGGTCACCACTCTTGATGACACCATGTCATCAACCTTCACAAGACTCCATCTTCAATCACGTTAGATTCCTCTGTTTGCATTTGCTTCACCTTGCCTTTCTCCCTAATGAATTATATTCATTCCTCTACTAGTTTGTCAAGGTGATAAACACTTCACACTTCCCTTGTCGAGATACCTACTCCACATGACACTTCACCAACCTTTGTGAGCTTGCCACCTTGACTCCTTATGTCATCCACATCAACTAGTTATCAACTTGACTTTTTCAATCGGTCCAGATAAGAATCCCAACCAACCACTATACCGGTTACCTCATCGTATCTTCCCTCATCTTGAACTATCGATGGAACTCCCAAACTAGTCTCCAGACATATAAATCCAATGTATTCTCATTCCCACAACTGAGAAGTCATCTACATCTGCACCTTGCTTATATAACCGATGGACATACATACCAGTCACCACTCTTGATGACACCATGTCATCAACCTTCACAAGACTCCATCTTCAATCATGTTAGATTCCTCTGTTTGCATTTGCTTCACCTTGCCTTTCTCCCTAATGAATTATATTCATTCCTCTACTAGTTTGTCAAGGTGATAAACACTTCACACTTCCCTTGTACTGGTAGCTCAACATGCATTCTCTATCAGTCCATTGCATAACCCTGATCTCATGCACTTAAGGTATTCCATCAATTTAGCAGTAGATCTGATGTGGGCACACTCATTGTCAGCCATTTCTTCTCATGATTACTACATCTTCATCCAGTGGGAGTCATATTGTTCAGTAACCTCATGGCATACCAATTCATTCTTCTCTTCCAGTGTTGATGTGATTTAGGTAACATTCTGCCTCTTCATCACAAACAACCACTCAAACACCTTGCCCATTGTCAACACTTCTCTTAATAGTTGACATACTCTCCTTACTTTACTGGTGTTCTTGTAACACAAGGTGATATCCAAGATATCACATCTTGCACTCCTCCATGATAGTGTTGCACATAAATCTGATATACCAGTTGACATCAATGACAACACAATACCAACAATCTCCCCTTTTGGCATTGATGTCAACACATGTAGTATTCGGCATACTACATAGTCTTTTTCCCCCCTTCCGTGATCCATGAATTCACACACATGTAGTATGCGGTATACTACAAAATTCTTCTCCCCCTTTGACAACAATGGCAAAGGGCACTATCTGGATACTTTTTCTCTTTGTATATACTAGTCACTGATAGAAAACTTTCTCCCCCTTTGTCTTCATTAGATGCAATATTTCCTTTGATACCACTTGTTAGCTTGTCACCGATAGTTACATCATCTCAAGTCACAACACTTGAGATGGGGAACTTAGCCATCAATTGACACCAATTGAGCATGCAAGTTTGATGCTATTTGATAGAGCACTCGATTAGAAGAAAGACTGATATCAATTATTGATGTATCAGTGAATAGTACACACTTACCAATCAGCCTACAACAATTCTGCAATTTTCATCTCCTACATTTTGGGCTTTTAGTATCCTTACAAGTTCAAGCAAGCCAACTCTCCATCATGAGCACTTGAACTCCCCCTGAGTCATACATCTCAGTTTCTTATCTGTGGTCAGGTACAATACTGGGACTCCAATCTTCTCCATATACCGGTTTAGCTGTGCATATGTGATCATTTTGATGATCCTTCAACTCCATGTATCCACCATAACTTATGACATGATTATGGATCCACTCAATGCCAGATAATGCTATCATCATGCCAAAAATTAAACCGGTTAGCCCAAAAGCATGCATGCTTGTATGAACAATCACAGGGCCAACAAATGTCATTCAAGTCTTTTCCAGTACCACCTGAGACATGAACTCCATATTCCATGCTACCGGGGCTAATGCAATAAACTTCCAACTTCATTGTCTGACATAACCTGCAAGTACCTGTTAGCATATAGGTCGATAATATCTTGCACATACCAGTTAACACCTGATACCAATTTTTAACCTTTACTTATTGAAGCATGCAGTGGTGATCCAACATTTATCGGTAGGTGTGTAGTCAAGGAAGCTTCTACACTCACTTATCCTCTCTTCTTCTCTCTTCACACTGACAACAACATGTTTTTTCCATGTTGTCATCTTCACTGAGGGGGTGGATGATAAATTCAATGTGCTATTCCCCCTGAGGTCCTGAATCTCCTTTAGGCCTTAGGAGATATCACCTATGCATTGAATACATAGTGCCAGTCCAAGGTTTTCTTCCTCCATCTTAATCTCATTCTTCTTCCCATCTTTAGTCTTGGGAGTAGGTCTTACTATCCTCTGCTGATATTTGTTTTCCTTTCCGGACTCTTCATCACAACTGGAAATAGTGCTATAGTAGCACACAACATCCATCCCAACCTCATGATTGGGGAACCTTCTAGAATATTGGTTAGACCTTCCTCCTTTGATCATGCCATTTTGGCTGGTTACCAGTTTCTTTGAATTCCTTGATTGTGTAGGAGCATTTTTCCTCTTGTTCCAAACCGGTCTATGTTTCTTGTATCCTCTGTAACTACTTCCATGTAGAGCATGATTATTCCACCGGTTGTTGTAGGACTGCAAGTTCTTCCTCCTACAATCATAACTTCTATGGCCAGGTCTATTGTAGTTAAAACATACAACATTAGCAATACCAGAAGAGGGGGTATGCAAACTTCTACCTCTATATGCATTATGCTCATATGCATAAAATCTATAGCCATCTGATTTATTATTCCTAGGAAGAACACTCTGTCTATTCCTAGACCTCATTTTACATTCTTCTTCCCTATGGCCATAACCTTTGCATCCAAAATAATAACCGAAGAGAGGAGGCTTATTACTTACAAACTTATTCTGCCAAACATGAGGTGTTCTTACCGGTTTGGCATTTGCATTTTTCTTTCTTCAAAAATGGATCCAAGGTTGTCCATTCTCTACAGATCTTTCATCTGTTCTCTTCTTCTACCATGTTTGTCTTGACTTGGTGGCAGCATCATTTCTTTGTCTTCTATCGATAGGAGGTCTTCCCCTATTCATGCTACAGGTGACACTATCTTCCCTCATCTTTCCTTTTCCTTTCAGATCTATATTGTTTCTCCATGCAGTATCATTCTTCAGTCTCATCTTGAGTTCATCATGACATTTCTCAATTTCCTTTCTGAGATTCTCCATCTCTTCCTTCATCTTCTGACATTCTTTGTCCTTTGTTTCCACTTCTAGCTGGAGCTCCTCACATCTCCTCTCCTTATCATCAGAGACTGAATTCAACTCACCAATCAATCCTTTTGCCTCTTAAAGTTGATATGTCAGTATAATGATATTTCTATTTAATTCTTCAAGACATATTCTCAACCGAATGCATTCATCATGAAGTGAATCTTTGTAGTTTTTAAAATCCTTTCTAACACTTTGCAGCTCATCTAGTGCACTTACTAGTTCACATTCAAGATCTACTTTGGCTTCATCTTCATCATCACTCCCAAACACATCCTGTTGGTGGGATCTACCAGGCTTGTCACACTCTATTGTGTGTGCATCACTTTCAGTCTCTTGTGCCATGAAGAGATGAGTTTCCTCTTCATCAGAACTGCAACAACTGATGGATTTGCTATCAACACTTCCACATGTGTCAACATAGTTGTTCTTCATGCTTCCACAATCTACTTCAGCAGTGCATGGCTCATTTTCATAAAGCATCTTCAGTCTATCCCATAGACTCTTTGATGCTTTGCATCTGTCCACCTATAAGGAGACATCACTGGTGAGCCCACTGAATATAGCCTTCATGGCTTCTTCATTACATAACCGTCTTCTTTGTTCTTTAGTGCTGGTGGTGGGAAATACATTCCTAGGGAGACCATTTACAACTACCATCCAGACATCATAACCTAGGGAGGACAGGAAGACTTCCATTCTACAACTCCAAATAGAATAGTTTGAACCATCAAACATTGAAGCAGGGATTGACAGTAAACAAAATATTGTGTCCTCAGGCCAGAATCTACCGAAGCTAGAGAAAACTTGTCTAGCTAGGAACCTAGGCTATGATACCAATTGTTAGACACAATGCACCAGTAAGAGGGGGAGGGGGTGAATCAATGGTTCTCAAATCATTTCCCTTTAGCTATCCTTTGTAGGCATACCGATTTATGGATCAAACACAATGCAGACTTACTAGTTAGTGAGGAGACTAACTCAAATACACACATACACAAGAGGACATCACATAACACTGGGACGTACAAAGAAAAACCAAGATGGGAAAAACCTCGGTGATCAATGCTGCTGGAGTCTACTGCTCGAATCCAGCCTCACAATGAAAACATAATTACAAAGTTTAGTGCACCAACCTAAGGAGCACCAACCCTTGACTTTAGGGCACCAACCCAAGGAGCTACAACCCCTACCTAATTTATGGGCTACAACCCAAATGAGCACCAACCCCTGATTTTAGGGAACCAACCCAAGGAGCTACAACCCTTGCACCGAGAAACAAATCAGTATTCACAATACAAACTTTAATTACAAAATTAGTTCTCTTGTTACAAGTGAATCTTACAACCATTACATATATCTTACTTTGTTGGTGACATACCCTCTCTGCTTCACCAACTCACTTTTCTTGCTACTCTTCGCCTGTTGCTTCTCTACCGATACACCTCTTCTTTTCTTCTTCTTTGTAGGATCTCTTCCTCACTATTCTGCACTTTACCAGTGCTCAACTCTGTCAGTCCACTATTTTCTTTGTCTTCAGCTCTCTTCCCTCTTGCTCTACTAGTGAGAACACTATTGGTTCTTCTCTCCTAACAGTTGAATGCTTCAACCAGGTTCTCCTTCACTCCACTCACTTCTCAGGTGCTCATTGAGAACTTGGCTGATTTTCTCTTACTTGCAAAAGTATCACACTTCGCAGTAGCACAATATTCCTCTATTATAGTAGTTGCTAACAATGTCTTTTCCCTTCTTATTTATAGACTGATTTCCCGCCAAAGAACAATTCAAACTCTAGGAGGTTAGGGTTTCCTCACCATCCTCGAGGCAAAACCAAATCCAATCCGATCATGCTCAATCTGATCTCACTAACATCTAACTATTCATCTCCACCATTGTTGCACCTTCCAACACATGTCTTCCAAATATATATAAAACGTGGTCCTTTACCTCAACCTGAATCTTTCAAACCACCATTAATACCTCTATTGTTTCCTTATCGAGGTTATCTCACAATCCAATCTTCTTTCTTTGATCCAGGCAGTACCAACTCCCTAATTCTTCTTTGTTGTTCATTCTTCCTTGAGCCACACACTTCTGACTCGATCCATAAATCACGAGATCCACATTCAATGCACACCTATTAAGATACCTACTCCACACGAAACTTTTCCAACCTCTGTGAGATTGCCACCTTGACTCCTTGTGGCATCCACATAAACTAACTATTAACTTGACTTTTTCAGTCAATCCAGATAGGATCACCAACCAACAACTATACCGGTTACCTCATTGTATCTTCCCTTATCTTGAACTATCGATGGAACTCCCAAACCAATCTCCAAACAGGTAAATCCAAAGTATGCTCATTCCCACAACTGGGAAGTCATCTACATCTACACCTTGATTATATAATTGGTAGACTTACATACTGGTTACCACTCTTGATGACACCATGTCATCAACCTTCACAAGACTCCATCTTTAGTCAGGTTAGATTCCTCTCTTTGTATCTGCTTCGCCTTTCCTTTCTCCCTGATTAATTTTGTCCATTCCTCTACCAATTTGTCAAGGTGATAACTACTTCACACTTCCCTTGTACTAGCATCTCAACATGCCTTCTCTATCGGTCCACTGCAGAACCCTGATCTCATGCACTTAAGGTATTCTTTCAATTCACCGATAGATCCGATGTGGGCACACTCACTATCAGCCATTTCTTCTCATGATGATGACATCTTCATCCGGTGGGAGTCATGTTGTTCAGTAACCTCACAACATACCGGTTCATTCTTCTCTTCCAGTGTTGATGTGATTCAGGTAACATTTTACCTCTTCATCACAAACAACCACTCAAACACCTTTCCCATTGTCAACACTTTTGTTAATAGTTGACATACTCTCCTTACTTTACCGGTATTCTTGCAACACAAGGTGATATCCAAGATATCACATCCTGTACTCCTCCATGGTAGTGTTGCATACACATTTGATTTACCGGTTGACATCAATGCCAACACAATGCCAATAGTTTAACCATTTTTATTGAATGTTCAACCTTTAATACTAATCATGGAGTAAAATTTAATATTATATAAATTTAAAATATTGAGGACTAAATCTATTCCACTACTGACTAGAAAATAGGATACAAACATAAGTCTAGAGATATAAAAGTGTAATCCAGTAATAGAGTTCCAGAAAATGTAACTTGGGAAATAGAATAATATTTAAGGATCACATCTTAGGGTTTCATCCTTAATAAGAGATATAAGTCAAGATAATATATCTAGTTACCAAGTGAACGTGAATAGAAGAATAGTAAAAGAAGAATAAAAAAAATAGATGGATGATATAAAATATAACTTCGAGATATAAGGGAATGCACATAATTAATTAGATATAAATATAAATATCTGATTACCATGCCTAATACCATGTATGATCTTTTTTTGTTTGTTTAAGTGAATAGATTAGATCTAGTATATATTTTTTTACTACCTGAATAGGACTGAGCTGGGGCTTATTAGATTAAAATAGCAAAAATCCTTTCAGAATAGAACTCTAGTATGTTTCCTTTAGATTTATTTCTAGCAACCATTAAATATCAATATGTATATCATTACTATTGAATATTAAAACTCACTATGAACCCTAAACCATTAATGTTAAAATATATGCCTTAATCCTTAAATTTAGAATTATGAAACTTAGTGTTTGAACCCTATACATATACAATTGAGTCTAGATACTAGATGATGATAATTTAGGAAAGACCACTATAATTTAAAATATAAATCTTAAACACAATATGTAATAAACCTTTGCGATTTAGCCATATATATAGATAATTAAATATATATTGTAAATAATGAGCACTAAAAATAAATAATGGTCTCCATGGGGGCTTCACTTATTGAACTTGGGTTATAGCACATGCATTCATGGCATACCAAAGAATCCCCCTATTTTCAAAAAATATTTCCCTAAACTCCTTTTTTGTCACCCCCTCCCAATACATAGGTTGAATTAAAAGCCCCCCAATTTTCACCAAATATTGCTTTTTTTCATAGCCCGAATTAAAAACCTACCTATTTTCATCGATAGGAAATATATTGTAGCCTCATTTTTGGGATATTAAACCCCCCCAATATAAATTCACGGGAAATAATATTTCCTAGCTAGTGAAGCCCTCATGGTGGTCTCATTATATCAAATTTCATAGATAATTATATATACATGCTACTATAAGAACTAAAAAAAAATACTAATTCTCATTATGTTAAAACCTAATTATCGATTCTTTAATGCCATTTTTTTCTATTAAGTACAAATCATAAAACCTAATTGTAAACACTAAATGATGATCACTTTATATTAAAATCAAAACACTTCAAATTGTGCTAAATTTTAAATTCCATCATTAAAATCTATTCTTTAGTTCCATTAAAACCTAAAGAATGAACCTTAACATTAAATGAGATGTACACAAAAAATTTAAATATAAGCACTAAATGGTGAGCATTGACCATTGAAGTCACTAAATCTCAATACTGACCATTGAATAAAAAAACTCTTAAATAAAAAATCTAAATGTTAAATATGAAACATAAGACCTCAATAGTGAACTCTAAAAATTAAAATCTAAAATCTTTACCTTAAACTCTAAATCCTTAATCCTAGATTTTGAATTCTATAACATCACAATTGAGAAATGAACTTTACCGTTGAAACCTATAAATAGATAGCTAAATTGTAGCCCCAAATAATAAGAATTAAAATTAGAATGCTAAATCCTAATGTGAAATTATAAATTTTGAATTGTTAATGCTAAAAATTAAAACTTTAATATGAGACCTAAACACAAAAAATTGAACATGAAAAATATGAGAACTTAAAGAAACTCAGTAGATGTTAGATTTGAACATTAAATGTTAGAACTGTTAACATTGGAACATGAACCTTAAGACATAAAATATAAATATTGAATTATAAATCATGAATTCTAAACACTACACCTTGGATTTTAAACAATAGACAATAAACCTTAGCATCAAACGCTACACATGGAGAATTGTATCCAATCCTTGATTGCAAAACCTAAGATCTAAATTTTTAATGCTAAATGATGATTACTAAACACAATCCACTAAATCTTAATGTTAAAAATTTAATTTTGAAAGATGAACATCAAAGGTGAACCCTAAACCCTAAACATTAAATCTTGATATAGAAACAATTAATGCTAAAACTTAAGGCCCAACCTTTGAACCATGAACCATGAACCTTAATGCTAAACCCTATACACAAACAATTTGGTCTAAACACTAAATAAAAATAATTGAACTTGAAATAAATAATTATAGTGCTAAGAATTAAATATGCAATTCTAAAATTTAAAAATTAAATCTAAGCTTTAAAACTTGACTCCTAGTAAATTTTGAATAAACCATAAATTCTGAACAATAGGCCTTGAACTTTGAACAATAATTAATAAATATTCTAGCATCAAACCCTATACACAGATAATTGAATCCATCCTTGAATAAAAAAAATCAAATCTAATTTTTCAATGCTAAATGATTATCACTAAACACAATCCACTAAATCTCAATGTTGAGCATTGAATTTTGAAGATTAACATCAAAGGTAAACCCTAAACCCTAAACATTGAATCTTGATATTTAGACATTAAATACTAAACCTTAAGCTCTAACCTTTGAACCATAAACAATGAACATTAACACTAAATTCTATACATAGACAACTTGATTGAAACACTAAATTAAACTAATTGGATTTGAAATGAAAAAAAATAGTGCAAATAATTGAATATGCAACTCTTAAAAACTAAAATTTAAACTTAAGCATTGAAACATGAACCCTAAGCAATAAAATATATAAATATTGAATTGTAAACCATAAATTTTAAAAACCAAGCCTTAACATTTGAACAATAAACAATAAACCATAGCATCAAGCCCTACACATAGAGAACTAAATCCAATCCTTGAATGCAAATCCTAAACTCTAATTTTTTAATGCTAAATGATTATTAGTACACATAATCCACTAAATCCCAATGTTGAGTAGTGAATTTTGAAAGATGAACATCAAAGGTGAAGTCTAAATCCTAAACATTGAAACTTTATCTTTAGAAACTAAATGCTAAACCTTGGGACCTAACCCTTGAACCATGAATAGTGAACCTTAACATTAAATTCTATACACAAACAACTTGACTTAAATACCAAATAAAAATAATTTAACTTGAAATTAAAAAAATTCATGTCGAAAATTGAATATGCATTTCTAAAAAAAAAGATTTAGACTTGCAATATCAACCATAAACCCTTAACCTTGAACTCTAGACATTAAACTCTAAATTTTAAACCTTAAAACTAACCCTTATACCCTAGAAACTATAAATCTTATATTCTAAAAAACTTTTAAACCATAAACTATTAATTTTATTTTGATATCTTTTAAAAGATTTTCTTATTAAACCAATTTATCTTTCCCTCCAAGGTTTAGCTATACCTCTATCATTCATATATAAACTAAACCATTCAATATAATAGAACAACATTTAGAGACATGGTACTAAAGGGTCTTGGGTTGATAAGGTATTATTATATAAATTAAAGCATTTGTTAGAATATAATGACATTTAAAGACATGGTACTTGATAAATATATTATTTTATAAACAAACTTCCAATAATATAAAATGTCATTTACAGACATGGCACTAAAAGGTGTTGCATTGAAGCTAAACTCTTTTTGTTTTACAAAATTCTTGAGGAATCCAACTTAGTAAAATAAAATGACATTAGAAGAAGGAAGAGGCTGGATGAGAAATCAATTTTATTTATTCCTTATATTTTCTGTTGATTTCATTTTATAATATAGTTGTAATTAAAGGAAATAAGGAGGAGGAGAAGAAGAGAAATATAAACTCATACATTACATTAAATAACCCAAACATTAAATTCGTATAGCCTTACATCTCTACAAAGTTGGATTCATGAAAGAGTGAGGCACAATTCATGTTAAATATTATCTATAACCATAGGGAGGGGATAAAAATTGATTCCTTGTTCTAAATGGTAGCTGAGAAGGTAAGGCAAAATTAAATAGCAAGGAAATGTCTAAATTGTTGACTGTGGGAGACATCTTCAATTTAAATATGTAAGATTATGTCTTAAGGCCAAGTTTGATGATTGCCATATATTCGGTGGTAGAAATTAATACCTACCAACACTCCCCCTTAATTTCTACCATGGATTTTGATTTCATTTTTAGTCTCTTTCATTGATGCTAGAAGAACTAAAAATCTTCCAGATCTAGAGATGGAACTTGGGAAATCCCATGCTATTGTTGGGATTTTCATACTACAAGCTCTGGCATTTTTGTTACCATTCCATTTTTGGTTCAGGTGTGATTGACTTGTTTTATCAACATCTCCCATTGAGTCACACCATAGGTGCTCAGAGATCTTAGTTTTCTAGGCTCTATTGACCTCAAATATTACAAATACAAATATAGAATGTTGTTGCATTCAATCATATGACTTATTCACTTTCTTTACACATCTCCACACACACATAGACTTCCTCCTCTAGAAGCTTCAAATTGATATACAATTATCCCACAATAGCTCAAACTCTCCATCATTGAATTCCATCCACAATGGCTTTTTAAATTGAGACACCTTCTTTTATAGTGATCTGGGGTGATATGTTTGCTTGACTATGGGATATGTGGACCATGTGAAATTATTTGTTCTGATCCCTTCCTTCATTTTCAAAAATTAACAACCAACCTTCACTTGCAATTTTCTTCTAATAGGCGGCTTCAAAATAAGGATCTTCTACTTTGACTATGGTGTGGTCCTTCTTTCCTACAACAAATTTTATTTGGAGCAATGAATTGTCTTTAACATTAATCTCCTTGTCCTTGGCAATGACTTCACCCCTTCAACTACTACAATATTCTATGACTTATCTTTCTAGCACTTCAACAACAACCTCGGTCTCTTTTTCTCCTTGGTAGTCGAGCTGGAAAATTCTACAAACGTCTTTGACTTTTGTGTCTTCTTCTACTCACATGATCTGAAGCTCGTAACTAAGCAAACAAAGTCTTCTTATGCTAATATGCCTTTTCCAACTTCCTTTGACACTTATAATACCACTACATGTAGGTGGGAAAAGATGAGGGAAAAATAGGGGAAAGATTAAAAAAAACACTCCTCGTGCTACATTTAACAATAGATTTTCTTAATTGCTTACTTCAACCAATTACATCTATCTATATTTATAATGGCCATTGGAGTTTTTTGGAATACAAAATAGTACATAAATGTGAGAAATGTAGGTTGGTGAGTGTAATGGTGGAAATTAAATTTTCCACCATGAAATGTAGTAAAACTATTAATTTTGCTTAATTACAACACATTAGAGAAATATAGGAATTCGATAGATCTAATCCTTCTACTTCTAGAGTCTGATCAGATTCTAGGGGTCTTAAAAGTGCTTCTTCTTTCCATTAAGTTAAATTGAATTGTTGAATATGTTAAAATTAGGGTAAATATGTTGGAATTGAAGTAAATATGCACAAATAGTGAGCTACAATGGACCAAGCCACAAACCTAGATTTGAGCAATGTAAGAGTATTCAGATATGTTCCTATAAGGAGCTCCCAATTTTTGAGGACCAAGATGGTGGTTTCCCTAGACCTCCACACTTTTCACACTCCAAAGAGGAACCTATTTTTCTTTGTAAATAAATCCAATTCTGAAGATTGCAAATCTATTCTTGTTCCTACACACACTAGAGAAGGAAAATAGGTTCGGAATAGGGGTTTGCCTAATTCAAACCCTGGTTTAAGAATTAAACTTGAATGAAATATTGCAAATAATGAAATACACAACGAAAAGATATACCTTAGATATGAAATGATTGATAATGATGCTTTGCTTCTTGAATGTAATTACATATATTGTATGATTTACGATGTGAACATGAGAAAAACCTAATCACTTACACATCCTTGCATATGAATGATGTAAGTTTTCTCCACAATGAATGAATGAAGAATACGTAGCCTGTTGGATTGCTTGAATGGACCAAATTACTGAGAGGGGGGTGAATCAGTATTGCCACAATTCTTATCTTTTTCTCAGTTACTAATCCTTTTACTAACACAACAATTTCATTAATTAAACTCATCAACATGAATAGAAAATGCAAAATAAACAAGAAACACAACCACAAAAGGAATACCAAATTTTATATGTGAAAAACTCAAATGGGAAAAAACACGAAGAGTGTTAACTCTCAAGATAATATAACTAGTTATATAGTGTTTACAAAATAGGGTGGCTCACTGCTAGAATGGTCACTACAATAGGTATAAATGAACTGAGGAAAGTTGCATCTCCAAGTGCATGAGATCAGTTCCAGATGAAGCTCTGATCACAACTCACAAAACTTATAATTGATCTCGGAAAAGATATTTGTACCACTATCTATGCACACAATTGCAACAGATCTGGTGAAGAATTACTGTACTTTTCTACCAATCACTTGCAATAGGTCTGATAAAGGATTACTGCAATGCTATCTGCACTCTGACTTTACTACAAATCCTTCACTGTCTAAAACTTGCACTTCACACATTGAACCCTTATATGCAACTTCTCATTCACCCACTCACATCTTACACAAACATCTATCCATACCATTGCTAAAAGCATATACATACACACATACATATATATACTAGAAAGTTTACACATCAGGAAAATATGTCAGCTAAGCATAAGTAATATGCTACTCATATAAACACATTATCCAATAAATCCTTAACCAACAATATGATAATGAAGTTGGCCTCGACAACATATCTACATGCTTCCTTCACATATTTCATTTACTGATGCATATACCTTAATTACCAAAATAGAATAGGGTCCTGCTAAACCCATAGATGCAGACCCATAAGAACACAAATCCAAGCACAGTGACTCCAAACTCCAAGATATAGACACCACACATACCATAGATGATGGAACACAAAACATGATAGATACAATTGACATGACTGATGCTGAAAACACACAACTGATAATATATAAATGAAAATCAGCATAACTCAGAATTCTGGAGATGAGGATCTTCTAAAAATGACTCTAATAGATCATCTATGCCTTATTGCATCATAACGCATACCTTCCTTCTAGCAAATACCAAAATTTTATACAATATATGCATTTACCATCCAGACCAAGTTGGATAACTAGTTTGACATCAATGACAACAATGACAATATTGACACAAGTCTAACACAACCTTGAAGACCTCTAAAAATACTTGGTGAAGAATCACAATTCTTTTTGGTCAAACACATAGATTCTTAGATGAAAATGAGTAGACAAGGATGCCTTATATAGGGATTTCATAATTGAAATCACCTTTAGGTTGACTTAGAATCAATATATTTTCACAGAAAGATAAATTTGAATAGGATAAGACTACCCAATCATCCTTCCGAAATTTTTAGGGATGTGATCTATCATGATTCTAATAATCAATTCAACTTAGTGGATCAACCCAAGATGTGTAGATATGTGAAATATGATTTGAGAGTTGAAATTAGGGCATGATTAAGAAAAAAACAAGATAAAATGATAAAGGGAACACCTAGAATTAAGGGCCCAAATAAGTGTGATGATGTAATAAATTGGAATAAGAACCATAGTATCAAATTAAATATTAATAAATTGCAATAAAGGTCCTATAATACATAAATGAAAGGGAAATACTAAAATAGCTGCTAGGAGAGTGTGAAATTGGACACACTAATAAATGATGTACAAATTAACGACACTACATTTGGCCCAGACCACTTTAGAGGAGTATGGGCTTATGGTCATACTCCTGGTAAAGTAGAAGGATGAGAGAGAGAAGAAAATAGGAGCATAATCACAAGGAGATCAAACTTCATCGATTTCAAGGAACCAAGGCCCTGATCTTAGGATCTTAACTCACATAATCACAATCACTAAAAATATGAAATCAAGTCAACTAGCTAAAGAGACCTTGATAATCAAAATGTCTCAACAACTAATATCATTGTTTAAAAATGCCATCTCAAGAACACCAGTGATCATAAAAAGAGCTATAGAACACATCATCCATGAACTACAAATATCCAAGCTATTATCTCATCAGAAGAAAGAGAGGAAGCATGGATACACATTCTAGATGTGATTTTTTAGGTGATCCATGAGTAGAATAATGAGAGAGGACATGCATACACATTCTAGATGTGTTTTTCTAGGTGATCCATGTTGGGGAGGAGAGTGGAAATAGTCTAGCTATTTTTTTCTAGTTCCACTCATCCTAATGCGTGTGTGCAAGTGATATCTAGTTTCAGGTATATAGAACCTCATATAAGAGTTTGTTTTCATTGGTTTCAAGCATGCTTCAACCTATTTAAGACATGAAATGAAAATTTAAATTCCAAGGGGAGAATGTATGGCTTCAGGAACTTCTCATGTAAGAGTTTGTTTTCTTTAGTTTTAAAAATGTGTAACCCAATTTAAGACACATATATGTCTAGTTTCAAGGACATCTCATGTAAGAGTTTGTTTTCTCTGGTTTCGATTATGTGCACCCTGTGTAAGACATATATAAATGTTATGTCTAGTTTTGGGCATGAATCATCTCATATAAGATCTTGTTTTCTCTAGTTTTGAGTCTAAACACCTCATTTAAGATATGCCAAGATATGGTACAATATGGTACAAAGCGGGTGATATGGATATCCCCCCTTAAGATATCAACATAGCCTTGTGTTGATGTCTTAAGGAATCTATAAACATGGATACCCACCTTCAACACCAAGGACATATCCTTTAGGTAACAATGTCCATAAATCCAAGCTAAAGAGGAAATAGTCTTATAAGCAAGGATAAATAGTTTAAAAAGTGATATCTTGCAACAAGTGTAAAGAGGATCCTTGGAGAAGAAGAGATCTTTTCTCAAAATAAATCTACCTCTAAGAGGAGTACTTTAAAAAATATAACATCTTTTACCAAAAGAAATGAAGGAGAAAAAGAATGCATACATTCACCCTATTGCTAGGTGAAAGGGATCCTTGATGAAGGATGACACATTTTTGACCCAATGTGAGGGGTAAGTTTATGATAGATATACATTGCCAAGTGAAAAAGAGGTTGTAGTCAAGAACACACACCTCTTGCATAAGAGATAATCCTTGAGAAAGCAACAACTTAACATAAGGAATGACATCAAATCATAATTAAACACCACTCAACAAAGGAAAAGTGGATCCTTAGAAAGAATAAGAGAGAGATTATTGCCCCCAAAGTGTAAGGACAATGCAAAGAATTACATAACCTCTAAGGAGAGATTAAACATAAGAAAATTCACATGAAGGGATATTGAATGCAAGAAAAGACTTTAATATATGTAAAATACCACCCTAAACAAGAGGTAATCTTCAAAGATAAAGAGAGAGAGAGAGAGAATTAGAAGAAGGATCACATACTCCACTAAGGAGAGATCAATCATAAGAGACATACCATTCTATGAAATAAAGGATATCAATACATGAAAAATGCAACCTCTAAAGGGCATAGTGACACATGAGAGAATAAAGAGATAAGATATGATGATATTCTTGCCCCCCAATCACAGAGACATGAATAAAATAAACTATTATGTTGCTCACTAAGTATGATTGTACCTGAAATTGTACCATAATGAATGCCAATGAGCCCCCAATAGGTAATATAATAATGTCGCATAGTGAGGAGAAACATAATAGGAACTTGAATGTTATTTGAAATATTCATAAAACATATACCGTTCTATCACATGATACTTTTATTTTATTTTTATTATCTTCGAAGCTACAAATTGGAAATCTAGCTTTTGAAATAGTCTAGAACAAAACTTGAAAGTTTGAATCTAAATTGGAATGACCAGGGTGTTGGGCACCCTAGTCCTAGGACAAGGGCATTGAGCACCCTATTCGTTGGGTACTAGGCTAAAGTTTATAGAAGAGAAGTGAATTCAAGTTTGTATAAAGAGGATTGGACAAGACATTAGCTTGTTGGGATGTCATATGGGAATAAGAAGATGTTAATTATCCACTAAACAATGAAAGAGGGAATGTTGACAAAGGAAGAGGTTGGAAACCTAGCTATTCATTAGAAAAGTATGATTTCTCATGACTTTGTTGCAGATATCCTAAGAAATTTCCATTGTATCCATGTATGATATTAGGAGAGACTTTGTTATTAGGTGGAATTGGATTGAAGTTAAAAGAGGCCCAATCAATATGTAGACATGTGTTAGGATAAATTTTTTGAGTATCAAATTTAGTCATTTTAAATTTTCTACGAAAAGGAGGTATGAAATCTAATGACCCCCAATCATCCTCCAAGATTTCTTCTCTAAGAACTTCTTTACTAGGAGATGGCACTATATTTGTTCAAATTCAAGAGATGATTGTAGAAACTAACAAATTATATTGTGCTTCAATTTGTATATTTTTATCAACTTCCAAAGAAAAAATTTCATTATTATATAAGTAAGGAATTGCATGATAATCAGGTTGACAAGTCATCCCATCCATAAAAACAATTTTAGGTTCTTCAACAACATGAATAACATTGATTAGATCTTTGTTAGTGTTTTCATCTTTAGGAGAGAGAGCATTGAAAACATGATGGGAAGTGGTATTATCCTCTTGTTCTAAAGTGTCTTCATGAAAAACCTTAGGAAAGGGACAATCATGTCTTATTGATGCTTCATCTCTAGGGATAAGGTTATTGAAATGAATATAAGGTTGTGTTATTAAATGAATTTTCATTCTTATCACCTTCTTTTACCAGAATATCATCCTCTTTCACCAAGGTACCCTCATGGAGGAAGAACATATTAAGAGAATAATTAACACCATCCTCTAATGGTTCATCTCAAATAGGGAGATCATTGAGAGAAGTGTTTTTGAAGATTGCAACTCCATACCTATTTCTACGCATAGTAGAGAAGGGAAATAGGCTCAGAATAGGGGTTTGCCTATCAAACCCCAGTTTAGGATTTAACCTTGAATGAAATGTTGAAAATACTAAAATAATCACTGGAAAGATATATCTCAGATCTACAGTTACTAATAATGATTCTTTTCTTCTTGAATGTAATCACATATGTTGTATGAAATGACATGAACATGACAAAATTCTAATCACACACACATGCTTGCATATGAATGATGTATTTTTTCTCCATAATGAATGAATGAAGAATATGTAGCCTTGAAGACCTCTAAAAATTCTTGGTAATGGATCCGTCAATGATTTTTAGTTGAACACTTGAATAGATAGAGGCTTAGATGAAAATGAGTTGAGAAGGATACTTTATATAGGGATTTCATATTTCAAATCACCTTTAGGCCGACTTAGAATCAATATATTTTTGCATGGAGCTAAATTTGAATAGGATAATACCAGCCAATCATCTCTCAAAATTTAGAGAAAAAATCGTAGGACCAGAATGTTGGGTGCTCTTGTTTTGACCACTGTTTTTTAAATTTTGAGGGATCATGTAGGCTATTGTGATTCTAATTCTAAATCTAGCTCAGTGGCTCCCAAAATTTGTATATATGTGAAATATGCTTTGAGAGTTGAAATTAGCGCATGATTAAGGAAAATTCAACATAAAATGATAAAGGGAACACCTAGAATTAACGACACAAATAAGAGTGTGATGATGTAATAAAGTGAAATAAGACCCATAATATTGAATTAAATATTAATTAATTACAATAAAGGTCCTATAATGCATATAGGAAAGGGAAATACTAATATAGGTTCTAGCAGAGTGTGAAATTGGACACACTAATAAGGGGTGTACAATTGCTGACGCTATAGTGAGAAGCATTTGAAAGGGGCAGTAGGAAGTTTTAAATTAAATGCTCAGTTTAACAATCTCATATCTTTGGTGGGAGAAATTAATGTTTTCCAACACCCCCCCCTAATTTATACCACTAATTACATCAAAATTTACAATATTCATTTTTTTCTTAAATATTCAAATTATTCTTGTGCTAATGCTTTTGTGAATATGTCTGCAAGTTGCTCCTTTGATCTACAATGTCATAGAATAATCTCTCCATTGTTCACCAACTATCAAAGGAAGTGATATCTAGTGTTGATGAGTTGTTTCCTTTTGTGAAAATCATGATTCTTTGATAGTGCAATTGTGGACTTTTTGTCACAATAGATTGTAGTAGGCTCCTCTTGATAATGCTTTGGATCCTTTAAGACTCTTCACACTCATACTGCTTGACATTTTGTTAATGTGCCTACTACATAATTTGCTTCTACTGATGAAATTGTCACTATTGGTTGCTTCTTTGATGCCCATGCTATAATTCATATTCCAAGATGAAATGCATATCCAGATGTACTCTTTCGATTATCTAGACTCCCTACAAAATCACAGTTTGTATATCCAATCAATTGAAAATCATTTTTAGTGTAATACAATATTCCACAATCCATGATTTCTACAATATACCTCAATATTGTTTTTCCTTCTTGCCAATGTGAATTCTTGGGCGAGTCCATAAATCTAGAAATTAGACTGACTCTGTACATGATATTTGTCCTAGTTATTTTGAGATAGATCAAACTTCCAATAAGTTTTCAGAATATAGCAGAGTCAAAATCCATCTCATTGTCTTCTCTACTAAGTTTTGTTCCTATTGCTATAGGAGTGGAAACTAGACTAGAATTTATCATTCTAAACCTTCTCAAAACATCTTTTGTATATTTATTTTGACAAATAAAAATACCCTTATCATTTTGTGTGACTTCATTGATAAGAATTTAAGATCTCATCAAATTATGTCATCTCAAATTCTTTCTTCATTGTAGATTTAAACATGCCCATAGAAAGATTTCCATTAAAGATCAAATCATCAATAGATGAGCAAATAATTAAAATTTGTCCTTTCTCATTGACTTTGGTGTATAGAGTTGGCTCACAAGTACTTCTATTGATTCCATTATTTATCATATATGAATCTATCCTATTGTACCATGCTCTTGGTGCTTGCTTGAATCCATAAAGTGCCTTCTTCAACTTGTAAATTGTGTCTTCATATCCTTTTACTTCATATGCTAGTGGCTACTACATTTAGACTTCTTCTAGATAACCATTTATGAAAGTTGATTTAACATCCATTTGATAGACATTCCAATTGCTTCGAGCTACAATAGCTAGTACCATTCTAACAATATCAAGTCTTTCTACAGGTGCAAACGTTTCATTTTAATGAACTCCATATTCTTGTGCAAATCCTTTAGCTACTAATCTTTCCTTATATTTGTCTACATCTCAATTTTATTTATACTTAGTCTTATAAACCCATTTCACACCTATGAAATATTTGTCCTTATACAAATTAAATAATTCTCATGTATTATTCTTCTCAAATAGATTTCCTTTCATCATTCATTGTATTAATCCAATGTTTTTCCTTAATTGCATCTTCAAAATGTATAGGGTCTTGAGAAAATAAAGAAAATTTTGATTGCAAATCTATCTTATCACTTTGATCACAAATTTCTTGCAAACTTCTAGTATTTGTAACGCCCTACCAGGGAACCCCAAAGTAACAACAACTAACAACTCAAATACATATGAAATAATTTTTTTTTTCTTAAAGGAAAAACATAACATGTCAACCATCTTTAACTCAATACAACACTAAGTAGGCACATTACACCACTTAGAAAGAAAATCATAACAATATTTACCAAAAGAAATTTACCTCACATAATAGAACTTTAAGGGCTCCCTAACTTTGCTACTAACAATACTCACTATCATATGTCAAATGTCAATCATATAACTCATCACATAAAGATCTATACTAAGTTCATTTTAATACGCCAAATAAAATATTCCTATGATAACCTTCATTATGAAATAAAATATAAATGTAGTTCACATAATTACATTTACTAGAAAGATATCTATTGTTACCAATGCATATAAATAGTTATGTAATATTTTACACCATTTTGGGAAGATATATTAAAAAATAACAATATAATAGTAAATCATCTCACAACTAAAATATGGAGATACTCAAAAGTACATGGTAAAGATCCATCCAGTCACACATGAGAAAGTCCACCAAAATATATTCCCAATGGGTGAAAAAGCAATGCCACCAACTATGTGGAACCCATAGGCACACCCTTCGTTCTAGGAGATAACACAAGGCTCCAATAAAGAAACATAAAGGATAGGGATAAATGACTAAATAAACTCACAACCAAGACATACAAGCACCACTTCATAAGACAAGAAGATAAAGATAAAAACCAAAGATAAGGAAATCATAAATACATAATTAAAGAGATAGATAAAAAATAAAACCTTTAGAAGAACTCACAAAAGGCTTCCCAAAAAGAATATCAACCAAAATCTTCAAAATAAAATTCTATAAAGAAACAAATCAAAAGATTCCAAGAGGCTTCCATAAACAAAGGGCTTAATAGGATAGTAGGATACATAAGGTGAGAGTGTCATCACATAGCCTCTCATGGGTTACCCTGATAGTCCAACTCCTCTCCTAACTCCAGACCCCATCCTCCATGGACAACTGATACGAAAATGTACAAACCTTTCATGTAAGATAAGGTTTTGCACAATCATGCCAACTCAACACCTCAATAGGTGGATAGGGCCTCACAATCTCACCCTCTGCCTATAGAAGCACATGAGGCCATGAGTGGGGCATAACATTATCTTATTATTATGTGTGAAAACCCAAATAAGAACCCATCCTATATTTTTTTATTAATGTTATCACTTATTAATCTATTCACTTGCGAGTTACCTTGGCAACCGCTCAGGGCCTCAACCCCCAGAGTGAGCCAATCTCCCTTAATGCACCTACATATCCTATACTCTATGACTCAACACAAACATCACAAAGCATCAAATAACCAAATGGTAATATAAACGATCCATACACATGCATAAATAACACATTCTTCAAATAGGACTTCCATACATAGACCACAAGGTCAAGTCTTGAAACATGATCGCAAAACAATTGCTTTTTTTAAAATCCAATTGAAGAATGGGTACATGAATAATAAATTGGTGAAAACAATACCAATCAGATCCAAAAACACATAAGTAACAAGGCACAAGTCCAAAAGAAATCCTTTGAAAGAAAACAAGAGTCAAAATGAATTGAACTGCGAAATCAAGACCGAAAACTATGATTTTGCACATATGAGCTTTAAAAGACTCGAAAGAAAAAATATGATTCAAGAACATTTTAGAAGGGTTTGTCAACCTTCTAAAAACACTAATCGATCAAGCAAAAGGGTTGATACAAAAATTTCAAACAAGAATTAAGAAAAACTAATAAAATTAAACACCAATTTTCTATAATCAATTTTGGCAAAACTTATTCTTTAAAAAAATCAAATAAATTAAATAACTGATCTAAAACAACAAATACATTCAATAACACATCCCCAATTCCCCCTAATATTTCATTTAATCAATATTGTAGATTAAACTAAAACTAAAACTAGGAAAAAGGGGAAAACAAATACCTACTTGGAAACCCATGAAAAGAAAGAGAGAGAAAGCGAATTTTGGGGACGAATTCTAAAAAACATGAAATCTCCTCAATTTCACACTCTAAAATTCTTCACAAAGTTGCAATAAAATTTCCTCTCCAAACTTTGAAAAAGAACAATAATAATAGTAACAACACAATCAACTCTCATGAAGACACAATAAATAAAACTCAATTACCTAAATAAAGATAAAAAAGAAAAGAAAAACCCTAATCGTAAAAATATCACATTTAATCAATAAATCAATAATATTAATTTAATTCCAAAATAAAATCTAAACAATTAAATAATAATAAATAAATATTGAATCACCAATTATAAATCCCCTAAAATTAAATAACTCTTTCTTGACAACCAAGAAATAATAAATAATTATTTCCAATTAAAATATAATAATCCACTAAAACTAGAACTAATGGTCACACCCACTTAAATAGATAACAATCCAATAAAATAATAAGAAATAAATAAACAATAATTAATTTAAGAATAATAAATCACTCAAAAGAATAATAAAATAATAAATCATTTAAAATCACAAATAATAAAATAACCAATCCTAATAAATAATTCCCAACATTAAATAATTAATTTTAATTTCAATACAAATATCCATAATAATAGAACAACTAGCCCCACAATAAAAATAGCACATGCACAATAACAAATAACAAATAATAAATAAATCATATTTATTTAAATAATAATAAATCATTTTAATAATAAAAATATATTTATTAAATTAAAATTATATTTAAAGCCATAATAATCATTAATTAATTATTGATTTAACTTACAACGCTTAGGCAATAATTAATATTAATAATAATAATTAAAATAACATAAAATCCAACACACTCGAATAAACCTAAATTAAGCCAACATAAAAATAAGACTTACCGTGCTGAGAATTGGGTAATCAGATGTTGTCCACACGACAAATATGACAGGATAAAATAAACACTAGGTAATTGTCCCTAGGTTAGGACAATGGCTAGGGCTAGGTATAATTTGGGCCTTGTACTATCTCCTTTTACCGCCATTGAGAATTAATAAGACACACTCAGACCCGTGGAGCCAGGTGGAGTTGATGTCTGGTACCTGCAATACTGCACCAAAAAAATGTTGTATACAGACATACATATATACATATATATCTCTAATCCCATCTAGTGAAAAGAAATCTTAACGTTGTATGGAGCTCACAAATGAGTAATATGAAATCATTCCTTTCACCCTACCCCAAGCAAACAATAAAACAAAGATCTATTCTACACCTAAAATCCATAAACATCAATATGTTTATCTCAAATGAAATATAACAGTAATTATATTTGAAAACATAAACATATTAAATTAATCCAATAACATGAATCACATGAATGTATCTAGAAACACAGAACAACGAAATAAACCACACATAAAGTTTCAAAATATAGTCTATACAGTCAAAGTAGCAAGTCTCAGATGCAAGGCATGGAGGGGCATTATAGTTTTCTTGCTTTTAAGATTTGGTCTGAATGATGCTAGTGTAGGATTTGAGTCATTACTTACTTGTGGACTTGATGATTCTCCTTGTTGAACTTGTCTTTTTGAGTTACCTCCTTGTGGACATCTTGATATAGTCTCTCCTTATTAATTTGATTGATCTCCTTGGTTTCCTTGATCTTTTCTACCTTGTTAATCATGTGGCATTGCTATAGAACCTATAATTGTCTTGTCTATACTTCCTGTATACACCTAAAAATGGTCTGAAGATAATTAATTAAATAAGCAATTATTTAATTAATCCCTCCTCCCCAATTTAATTAAATTCACTAAGCAATTTGATTAAATCTCCCTTTCATCTACTTATTAATAAATCTAAGGATTTATTAAATAGGTTCATTTCATTTCACCCCTTTAATTAATTAATTCAAATTAATTAATTCCCCCCATCAAAATCATTTCTTCTAAATCCCTAATTAATTAAAACAAATCAAATCATGAGTTGTTGACATTAATTAGCCATTTTCCTAATATTTGAATTTTTAAATTCAAATTCTCCTAACTTCTACCACTCCTAAACCTAACCATTCCTAAACCTAACCCATTCTACCTATCCCCATGTCCCCTTTCATCCAACATCTTCTAGAACCTTTGTGACACTTGTCACTAAGTGTTGCCTTTAATCCAACCCCCTTTGCCAACCTCCTCCAATTTAACCATTGATATCTTCAGATCAATCTCAACCGTTGATTCATGCCAACTCACCCCTAGCCTTGGAAAATCCTATTAATAGACCCTATTTTGGAGAACAAATGGCCAATTCAAGAATTCAGCCACTTTACTAATTCATGCTCAATTTTAGCTCATTTGCATTGTTACTATAGGCATCTAGCTTATAGTTTATCAGTTTTAGCAATGTTATCATGCTCATTTCAGCTTAACTCTTAGCTTAATCATGCTAGGATAATCATGAATTCATATAGCTTAATCATGCTATTCTTGCTAGATCATGCATTTGCATCATTCAAATCCTCCATCTAAGTGTAGTCAAGTCACTGAATTTTGCATAATCCGATCTGAGAGCATTTTTCATACTCACATTTACTAGGAGGCAATAAATCGATTAGCTATGGTTTTACATGTCTTTGATTTAAATCTTCTAACCATGCTTGTAATGATTTATTGAGTGCATTGTGGTTGTAGGTGCAGGTACACTTCACAAAGCATGACATTTTGGCACCCACCATGGGGCCGAAATCATCATTTTTCAGCCTCCCAGGCTTCCTCAAACTTCATCTCTGCTGGATCAGAATCAGAATGTCGTACGAGTTGCCTTTCTGGCTCGTAGGAACTTTCTTTTAGTCTTTGAGAACATGTCATCCTGACTCGTACGAGGTATAAATTTGTGTCGTACGAGGTTTTATGTTGCAAATTCTTTACTCACACTAGCTATAAATCTGTGTCATATGAGGTTTTGTATTCAAAATTCTTTACTTGTACTAGCTTCATCCTAACTCGTACGAGCTTCATTTCATTGTCGTATGAGAGATAAATCTATTTCATATGAATTTCTGGCTGTTAAATATTATGTCGTATGAGTCAATTTTGGTCCATGTGCAAGATCTAATCATTTGTTGTTCTGTCTGATAAATCATTTCATACGAGTTTCTGCATCTGTGATTTTTTGAAAAAACTGCAAATTAGAAATTTCAAATTTGTCTATACGCCGGTAATCTGCGTTTTTGAAAGCTTTCTGATCATTTTCAGCCCCTGAGAGTGCCTGGCTGAAAGCCATGCCCTTTAAAAAAAATGTCTAGAACTCTTAGAGACCTTTCCAATGAGGTAAATGGCTTGTAATTTTGAGTCCCGAGAAGAAAGTTATGCCTATATGAAGTTAGGATAAAATTTCATATAATTTTTTTTGAAAATTTCATAGTTTGGATCACTAATGCTAATCTTGTTATGTCTATGAGATATTTGCAGCCTAACTCTTTTCTTCCAGATACGCTTGTCAAAGACAAATTCAAAACACAATCTCGACTACTAATGGATCTATTTTGTAGGTTGCCTAAGGATTCAGCTAAAAAATTTGTGTATTCTTTAAGATTTTTAGGCACACTTCAATTTGGGCTTTAAGAAATGAACTATCATGTCTTATGTGCTTGTGATGATAGGCGAGTATGCTCTCACCTTTCTTAGGTGATCAGAAAGCTACACTCATCTTTTTGCTTTCATTAGTGCATCTCTTTAGCAGCTTGCCCTCCCGAGGAGTTATTAACTCTTAGCCATTAAGGCCGGTGAGAGGGGAACGACCTAAGTGGGAATGGCTAACGCCAAGTAATCCAACCCACTATAAAATAAATGTGTTTTTGATGAAAATAAAAGCAACGATAGTGCTCGGGAATAGCTCTCCTTCGTACCTTCGGGTATATCAAACCTTGGTTTTCAAGGCTAGGAGACCTCTTAATTGAGTTTATACCCCGACGTGCCGAACAGATCCCTTACTAGTGCCAGTTAAAATAGAAGCTACCTTATTCACCTCCGAAAGGGTGATAATCTTTGTGCAAGAGAGATGGTAACTCTCCCAAGACACTTTCCATATCATGCCCCCATTAGCATTTGGAGTCAGATAATATGGCATTGAGAATCCATTACATGAGATTCAACGGCCGTAATCTGATTAGCTATTGGGTGTGTACCTAAGTCAGCAATCAAAGGTTTTCATTCTCAGCCAACTTCCTTAGGGTTTAGCTTGATTGAGAGTCATGTATCACATCATGTGTTTGTTGTGTACTCATCCCTAAATTGAAAAATCAGACAATTAAAACTAGAAAACCAAAGTAAAACATCAAAATTCAGTGATCAAAACTCAAACAAACAAACACTTTTTATCACTGTTCAAATACTTGTCGTACGAGTCAAAAGTCTCTGTCATATTTCTTGATCCTCTGTCATACGAGTCAGGAGTCTCTATCATACTGCTTGATCTTTTGTCATATGAGTCAAGGTTCTATGTCGTACGAAACACTACTTTACACATGAAGTCACTAGTCTATCTTTCTGTCTTGTATCTCTTGTCGTCCTATGCTGCATAATCTGTCATATGAAACTCTGCATTTGTTAATCTAGAACTATGTCTTACATGCCTAATTTAGACTTATCATTTCTGCCTAATCAATTTGCAGTAAGCATAAACACCTGTTATCTGTCAATCTGTGCTTAAATTGTCTGCTTGGTTTGCTTGGTCAATTTATCACTCATCAAAATCAGACTCTAGAACATAAACACCTTAAGATTTTCAAAGTGCTTACCCCCAACAAGTTCAAATTCTAAACATCTCAGAGTGCATTATCACCCTCTTTGATAAACTGATCACTCAAACATAGTTTCTCATCAGGATCAATCATCCTTTATCACAAAACTGATATATTTGATTAGGATAGCTTTGTCCCACATCATAGGATATATCATTCCTACTGGACTTGGTTCTTATCAAATCATCACCATTGCACTCCTAAACCGAAGATCAAAAAACTTGCAAACCTTTAAACACTTGGATCCTCTTTTAGTATCATATCACTCTCTGGCCTGGAAATTGACTATTGATCACTTACCAAAACAACCTTTAAACAATCAAATCTTAGCACAATATCAAACACAATGCCCATTTTAACAAGAGAGAAAAGACATAAGATCGCTCAAACATTTGAAATAGCTAAAAATCATATCGACATGACATACCAAAACAAAACACAAGAAGAACACATGACAAACCAACATATCAGAGAAATCAAACAAGTTCAAAATCAAAATAAAACTATGTTAAAACCTCACAAGGATTTAAACACATCTCAAAAGAAAAGTGGTTCTTTTATGCACCTCTTAAAGAGATCCCTAAAGGTTTTGGCTAAAGAAGATCAAAATCGTGCACCCATGTCTAACAATGATCCATCCATCCATAAGCAAACTGACTCTCCAAATGTATCTATTCCTACACCTCTTGAAAGCTTGCAAGAACCTTCCATAGCATCCTTGCCAAACAATACATCTAAAGCTGAAGTTTTCCAAGGGATATCCCTAATGACCATCAAGCCTATTTCAGAGGATCTTATTCAAAGCTCATCTCCTTCATATCCAAGCATTGATTCATTGCAACATCCCCATAGCGCTTCCTTGCAAATTGAAGTCCTCATTCATAGAACGCTTGTTAAACGTGTCCTAATAGATGGAGGAGATGGCTTGAACATTTGCTCTATGAATCTTGTCTGTGCTCTAGGATATTCAGAAGATGCAGTTGATCCCTAGAAAAATATCAAAATCAAATCACATAATGAAGAAGAACATTCATCTAAAGGAATGGTGATATTACCCATCACAGTGGGACCCTTGTAAAAAGATACAACATGTCAAGTTTTAGACATGGACCTACCATACAACATACTCTTGGGGAGACCATGGATTCAAGACATACAAGCTATTCTATCAATAGATCATCAGTGCATAAAATTTCCATACAATGGACAAGAAATCACAATATCAGCAAACTCAAATCCAGTGCAGTGTGGTAATATTCAGAAATTAGCTAAAGAGGTCATTGTTCCACATAGCAGAGAGGCAGCACCTTCAAGCACACAATCGAAGGAACAATCATTTGAATCACTTCTATCAAGCATAGAAGAACAAATGTAGCTAAAAGATCGAGGGAATGGAGAATATTTGCTATCATGGAAAAACAAACAAGAGCAACTTCAAATTGAGAGGGATGAAGAAGAAGATATAGGAGTCAATGTAGTTCACATGTATGCAGAACAAACGTTAGGAACTAGCCTACTTGAATCAGAATCACATTCAACTGATATGGACTTAACAGAGGACGATCAGGATTTTCTTATACAAGGTCATTCTGATGAGAGTATCATTCTAGACATTGAAATACATATTGAAAGACTTGACATCTCTATCATGACCCCTAATATCTTTGAAACTATTCAACCTGAAGATCCTTTATCCTTAAGCTATCCTAAACCTATGGACTGGGAAAATGAAGGACATACTGCTATTGATACCTTTCTAAATGACCATGCCATATCCTTATATCTTGATGAAATCAAACCCGCAACAATTTTCACCAGGGATTCTGCTAACGTATCTTCCAGTCAAATGGATGTTAAATCTCCTAGTCGCAAAATTGAAAATCAAGAAAACAATATCAAGTCTAATGCTGAAAACCATTTCTTGGCAACATTGGACCGAGAAAAAGTAATAAAGGACGCATCTAATAGTGAAAACCTCCTTGAGGCGCCGGAAGATGGGAGATTTGACACTTTACCTGAATGTTATCAAGACAAGATATCTATCATAATAGAACTAGTAGAGGCAGCTATCATTGGCACAAATGATCTACATCCAGCAACTTCTCTATCAGAACCAGCAAGGCAAAAATACTTGAAACCATTCAAAAGGTGGAAAATCAACTTTACCTTTTCATATACAAATGTTCCAGGGTTCGATCCATATCTTACAATACATCACCTGAATATCAGTCCAGGAGCAAGCATCAACAATGGAACACATCATGGATCAAGAGCAGACATCAATAATGGAACACATCAGGGATCAGGAGCAAGCACCAATAAAGGAACACAACATAAATCAGAAGCAGACATTCTATTCATCAAAATAGCTGTAGAATGGAATATTAAACAACTTCAAGTCTTTGGAGACTCTCAGCTTGTCATTAATCAAATCAATGATGACTATCAAACAAAAGATGACAAACTCATGCCTTAGAAAAAGATAGTGGACGATATCAAGAAATACTTTGTAGAAATAACTTTTGAGAAGATTCCAAGAAGCGACAACAAAGTAGCAGATGCCATGGCTACATTTGCTTCTCTATTGTAGACATAGGAAAATCAAGAGCATTATGAATTCCTGGTTGAAGAGTTGTTTCATCCCGCCTTTAATTGTCCTGATTACCAAAACATATGTCAACTTATTGGACATGATTCCTCCCACTATGGCCATACTTACACATACTTGAAAGACAACACCCTACCTCCCGACTTATCCAAAAACTAAAAGAGAAATTTTATTTGCCAATCCTCCCATTATACTCTTGTCACGGATACCTTGTATAAACAAGGTCTAGATTGTACTCTCTTAAGATGTCTTGAACAAGAAGAATATGAGAAGGCTTTACATGAAGTCCATAATGACATTTGTGGCACTCATTCAAGTGGTCTTACCCTTTCAAAAAAACTCATACACTTGGGCTACTATTGGCCGACTATGGAATGAGATTCTTTTAAGATAGCAATAACATGCAAACAATGTCAAATCCATGGGAATTTGATTCATGCACCAACACAAGAACTACATGCTTTAGCAACATCTTGGCCTTTTGTCAATGGGGACTTGATCTAGTAGGAAAGATAAATCCTTCCTCATCTAATGGACACAAATTCATTCTTGTCGCTACTGAATATTTTACCAAATGGATTGAGGCGGTACCTCTCATCAACATCACAGGAGAACAAATTTCTGCATTTATCTTGAATTATATCATCTGTCGCTATGGAATACCAATGACCATTATCACTGATAATGGGTGACCATTCAAGAATCAAGATGTACAAGAGCTATGTGAGATGTTCAAAATCCAGCACAGATTCTGCACACCATATTATCCATAGGGAAATGGGCAGGCAGAAGCATTTAACAAAACTATCCTAAAAATTCTTAAAAAGACAGTGAACGATGCTAGGAAAGATTGGCATATCCAACTAAACCATACTCTATGGGCTTACCACACCAGTATCCACACACCGATAGGTGCCACACCTTTCTCTCTTGTATACGGATCAGAAGCCATATTGCCAATCGAAGTAGAGATACCCTCTCTACGTGTATCACTAAAAGGTCTAATCCCAGATGAAGAACAAAGAGTATCTAGACTACAAGAGTTAGAACTAATCCATGAATGCAGACACAATGCCTTTGATCATCTAAAGGTATATCAGCAAAGAATGTGTCAGAGCTATAATCATAAGGTCAAACCAAGAATCTTTCAAGTTGGAGAACTAGTGCTAAAGGAAAATCCACGCAACCAAGTAGATCGAGAAAAGAAAGGAAAATTTGAACCGAACTGGTTAGGTCCATTTGTGGTCATAATAGCATTCGGATCAGGAGCATATCAGCTATCAACATAGGATGGAGATCAGCTCGAGGAACCTATCAATAGCATGCACCTGAAAAAGTTCTATGTCTGAAAAATCAAAAAAATAAAAAACAGTGAAAAATCAAAAAAATAAAAAACAATGAAAAATCAGAAAAAATCAAAAACACCGAAAAATCAGAAAAATAAAAAAAAAGTGAAAAAGCAGAAAATCCAAAAATAAAAATCAAATATCAGAAAAAGTGCAATAAAAACAGATGGTGAAAACCTGGCAAACAGGTGCTATCTATCCACTAGCTCTTCCATGTATTAGTTCATGCATTCATTTTTCCATCAGCACTGATCATCATGAAGCCTTTATACATACGCAAGCATCCTAGGTGGCTTCTTACCATGGTTTGGATCATTGGATATATCATAATGACTTTGTTTCTAGGCTTGGGGCAAAATCCTACACCTAGCTGGGGGTAAAACTTTTGATCATTTTGAGCTTAATCAAACAAGTAGACCAAACAATTAGACAACTCTTATCAAGTGAAAACTGAGACACATCCAACATTGAACACAAGATCAAACTATCAACTATCAAGCTATCACGAAATCAATCTAAGCACATCACACACTTTTCAGTGGATAATATCTTTTTGGCTAATGATTGTAACATGATTCTTCAACTTTTCTATATTGCTTTTCACTATCATGATTTCTGAGTGACTCCGGGATGTCATTGACTAGAGGAACAAGGAAGAAACATGATATTTTTCTTGTCTACTGTCTGAAAATTAATCATTAATATGTGCAAATTTGTCTCAGGACATGATCATCAGAATATCATTGAAGACATTTCCGATTTGCGTATTGAAATGATTAATACTGCCTGTTTTACGCAAACAACACTCAGGTCATCTCAGTCCAATTATACCTCGATGCTTGTGTTAACTTGCTATATCAAAATCCAGGAAAGAAGTGCTCAGGTCATCATGGTTTAATTATACCATCGATGTTTGCACTCACTTCCCACATTTCAAAAGCTCAATGATGACAAAAATGCAAAATAATCCAGTGACTAGTCTAGTCGTAGCTTTGCATTCCATTGCATTTCATTTGCATTTTAGCTTGCATTTCATTCTTGCATGGGATCCTACAAGGTCCTTTTATCCAAGGTTAAATCTATCACAGGAATCATCAAAGTATCATCAAAAGTGTATACATAATTAGAATGATGATTCATATCTCTCCAGATATTGTCAACTCAGCAAAAATCTTATGCTATCTCCCTCAAATGTATCAACATCAGCATATCCAAAAATTTCTGCAACTAATATCAACAAATTGTCAGTTCTTTATCTAATCAATCTTACCAAATGAAATCAATCAATCAAACCTAATCAACTCATGTCTTATATAGGATGTATCCTTCTTGAAACCAAATGTGATCATCAATGTCTTATACAGGATGACTCCTTCTTGAAACCAGATGTTATGATCATCCATGTCTTATACATGATGGATCCTTCCTGAAACTAGACATTATGATCATCCATGTCTTATACATGATGGATCCTTCCTGAAACTAGACGATCTGATCATGTCTTATACAGGATGAATCCTTCCTGAAACCAGACTAAATCAAATCAATGAAGATTTTTCAATCTTACCAATCTAAGAAATCAAGCTAATCGAAGACCTCACATTTTCATCAAACCATAGTTGTAGAAATAAAATTAAATCTATCAGGATATCAATCTCACAAAAACTCCAAAGATCAATTCTCTCAATTAATCTCCTGAGGGGGCATCATTATACCAGAATTTAGCAATCAAGAGCTGGGGCATCCTATCAAATCAATACCATCATCAAAATGTTATTATTCTTTGAATAAACACGTCATCACACCTCGCTTCAAAGAGGGGAAAAATGTATACACCTAAAAAATGGTCTGAAGATAATTAATTAAATAAGAAATTATTTAATTAATCCCTCCTCCCCAATTTAATTAAATTCACTAAGCAATTTGATTAAATCTCCCTTTCATCTACTTATTAATAAATCTAAGGATTTATTAAATAGGTTCATTTCATTTCACTCCTTTAATTAATTAATTCCCCCCATCAAAATCATTTCTTCTAAATCCCTAATTAATTAAAACAAATCAAATCATGAGTTGTTGACATTAATTAGCCATTTTCCTAATATTTGAATTTTTAAATTCAAATTCTCCTAACTTCTACCACTCCTAAACCTAACCATTCCTAAACCTAACCCATTCTACCTACCCCCATGTCCCCTTTTATCCAACATCTTCTACAACCTTTGTGACACTTGTCACTAAGTGTTCCCTTTAATCCAACCCCCTTTGCCAACCTCCTCCAATTTAACCATTGATATCTTCAGATCAATCTCAACCGTTGATTCATGCCAACTCACCCCTAACCTTGGAAAATCCTATAAATAGACCCTATTTTGGAGAAAAAATGGCCAATTCACGAATTCAGCCACTTTACTAATTCATGCTCAATTTTAGCTCATTTGCATTGTTACTATAGGCATCTAGCTTATAGTTTATCAGTTTTAGCAATGTTATCATGCTCATTTCAACTTAACTCTTAGCTTAATCATGCTAGGATAATCATGAATTCATATAGATTAGTCATGCTATTCTTGCTAGATCATGCATTTGCATCATTCAAATCCTCCATCTAAGTGTAGTCAAGTCACTGAATTTTGCATAATCCGATCTAAGAGCATTTTTCATACTCGCATTTACTAGGAGGCAATAAGTCGATTAGCTATGGTTTTACATGTCTTTGATTTAAATCTTCTAACCATGCTTGTAATGATTTATTGAGTGCATTGTGGTTGCAGGTACAGGTACACTTCACAGAGCACGACACTTCCATCCCAAGATTCTCCTTCTTTGAACATGACATCTCTACTTACAATGGCTTTCTTCTTTATAAGATTATACAACTTATAAGCCTTAGATTGTTCATCATAACCAATAAAAATGCATTTTTCACTCTTATCAGCCAACTTACTTGTTTCCTTTGGCACGTGCAAATGCTATACAACCAAATATTCTAAAATGAGAGACACTTGTTATGGGATCTTGCCTCTCACACTTTTTGATTATGTAGGTCCTTGCCTTTATTTGGAGCAACAACTTGTCTTTAGCATTGATATCCTTTTCCCTGACAACGACTGCACCTCTTCAATGACTACAATCTATTGCAACTTCCCTTTCCAGTGCTTCAATGATAGCCACAGTCTCTTTTTCTCCTTGATATCTGAGCTGCAAACTTATGTAAACAACTTTGATGTTTATGTCTTCTTTTGCTCCCATGATCTACCACTAGTAGCTAAGAAAAAAAAGTCTTCCTTTGCTAATATGCCTTTGTCGACTTCCTTTGACATTTATGATTCCTTTCTCATCACTGCGAATCAGTGAGCTTCTCCATAAAACAACAACTTTTTGTCCTTTCTTCACATTGAAGATACAATACATTGATATCTCCTCTTGTTTGAACTTTTATTGTCGACAACTTTACCACCTTCAGTTTTGAACACTTCTAGTAGTCGTAAGAAACTTTCTTCAAACAACACTCTCATGGATCTCTCCTTAGGCTCTAATACCAAAATGAAAGAAACATGGAGGAGAAGAACAAGACAGAGACAAACACAAACATTATGTTAAGTAACTCAAACATTACATTCCTATCTCCTTACAGCTCTAGAGAGATGGATTCATGAAAGAGTGAGGAAAAATTCACATTACATCTTATTTATAACCATAGTGAGGGGATTCACATTAATGCATTGTTCTACATGGTAGTTGAGAAGATAAGGCAAAATTAAAGAGCAAGGAAACATCTAGAATTCAAATCTGAAAGCTTCTGTCTTAAAGGCCAAGTTTGATGATTGCCACATGTTTTGTCTTAATTTTTATATTTGTTACTAATTTTATAATTAATATTTAAAGAGCAAGGAAACATCTAGAATTCAAATCTGAAAGCTTCTGTCTTAAAAGCCAAGTTTGACGATTGCCACATGTTCAGTGGTAGAAATTAAAGAGCAAGGAACCATCTAGAATTCAAATCTGAAAGCTTTTCTCTTAAAGGCCAAGTTTGACGATTGCCACATGTTCAGTGGTAGAAATTAATAATTTTTTAATTAATATTTAAAAAACATAGATCACATTCTACCTAACACATTTCTATTTACCTATTTATACCTATTTATCTATACAAGGAAACATCTAGAATTCAAATCTGAAAGCTTTTGTCTTAAAGGCCAAGTTTGACGATTTGAATTCTAGATGTTTCCTTGTATAGATAAATAGGTATAAATAGGTAAATAGAAATGTGTTAGGTAGAATGTGATCTATGTTTTTTAAATATTAATTAATTCTACCTAACACATTTCTATTTACCTATGTATACCTATTTATCTATACAAGGAAACATCTAGAATTCAAATCTGAAAGCTTCTGTCTTAAAGCCGAAGTTTGACAATTGCCACGTGTTCAGTGGTAGAAATTAATATTTAAAAAACATAGACCACATGTTTTGTCTTAATTTTTCTATTTGTTACTAATTTTTTAATTAATATTTAAAAAACATTAATTTCTACCACTAAACATGTGGCAATCGTCAAACTTGGCTTTTAAGACGGAAGCTTTCAGATTTGATTTCTAGATGTTTCCTTCTATAGATAAATAGGTATAAATAGGTAAATAAAAATGTGTTAGGTAGAATGTGGTCTATGTTTTTTAAATATTAATTAAAAAACATAGACCACATTTAGATTGCCACATTAATTAATTCTATGTTTTCTAAATATTAATTAATTCTACCTAACACATTTCTATTTACTTATTTATACCTATTTATCTATACAAGGAAACACATTTTTATTTAGAATGTGGTCTATGTTTTCTAAATATTAATTAATTCTATCTAACACATTTCTATTTACCTAATTATACCTATTTATCTATACAAGGAAAGATCTAGAATTCAAATCGGAAAGCTTTTGTCTTAAAGGCCAAGTTTGACAATTGCCACATGTTCAGTGGTAGAAATTAATATTTAAAAAACATAGACCACATGTTTTGTCTTAATTTTTATAATTGTTACTAATTTCTACCACTGAACATGTGGCAATCGTCAAACTTGGCCTTTAAGACAGAAGCTGAAATTCTAGATGTTTCCTTGCTCTTCAAATATTAATTAAAAAATTAGTAACAAATATAAAAATTAAGACAGAACATGTGGCAATCGTCAAACTTGGCCATTAAGACAGAAGCTTTCAGATTTGAATTCTAGATGTTTCCTTGTATAGATAAATAAGTATAAATAGATAAATAGAAATGTGTTAGGTAGAATGTGATCTATGTTTTTTAAATATTAATTAAATAATTAGTAACAAATATAAAAATTAAGACAGAACATGTGGCAATCGTCAAACTTGGAGAAGGAATCTGACCAGTACCTTCTAAAACCTACCAACAATAATTTAGATGTGATGCAAACGTGAGGGCACTTGTGTTTGTAATAATTGGAGAAGGAATCGAACCAGTACCTTAGATTTTTAATTATGAAATTCATTTTCCATCTTACATCGCTGCCGTTCAAATTAAATTCATCCTGAACACTAATTATCAGCACTGGAAGCTAGATATTTCGAAATGGTCTTCAGCTACTATTTAATTACACGCGGCCTTCCATACGATAACATTTTTTTTTGGCTACTGTTGGGCTGATTGAGTGGCCGGTTTTGGTCAAACAGAAATGTTGATGCATTGTGGAGTTGTAATTCGCTTTTTAATTTGTCTCTGTTTGGTGCGCTTTACTGTTGCAAAATGTTATCCTCAAAAGTGTGGCTCAATGAGTGTGAGTTACCCTTTCTGGATAAACAATTCTAGTTGTGGATACCCTGGTTTTCATATCACATGCCAGAAGGATAAAGTTACTGGGATGTTAGCTCCGTTCTTTTATGTCAATGTTGGCAATTATACTGATGGGAAGCTTAAAGGTAACTATAAAGATGGGTTTCTTTATCCTTACAAGATCATAGAGATCGGTTATACAGGTTTCCTTGTCATAGACTCATATTATAACTATGCCTGGACGTGTGATAACACCTTTGGGACAACCTACTTTCATCTACCTTCAGAAGGGCCTTTCACTATTTCAAACTCTAATAAGTTCGTGGTTGTCGGCTGCAATACATCTGGTACCTACAGTTTTGGGGGTCTGGGAGAGGTGAGATGTGTAGCAATTTGTGACCCTCAAACTGATCGACCGTACTGCCGCTATGGGTGTTGCGAAATTAACCTTCCAAATAATTGGCCGGCAATAGATTTCACGGGAGGAGGTATGTTCCCTATATTCAATTCTAGTGATAAAAAATATTATAACGAGTGTGGTTTCTCCACCATATTCGACCCCTCGACCTTCAAGATCGTCGACAATAGATCAAACATTTATTGGGGAAGGGGAGGTGAAGTTTCTTATGGCCTCCGCCTTAATTGGGGTATCGGCCTTCACAATTGTTCCACGGCTAAAGCAACTACCAATTATTCTTGCTCCAGTAACGGAGAATGCATTGACTCCCCTTCAAGAAAAGGACACGTATGTAGATGCCTTCCTGGATATGAAGGGAATGGTTACTTCAATGGCACAGGTTGTAGAGGTATTCAGTGTCTTTCTTTATTATAGCTATCAATAGTATCATGTGTTTTCTTTCATAGCCATTGTTTTTTATCAAATCTCACGGCTTCTTATCATAGTGTTGATGACTGCTCAGACATAGACGAGTGCAGTGATAAAAGGTTGAATATGTGCGTCGGAGAAGAGGGAAGAGGTATGTGCGTGAACTCGGTAGGTTCCTATAATTGTTCGTGTGCAAAGGGTTATCAAGGAGATGGCTTTGTAAACGGGACAAGATGCATCTCCCCAAGTTCAAATCGCGCTATCTTTCCTCCAATTATAGGTAACCAAATATTAAATGCACTGCGTGTGTCTGTTATTTTAATTATTAGCTTTAAAGACATGCGAAAATAGGTATAATCTTAAAATTATAATATTATTTTAACGTGTGATCTGGTAAAATATACACAGGATCCGTCATTTCGTTTGTAGTTGTCTGTTTAGCAGCGTCTTTTGTGGTTTGGTGGCTAAAGAAACGCCACTTGAAAGTTGTGGAGGCCAAATATTTTCAGCAGCTGCAGCAGTACATCGCTTCTAGAGTGGGTAGAGAAAGCCTGAGAATGTTTTCTGCCAAAGAATTGGCAAGAGCTTCTAATAATTATTCAAAGGAAATGGTGTTGGGAAGTGGCGGCTTCGGAACTGTGTTTAAAGGCATTCTACTCGATGATACTCTTGTAGCCATTAAACAGTCCAAGCAAGCTTTGAATCTAGAGGATGACCATGAGTTTCTTAATGAAATTACAATTCTCTCCCAAATAAATCACAAAAACATAGTGAAATTGTTAGGGTGCTGCATCCAAGCTAAATTCCCATTGCTGGTATCTGAATTCATTCCAAATGGAACACTGTTTGAACATTTACACTCCAAAGAAGGGTTTTTGTCATGGGCTTCACGTCTGCAGATTGCAATCGAAACAGCGGAGGCTTTGGCGTATCTACATTCTGGAGCATCTCAACCCATTTTCCACAGGGATGTAAAATCATCTAATATTCTTTTGAATGAGAGACTCTCTCCCAAACTTGCAGACTTTGGGATTTCTCGTCTCATCTCCGCTTCCAATAACACACATCTCACCACTAGTATCGTGGGTACAAGGGGTTACTTAGATCCTGAGTACTTCCAAACGTTTCAACTCACTGAGAAAAGTGATGTATACAGTTTTGGTGTAGTCCTGGTTGAGCTTTTAACATCCCGGCTACCCATTTGCGCAGGAAAAGCCAGTGACGAGTGGAGTTTATCTAGTCTTTTCCTCTCCAGACTTAATCAAAACCGACTCAAAGAAATCTTGGATAGCAAAGTATTGGAGGAGGGAAACCTGCAACAGATGGAAGATACGGGAAGGTTAGCAAGAGAATGCCTTCATTTGGAAAGAAGGAAAAGACCGTATATGAAAGAGGTCGTGGAGGAACTTTTCTGGATAAGAGGCGGCACAAGAAAGACAAAATTCCATGATAGTGTAAAGTGTGACGATGCAATATTTGAGGATACCAAAATTTCCAGAGAAGCATCACAAACTTCATACGAATTCAGGAGTCATAGTTTTCCATCTGCTATTGCGGGTACGTCAGAGGAACCATTCAGTGCATTGATTGAGATGTCAACCCTGTCTGAACAGATTGACTTCAAAGGAAAGCATTACTAGACTGTGTTGGAATATGGAATTTCTTGGTGAACAGTAAATATCTTTGTTTCTAGAAGAGGTTTGCTAGTTTTCTTTAATGTAATATATTAGTCAGATCTTTAAGAAAGTTTTCAAGATCTATCTATATTGAGGTGTCATGTAATGCTTTATAATCAAGATGTTTATACGATCTTATGATGAAATGATCATGAGTAAAAGTGATTAGTGAAAGCTGTGTATTCAAGATTTGTATATATATAATCTTATATGTTCAAATTGAATAGAATTGAAGCTTGTTGAAGAATTCTAAAATTATTGGAAAAATACTAACTACTCACTGTTGGATTTTATTTATTTATTTATTTTTGTGCTTTTTCATAGCTTATTATTGCCTAATCAACCAACTCTTCATCAAACAATATGTTGATTGCGCCTTATCATGTCTTCTTCCTTGTCATGTCATGCAAGTTAAAGTGCCTTCATGTAGCTATCAATACATAGGCCATTGTAATTTTGTTTTCGGATCAATCAATAATATATGCCATGTATCTTGTAAAATATTTGTGTTCTTTGTATTGAAGGTTTTTCTATGTTTCATCTTTGCAAATTAAATCCTTTGTTTTTAAAGTATTGAGTTTGTATTTGTCTGCTTTGCTCCTCACTCAAAACCATCATCTTGTATCAAAGCCAAAGGAACCTCTACCTTTTATCTTTCTATTCTTTCTTTTCATTCTCTTGAAAGCCATCAATGGCTTCCATGTTTGGTGCATCCATATCTAGTTAGCAAACCTCTATTATCATACTAAAGAATTATGTGTATTGGTCTTTAACTATGAAACAATTGTTTCAGTCTCAAAATGTATGGGAGATATTTGAAAACTGTATTGTGGAGCCAATTGACGAGGTAGCATATAACATCCTTACACAAACTAATAAAGACACTTTCAAAGAATAGAGAAAGAAGGATGGGAAAGCTTTAGTATACATCCATCAAGCAATGGACAAGAGAATACTCCCAAGAGTAGAAGAAACAAAGCAAGCCAAGGAGGCATAGGATACACTACAAATTATTTACCAAGGTATGGAAAAGGTTAAAATCTCTAAATTAATCAATGAGAAACTTGAACTCAATAGAATCTTCCCTTAGTCATGTTGTTCTAATTAGAATAAATTGGGACAGGCCCGAACCTATACATAACCGCCACAAAGGTGCACACAGGAAGGAGTTCACAAGTAGTGAGACCACCAAGATCCTTTTCTGAAAAGTGGTTTTTGACCATAACCAAATTTTGTGGGAACAAAGTCCCACACACAAAATCACCTAATCAGAATAGAGGGATATATAAACATGCCCTAAACCATCCTCTTGAGAAACCCTCTTATACTGGGCACAAATAAGCCAAGAGAACAAACAACCAAAAGCAGTTTTGAAGGCTTTCTATAACATTTTTCTATAGGGTTACCTAAGAACGCTGATAAGACTCTAGAGACACCCAAGGACCTAGCGAGAGAAGAAAATCTGAGCCATTCCATAGTAACATCAAACAAAGAAACCATAGAATGAACTAGCACAAACAAGCTCAAGAGGTTTTAAAAGGCGCCCGTGAACCCTTGTCTTGACAAGAAACCTTCAAACAAACCATCAAAGAAAACCTCTATAAACTAGTTATCAATAGAAACACTAGGAATCAAAGCCTTGAAAGGAAGGAACATAGGGGGAGGGACCTCGAACTTCAACTCAAAGACAAGAAAATCCCAACTCAAACTCGAATCATAAATTCTTGATAAAATAATTCCAAACAATCACACCACATGACTGAGGTAATAGGGGGCAAAAGCAAAGATCCTAGGAAAAAGGACAACATCCTCCAATAGAAGAAAGAATCTAGCACTATAGTAGGAACAATGAAAACAAAGCCCTCTCTAGTTAAACGAATGTAGGGTAACCAACCCTTAGCACTCCTCCCAAACCTCCCACCACATTACAAGGAAAAATTCCTCCAAAAAGAACATTAGTGCCTTAAATAAATAATAAATACAACACCCACAAATACCCATTAATAGAAGAAACTTTAAAAACCAAAGCACCTTCAAGGCCTGCCTCTATTGGGTCACTACAAGAACCAGAGTAAACATCACTCCCATTGGTCATGTTTTTTATCTAGTTAATAAAATGAAATCATATGGAGAGGTCATAGAGGACAGAAATATTTTTGATAAAGTTCTTAGAAGCCTCCATTCTAAATTTGAGCCTCTAGTCATGGCTTTGGAGGAATCGAAAAACTTTAAATTGATGAGTTGCATTCATCTCTCATCAATCATGAATATAGCCTAAATAGGTCAAGCATCTCATTGGAAAATGCATTTTCACCTCATTTATTTATAAGTCATGGATATGGATGTTGAAATCTAGTTCTAAAGGTAGATGGAGAAGTTCCCCTAGAGGTGGATGTTATAGTAGTTCTACAAATGTTCATGATAGAGATCAAAATTAGGATTTCAATCACTGAAGTAGTCGAAGGTTTGACAAATAACACATTTAATGTCATTACTATAAGAATTTTAGGCATTATGGTCATGAATACAATAAAAATACTATGACCAATAGAAGCAAGGTCAAAATTAGTCAAGCAATAGACCCACATGCACTATGTTTATTTCATGCAATAGGATTGTTGAGGCAATTATGACAAACTCCCCAATTGAGTGAAATATTATCCAAGAAAGCTCATGTGGCATATGGAATCTAGAATCTAGTTGTATTAATCACATCATCTAGGTAATGTATATATTTTTTCTATCTTGGATGAATAAATTCAAATTGATGTCACACATGGTAACACCAACAAGGTCACTATTTTTGGTAAGGTACAATTAATATTCTAACAAAAAGGGGGAGGAAAAAAGTTATGCATTATGCATATTATGTTGCTGATCTAAAACCCATCTTAATGAGTATTTGTTAGTTGGTACAAAAAGGGCTATAGAGTGTACATGGAAAACCATGAGTATGCTATTTTGGAAAGGTTGCCAAGCAACTAGTTGCTTGCCAAAGTGCAAATGACTAGAAACTTGATGTCTCCATTAAGGATAAAGATGGATATAAATTGAAAAACATCCCAAGTTATTCATTCTATCAATAATGTGCATTAAGGAGCCACCTTTAAGGAAAAACACACAAAATCAAGAGTTGAAATAAAGTCTACAGATTTAGTATATTATAGGGTAGGCTAATTTAGCTTTGAAGAAGAAAAAGGTAAACATGGATAAATTCAATTAGCATTTCATTCAATTGTAAAGGATGGATCATGATTGTGGCATTTGCTATTTTGAAATTTGAATTTTGGGGGGTTGAAGCTACTACATATGAAAAACAATGGTGAAAGGTTTTTCATTAATTGAGAAACTAGAAAGAGTTTGTGGAGGTTTTATGTAGGAAAAATAACATAGGGAGTCTTTCTTGGTTGGAAAATCAATAAGAGAAATAGCACCAATTAAGATTGTTCATTCAGGTATCAGTGGACAATTGCAAACACCAATTATAGGAGATTTCACTGACTTTGTTACTTTTATTGACTATTTTCCAATAAAAACTTGGGTTTAATTTTTAAAGAAGAAGTCTAATACATTTTCTTATTTCCACTAGTTCAATGCACTACTGCAGTAGAAAAGTGGCTACTACAAAATGCTTTTGAGGGTTGATATACATTGTGAATGTATTTCAAATGATTTTTTAAATTTTTGTAAATCAAATGAGATACATAGACAATTTATAGGATTCTTTACACATTAACAAAATGGTGTGGTGATATGCCTGCAAACCACGTGGCAAATCTTAGTGTTGCTAGGGATGATGAAAAATGGTGGTGGGAAGGGTAATCCTTTCCATTTTATTTATGCGAATTGGTGTAGAAGGATGCTAAAAATATCTCTCCGATAGAGCTTTAATTATGACAACTTTTCACATGTGTAAAGGCATTCCTAGAAAGAAGTGGAGATGACCTTCCAGACTATTTTTGTGGGCCTGGTTTTTTATTGCTTGTTTGAAACCTAGTTTTCATGTAAATGCTAAAATATGTAGAGCTAACAATTATATGGGTGGAGAGAAGATCATAATAGAACCGTCTTCATGTGAGCTATGGGAGAAAAATAAAGAGCTATGGATGGAAGTTGTGGATAGTGGTTTGGAATCATATGTAAAAAAAATCCAGGATCAAAACCACAAGCTCACATAAATGTTTATTAAAAAATGGAAAAATTGGGTGCTAAGTGTGTATGGTGTTGAATTTAGGATAGATGAACCCTTCATATTTGAGATTATAGGGCTAGGTATAGAGGGCAAAAAATTCTACAGAGAAAGGAAAAACTCAGAAGAAACCCTATCAATTTTCTATGACAAAAAGAGTGAAAGAAGCAGAGTTAGGAAGAACCTGGATGGAGGCTACAACTGAAAATATCTTCTGAAGCTTTGGGAGGATATGATAGATTTCATTATGAGGTACATAACCTTGGATGGCCACCATGCTAGTATTTTCACTTATCATTTCCTTATTTTGAATCACTTTAGGAATGATAAAAAAACCATGATGTCGTTTATTTACTATCTTCTCTTGAGCATATCATTCACAAGCATTTTTAAAATGAGGAAAATTCAGTTTTGCATGAGGGGTTAATACTCCTAATTATGGAGTATGTTAAGGCTCATGAGGTTAAACCCTCCCCTATTTTGAGAAACCCCAAACCCTTAGCCAGCTAGGACATGCATGATGTTTCAGATATGTAATTTGGTGAGGAGGACGATGGGATAGCCATGGAATGGAATGACATCTATGTGTCAGATGACTCTAAATACAAGCCCTCAGAGGATGAGGGCCCCCTGCAGAAGCCCACACCCGACACTACTAGTAGCAGGAAATGAAAAAGTCCACCTAGATGAGCAACCAAAAAGTTTAAAATTCTTGATTCTCAACCCCAAAATCTTAAAAAAGTAGAAAACTGGGAAAAGGGAAGAGACTAAAGATAAAGGGGAGGATGAAGTTGAAATTGGCATTCCCCTTATTGTGGAACCCAAGGAGCTTAAAAGTGATGAGATGGATGTTGACAACCTCATGGTTAATTCGGTTTCTAACCAAGAGAAATGTTTCCGCTAGGTTTTTGGTGAAATTAATTTTCTGAAACGGGGTATCAAGGACATTATAGACTCTTTCATTGAGAATTTAGCACCCAATAAAATTGACAAACTTTTGAAGTTAACTCAAAAAATTATATATCAAGGTTATGAAAAAAATGCATAAGGTTAGGATTGATAGGTTGGAGAATGATATACAAGATTTAAAGGGCAAGCTCAAGGGTTTTGTGGAGATTAGTAAAGAGGCAATATTTAGCAATGCGAAAGGACTCAAAAGATTTAATGAGAAAATTGTCATTTAGATAGCTCAACTGGCCAGATCTAATCTTTCCTCAGTTGTCAACGTGGACAAGAAGAACCAAGATATGCAGACCTCTACAAGGCCCTCGACTAGGACGAGGAGCAAAAAACAAGAAAGAGGAAGTTCAATATTTGTCATGGAAAAGCTCCAGGAGATCAACAATAGGATGATCCAGAAGAATGTTGAGCTCATGGAAGCTCTTAGTTAGTCATGTTTTTGGTTTTTGTTTTTTGCTATCATTTTATTTTTTATTTACTGAACTCTGTGGGGTGCTTCCCCTATTTCTATCTCTATTTAGCTACCATTTAGACTCTGGTTTAACTCTGTTTATGTTTTGATGGATTTGTGTTTCGCGTCCCTGTAAAACCCGTTTATCTTAATAAAAAAAAAAATGGTGTGGTGGAGAGGAAAAATGAAAACATTATGGAGATAGAACATAGTATTTTGGAAACCCAAGATTTACCTAATGAATATTAGGCTAAGGTAGTGGAAACTACTATCTATATCATGAATAGGTTCCTAGCAAAGAGCCTGAAGAATAAAGTCCCCAAGGGGCTTGGACGCGCATGACACATGTAGTGTTTCTTATTTTAAAGTGTTTGGTTGTGTTGCATATGCACATATTCTAGATGAGTTGAGGAAGAATTTAGACATTAAAGGACAAAAATGTATATTTGTTAGTTTTTCAGAGGGTACAAAGTCATATAAGTTATTTAATACTATCACTAAGAAGGTCATAATTACTCATGATGTTTAGTTTGTAGAGGATGAAGTGTGAAATGGAAGTGTAGAGAAAAATTTAAACATTACAACTGATATTCCTCATGATGAAGCATTTCCATCATCAAGTACAACTTGAATAGAAACTCCTTCCACTCTCAAGATAGGACCACAAGTTGTAGCTCAAAATTCACCTCCATTCATGGAAAGGAGATCTTCAGATATTTTTGGCTACATCAAGAGTGCATAAATATTGGTCATGGGTAACCATGACAACATCTACATTAGTTGCCATACTTATAAAAACTAGAAACTTGAACTAGCAATCCAAGTAGTTCTACATCTTCAGATCTAACTCTAACAAGCAAGAAACAAGGATTTTGAGTGAGTTGTATAATGATGATACAAAAACTTAATTTTCATTTTTAATTTTTTTTCTCATATAGGTGATCTATTAAAATTTGAAGAGGCTATGAGTGGTGATACATGTTCACAAGTCATGGATGAATAAATTGAGTCCACTGAGAAAAACCAAATATGGGAGTTGGTTGAGTTTCCTAGAGGAAAATATGTAATAAGTGTAAGGTATATTTATAAGAATGAACAAGATGTTGATGAAAATATACAAAAGCATAAAGTAATGCTATTTGCAAGGGGCTTTACACAATAGGTTGAAATAGATATCAATTAAAAAATTTCCTATTGCATGGTTGGACATTGTTAGGATTGTGCTAGCTATTGTTTCTTAGAATAAGTGGTCTTTGTACCAAATAGGTTTAAGTTAACATTTCTAAATGGTTATCTAGAGGAGAAATTATTTATGGAAGAACAATAAGGCTATGAGATACCAGGACATGAAAGCAAGGTATATAAGATGAATAAGACATTTTATGGACTAAAGAAAGATCCTAAATATTGAATCAACTGATGCACCTAGCGTGCAAGTATCTTAGTACATCTCCAAGGACTATTCTTGCCTCAACTTCCCCAAATGGGTATCAGGCTAGGTTATGGGGATATCCTAGACTAACAAAAAAAAGATCCTAGAGCTTGGTATAGCTACATTGATACCTATCTCATTCAAAATTGCTTCTAAAGAGGTTGTGAGCTAACCTTGTACATCAAAGTCAACAAAAAAGGAGAGATTTTAATTTTTTTCTTCCATTTAGATGATCTAATCTTAACCAATGATGTTATAATAGATGCTCTCAAAATAACAATTTGAAGAGTCAATTTGAAATTACTGATTTGGGGTTTGTGAGATATTTTTTAGATATAAAAGTCCATCAATCCAATGCTTGTATATTTATTTCTTAATCCAAATATGAAAATAAAATATATAATAAATTCAATATGGTAATGTACAAGGTATTTCCAACATTGGTCATGATGTGATTGAAGCTAAGCAAGGAGGACAATGGATTAAGTCTAGATCCTACATTGTTCAAGAGGCTTGTTAGAAGCCTTATATATTTGATGGCCATGGGGCTTGATATTGTGTATGGTATAATTATTATTTAAATATTTATAGATTCTCCAAAAGACTGATTATAATATTGATAAAAGAATACTAAGGTGTAGTGTTGTAAATTGTACACCCTTGCTAGGGTGGTACAATTTTACACTTAGGTTAGCACCCGCCTTAGTGTGTCTTGCATCTTGCATTATTATTTCCCTTTAAGCATTTAATTAATTAATTAAATAAATTATAAATTCATGTTTTATCACTCCATACATCATAAATTTGGGCCCTTTACCCTAAGCGTGACTCTTTTTATTTTGTTCCTCCAATAAATCATTTAATCATAAACCCTAATTATGTCCTATTTCAACCATTAAGGCCCAATTTCATATATCAAAACAGCTTGAAATCAGCTGTAACTTTGGGATTCATTCTAATATAATCATATCTAACAACCATCAAAATTTGGTGAAAAGTTGGTCGGACCATGGCGGGAGTGCACAAGGTCCTTGACTTTTTCCCTGAAATTTTGGGAGCATAATTTTATGATATTATAATGCTTAACCCCAAAAGATTGGTTGGAAATTCAATTCCTATGTAGGCCTAAAGGTGGAATTACGCTGAAATTAAGATCTACAGTTTCATACATAAGATCTCTCTTTCTTCATTTGAAGGCAACTAAGAGATCTATCTTCCTAAGAATCTAAAAGCAGGCTTTTGGAGCATAAGGAGGCTTCTATGTAGTGAAAGAGAAGCCTATGTGTATTCTTCAACAATATTCAACAATATTTCATCAAGCATTCATCATCAATTAGGAGCCTTGAAGACATTGAAGAGTAATAGGAGATCTTGTGGCAGTATCTCTCCCTTGTGGATTGGTACGATTTCATGTTATTTTCATGTCTTTGTATGAGCTTCTTTACATCAACTTGCATATTTATATTCATGCTTTATATTATTTAGGATATTTGGTTTGAAACATTGTTATTTACATTCACATTTACATTTAGGGTTTACTCTCATGCATAGGGTAGCTATAGTTTCTTTCATTTTAGGATCTTGCGTACACACAAGGTTCTAGCACACACATTTTTAATAAATTATCGGCTATTTGTGGAGGTGGGAATCACCAACATAGAGGTTTGAATAAGGAAAAACCTTATATAGCCACCAAAACCTTCCCTTTTCAGTTGCAGGTGCAGAAATAGGTATCCAGAGGTAGTTTCAGATCTAGAAAAGGCCTCAACACCACCCAGAAGTCTCAGAAGTGTAGAAAATTGTCAAGTACAATGGTGTGGCATCTTGTTCCTTCCACTTTGCAGTGATTTTTGGTAGGATACGGGTCAATGCAAGAAGCCGAGTCCACTTTTTGGCCAAAAAGTGGAAGTGTTTTCCCTGATTTTTAGATTTTGTCTCATTTGAGCTTGGAGATTGAACCTTGGAAAAATTCAGTAATATTAAAGATAGCCCTCTGAGTGTACTTTCCAAATATGTAATTTATTTTAATACCCACATAATAAAAAATAACTTTTGGAATGCAATTCTAAAAACTAAGTTTTAAAAATGCACATTTTAGGACCATACCATGCATGTGTACAACCCACACTTTTTGACACAATTAAAATTATTTTCTCAAACCATTTTGGGAAATGGTTTGTAACTCACTGAAGAATAATGAGCATATTTTTCTGTATTTTTTTTTTAATTAATTTTTTAATGACGGTAATTATGTTTTTAAAAATTTGACGTGTACGACCCACATAATTTGACATAAAATTAACATTTTTAATTTTTCTTTGTAAATAGAAAAGAATTTTGTGTAGATTGATGACATATAATTTTTTTTTCAAAATTCATTAAAATAAAAAAGTTATTAAATTAACAAAATTAGTTAATATTTCAAGTTTATGGACCCGATTTAGTATAAATTAAATGAAAAATAGTTAAATAATCTATTTTTAAATAAATTTACATATTTAGAATCTAGACAGTATAATCTGAAATGGGTTTTAATTTCATATAAAAATTCTCTAATTACAGGCACATAAATTATTTCAGAAGATCATATTTGTGCTTTCATTCATGGAGATTTGAATTTTCAGGTCCATGTCTTAGGTGTGGCCATCCTAGGCCTATCCTGGGCCTAATCCCGAGCCAAGTGGTGGGTTGTGGAATCAACTTCCACAGAACAGGCCCCCATTTTCAAACAAGGGCGGCTTGTGGAAAAAAAAGGAAAAATGTGATTTAGAAATGGGCCCCTGTTTCTAAAAAATGGGCCCCCTTTTGTTTTAAAGCGGGTCCTCATTTTAGAAGAAAATGGGGGCCCGTTTATTTTTGCTTCAGGCCCCCGTTACCTTTTGGCTCGGGAGCCCGATGCATAAACGGGCCCCCATTTATAAGAGCGTGTTTTCCAAAGCGCAAAATTCCATGAATTTGTGACTCATTACCTTGCACTTGCCCATACAACTTTACGGTCATGAGTTTTCCTCCTTCCAGTTGCATCTCTCTGTCAGTCCATCAGGGAAGTGGCACGACACCCTGGTCTTGGTCTATTTTATTCAATTTGCAACATCGAGTACACTTCTAAAATGTTCCCCCTTTCATGATTTCAATAGCTTAGTTTCAAATCTGCAAGTTTGTTCAATTTCAAGTTCATTAGTGCTTCATTATGTATCTCCTAGTCTAGGTGATCATTCAAACCCTAGTTTTTCTCATCATTTGTAACAAGAGGAATATAAACCCTAAGAGGTAATCCTTGGCTCTCTCAATCTCACAAGAAGTAGCCAAAGTGATCTATCTCCCTAGGCTATTTTGTATTCCCAATGTGTTGGCAAAAGTGGGATTAGGTCCTAGTCACTCAGTCTAGCTTTTCTCGCCCCCACATTTTGATGAACCTAATGTGAATCCAATATTCTTCAATTCTGATTTATGTTCTTAGATCTGAGTTTTTTTTCTATTTCAAATTCAAATTTATATTTACAAGTTTCAATTCCTTGCAAATTTCAAAATTTAGAGTTAATTTTATTAAAACCCTAATTTTTCAATTCAAAATTGAACTTGTGGATAGCTTATTTTGGATCATTAATTTCATATCTGATTTTGGAACACATTTAATTCATAAATTTCATTTTCTAAATCAACATTTAGAGTTCTTGCATTGGTTAAAATTGAACATTTCCTTCTATTTTATTTGTGTTAGCATTTGAAAGAGGTTTTTTTTTTGTCATGATGCATTCATTTCATAGACATGATAATGGGTTAGCTTCCCTTGCTTCAATTTTTATATCTATTAGAGAACCTCCTACTACCTATGACAAAAATTTAGTGCCTAATATAATTGTTACCAATCCCTTCTAAACTCTCCCATGTTCTAAAGATGAAGATTTGAAGAGTGATCTTGAAAATTCTCTTAAAATGTGCCCTTCTTCTCTAGCTATCTTCGAGGAAGACGATGATATCATAAACACTTTTCTTAATGTTACCTTACCTTACTTACATGATGCCTCTCTAAGTGAAAATGTATTGAGGGGCTGTTGGGTCTCAAATTGACAGATTGGATAGGTTCTAAGGAAATGCCAACTCCTATGATCAAACCCTCCAATTGACTTGGCCAACTTATAGAGTGACCCTATTTGGTTACTAACTCTCTCACTTTAGGCTCTGCAGGACCTAGGCGGGTATACCTATTCACTAGTTGTTTTCAATGACTAGTGCCTTTTATAGCAAATTAAGTATCTTGTTCTGGCTTCCTCCTATCTCAGAATGCCATAAGTTCCTAGGATGGAGATATAGTAGATGAGTTCAAGATTGTTGTTGTAGAAGCTATTTGATCTTTGTGCTTAGAATTTTATACGTATACACTATTGCCAACTTACTCTATGTTTCCTACTCAATTACTCCTATTGCTTTAAAATAAAATGTGATGAATATGGTGATAAGTTGTAATTTATAAATGGCCAGTGCCTTCTTTGCTGTCTGGGCTACAGAGACTTTATATTTCCTTAGGACTTATTGTGTGAACTTGTGAGACAGTTTTTAAACCCACCCCTTTATGGATTTGTCAGTTACTATTTCTTATGAGATCAATTGAATGCCTATATCATAAGTTGCTTGAATGAATTTAACCCTACCTTTAAGGGACCACCCAAGTAAGTACTGCAAAGAACCATTATAATTCACAAGCAAAACTTTTATTTTAACCTTATAACATACAACATAAATTTCACTCAAAGAATATGAATAACCTTATCTCCTTTAGATAATATCACAAGCAACTACCAACAACAAATGAAATAATCCAAAGCACATATGCAAAGAAAAGATGACTAATTATATTATGTATCCATCAAAAATTTGTATAATAGAAAGCTTTCAAGCTATCATGTGTTACTGTCTTTTTTCTACGATATCTCTTTAAAAAAATATTACAAGAAACCTCTCTCATATATATATGAGAGCAAAAGCTATCTATGAAAAGACGTGTCTTTTCGAAATACTAATTGTCAATTTGAACATTCCTAACAAACTTAAGTAAAAAGAGATTAAGAATCCCTAAATGATGAATGTAATCATCTTCTTTAAAAGTCTTGATCTTGATGCTCTGTTTCTTTAATTCTTCTCCCTGTGAAAGGTATTCGAATATCATCTGGTTGACAGTAGGGGCCATGTCTTTGCTTCGATTCAATCTTGACAGAGCCCGATCCTTGACGCTTATAAGTTCATTCCACCATTCCTCCATAGATATTAATTCTCCCTCTTTATAAATCGAGGGCATTCCAATAGGGCTCCCATCATCCAATTCTTGAAGATCTCTTTTTAGCGCATCTTCATATTTAACATGATTCTCCATATACAAAGTTCCTTCTGTTTTCTCCTCTAGTGTCATCACATCAACATTGCTTATTACTTCATGCAATCGTGCTTTTAACCTTTCATGCTCTCTTAATGCCTTTATGGTTCCAGTGTACACCCTCCAATAATGTTCAACATGTATGAGCATGGTGTTGAACCTATGTTCAATGATATCATTAACCAATTTATCCATCTTTTGTTCAATATTACTCACCTGTTTGGTAGCCTTTTCTGCTTGATATTTCCAATACAGAACATCAGAGACATCATCCAAGCTCTGTCCTGTGGGATATGCAGCATATTCACTTAAAGGAGTTCCTGTCTCAAGTTGCAATATCCTTGCTTGTAGCCTCTGATTTTCCTCTTTAGCTCTTTCATATAAACCCTTATAGGAAATGTTTTCCCTGACCAGAAACTCTGTCTGATCCAAATTTAATTTGGCTACATCCAAGTTCAATTTTGCAGTGACCCTAGGGTCAATCTTTCCTACCTGATGGATCATAAGGTGTCCAAAGGTTTCTTCAATATCCACAATAATTGGTCTTTTTCCTCTCGGATACAGGGCCCATTGTAGGAGATATTTTTGATCAGGATCATATCCTGAGCCTAGGAACAATTTATCTATCTCTTGAGGCAATACCTGTTGATTTAGATCTTACTTCTTCAAGAATCCATGAAACAGAAGTGCTGAATTTATATCCCAACCTGAAAAGATGATAACACCAGCCTCCTTTAATATTTTCCTCCCTTTCTTAGGGGTTATGTCTTTCATGAGGGCATCTATCTCATCTTGCAGCCTTCTCATTTGTTCTTCTTCTAATCTCCCAGCCATACATCATCTCACATGAGCCCCTTTGTACTGGTATAAGAATGAAAGGAATTCTCCTGAAGAGGCGAATCCGTCATCCGCAACAAAGTCTTCATGTTCTGTCATCCTTATATCAACTATATCTCTAATATTAAATTCACCAGTGTCCACATCTACCTCTGCTTCAAAACTAGGGGGATAATCTTCTCTAGGGGAGTCAGCAGGGATGCTACTAGCAGTTGATTTTGGTGACATGTGAGCCAATGGCTTACTATCTTTTCCAGTGTTGACAAAATGGAGGAACTGTGGGGGTACTTTATGCATAATCTCTACCTCATGCTGAAGTAGTTTTTTAGCTATCTCCAAAGGATCTTGGAGGTTTCCAAGTAGGTCTCCATCCACCATCCCCCTTGCTCTTTTCCACTTAAAAGCTTCCCGAGTCATCTCGCTTCTTTCTCTCAAAACCTTGGCCTCTTCCGTTTCAAGGTTCCTAATTAAATCGTCTAGCATTTGAGCCACATGTATTCCAGCTTTTAGTTTCTGTGATGCCCTTGCAGCTCTTATATATCCCTCAGGATCAAAGTTCTCTCTAGAATCACCTAGAGTCATGCCATAATAATCTAACTTATTTTGAAGCAAATGATAACTTTTAGAACTTTTAACAATGAAATCAGAAAACACCAATAACCCTGGCACAATAGATTGTTTACCAAAATCTGTGAGATGTTTGGCACTGACAACAGATAGTTGTCTTACAATCTCTAGACTAGCCACCCTATTTGGCACTGTAATTGGAAGCATGTATGGCTTTCCTTCATACCCGAATACGCTGATTTCTGTATCATTATGGTGGCAATACAAGTCACCCCAGTTGTGATCGATTTGAGACTCTGGAGAGAGGTCTTTTGGCCTGAGGAATCTCTTGATTTCAGGAGACAAAGTATAATTTCTATGTTGTCTTAAGGCTGCACTAAGTGGTTTTACAAAATATTCTTGAAAGTGCCAATATTGGTTGTTTATAAATCTTTGATCCCATGCAGAAACCCACAACTGGACTGGTTTCTTCAAACCATTTTTATTATAAGCTCTGATGCTAAAATCCTCTGACCAGAAATTGAATTCTTGTCCACAATAAAGAATAATGTGCATTAATAGGGAATACAATGAGAAATGAACATTTACAAGGTCTCCTTTTAGCTTTTCCAACCCATGATTTAGGGCTTCTGCAACACAAGTGGCATAGTCAAACGACCTAGGGTCTTTTGATAGTAGATCAAGACATAGAACCATAACCCAAATACCGATGAGAGGATGAACCTCTAAGCCTAATACTTGGGCTGCATCATAGTATGTATACTTGAAATATGGATAGAATTGGTTGACATCAAAAGGCACCTTGTCATCTTTACTAAAAGGAACTAAGGACTTTCCCACTTTTTCTCGGTGAATGGGTAGTCTCCATGTCCTATAGATGTCCTCTAAATTGAAGAACTCTTGCGACAGTTTCTGTATGTCAATTTTCTCTTCTACATCCTAGTCTAGATCAAACACCATATCAATAGTCTGTTTGTTAATTACCACCATAGGATTCCCTCGGTAGTCACATATGGTTTTGGTTTTTGGATCATAACAATCCACTAGGGCTTTCATTAATTCGACATCCACAAATACATTCTTAACTACCAATTTCCCTAAATTTTTCTTCCACAGGTTACTCACGGGCTCAGGAGCATCCCTTCTCTTGTAACCAAATAAGAACAACTCATGTCCTCTGATTTTAGTCCATATGTCTCCTAGATGTTCAAGTCTATCCTCCAACCCTTCCTCTTCACTCTTGATTTTTTTGGACCTCACACTGGATGTCGGGCACTGGTCTAGCAGATCCTGAGCTAAAGTTCTACCCTCCTTTTTATGTCGTTTGGGTTTCTCTTCAGGGTTCAATTCCTTTCCTTTCCTACTATTTTTAGAAGAAGAAGAGGGTTCCATAATTTCAATCAATGTGAGAAATCACACTTACTTGGAGAATTGTCAAGCTCTTCTGACTGTTGTTTACAAACTTCAACTAACTCCTTGTAACATTCTGTCTTTTGGCAACAATCTTGTTCTTATGAAAATTCGATCAATTCAGCTGTAATTGTGTGGGCAACTTGTGCAATAGTTAATGTCTCTGTGTTTATAATGGCTACTCAAATGTTTAAAATTAATTGCACATGTGACATCCTCAACTTGAGCTTTTAATTCTTTCGCGGGAAGTACTGTTTAGCTGAAATGATTGTGAATCGAGTTTTCGATGAAACCATTGTCTTCGGTTGAATGCTTTAATCTTTCATCGAAAGTTCATTTTCCTCGATATCACCTCATCAGTGAATGGCCCTTGTCAAAAAACCATCTTCTAGTCTCCCCGGAATCATCCTCTCTTTGATGAAATCTTTTTTCGAAGAGTTATTTGTGAGTTTCATTGAAATCATATTTCGATGAGTTTTATACTTCGGTGAAAGTTCACGCGAGCCCTCCAAAATTTCTTTTCTTCAATGTCCTTCATTTATCGATGAAATCCCTCTGTTTTTATCGACATATTGTTATCGATAAGATTTGTTTTTCGATGAATGTTTTTTAAGTTTCCTCGGCAATTTTATTTCCTCGACTACACCTTTTGTTAGCCTTTCGCTTTTCGATGAAACTGGAATATCGATGAGTCGTTTCTTTCATTTACCAAAAGAGATATTTTGCCAAAGTCATCTTAACTTAGTGTTTTACACTTTATGTTTTATTTCAATGAAACTACTCTTTCGGTGAAACTTATTTTGGGATGCTTGACATGATATTTTTGGTCATTGATCTTTTAGCTTTCACTCCTTTGGGAAGATTTTTAAGTTCAAATATACTGTTCAACAATGGCTCTGATTGAGGATGGAGGCATATTGTGTATGTCTTCAAGAATTCAGAATCTCTGGTTAGCGAGGATACATTTTGACAAGTTATGGTATTTACAATGGAAGTGGATCCAAATCTGCTATACATATAATAGAATATATCAAGAAAAGAAGTTTTTCAAGAATTGTCCATGTACTGGCAATTCTTGGACTTCCCCTGTTGCACTTAGGAGAAGGTAAGAATCTTCTCCTTTTTTATCCATAATCACATATGGTCTGATCCATAAGGCCTCAAATTTACCATGCTTGCCTTTGTCTTGACTCCTTGCATTCCACATCAAAACCCAATCACCCACACAGAATTTCCTATCTGCTCTCCTCTTGTCATACAACCTCTTCATCTGATTTTGAATTTTGATATTCTGCTTCTGTGCCTCTTCTCTGACTTCATCAAGCTCTACTAACTGCATCATCCTCTCTTGTGAGGGATCTTCAACATCTATCCCTTCTTGAGTCATGAATCTATGTACAGGCAAGAGATTGTCCAAAGGCAATCTGGCTCTTTTGCCATAGACCAACTCAAATGGAGATTTTCCTGTAGATTTCTTCACTGTTATTCTATCTGCCCATAATGCAAAACTCAACTTTGAATCCCATCCCTTCTTGTTGTGTCCTAGCATCTTTTTAATGATCTTTAGGATGTTTTTGTTGCTTGATTTGGCTTGCCCATTTCCTTGAGGGTGGTAAGGAGAAGAATGAGATATTTTGATGCCATATTTTTCACAAAAAGTGTTGAATTCTTCAGACCCAAAGGACATACCATTGTTTGAGATGATCCTTGCAGGAACACCGAATCTAGTGATAATGTTCTCTATTATGAATTTTATTACCACTTTACTAGTAGCCTGTCTAGTGGGTATTGCCTCTACCCACTTGGTAAAATAGTCTATGGTGACCAATATCCATCTATGTCCTCTGCTGGACTTTTCTGATATCTCTCCTATGAAATCTATTCCCCATTGCTGAAATGGTTCTTCAGCTAGCATTGGTCTTAATGGGAGTGACCCTTGATATTTCATTTTGCCTGAAATTTTTTTACAAGCTTCACACTTTCTGACATATCTATAAGAGTCATTGAAAACACATGGCCAAAAGTATCCAGCTCTCAATATCTTGTGTGCAGTAGTCCTAGCTGAAAAATGACCACCACAAACCCCATCATGCATTTCTTGAAGAACTTTCTTTGCTTGGTAGTCATCTAGACATAATAATAATATCCCATCTCTATTTTTCCAATACAAGTCCCCATTGACAATCACATATTTTGTAGATTTCAGCTTTAAAGTTCTTTTCTGATTATCAGTCATACCATCTAGACATTTCAAGTGCTTAAGGTAATACATGATATCAGTGTACCATGTTGTATTCTCAATGCTGAAGTTGGCTTCTTCCAACCCTACTTGATTTACACAAGACTCCTCAATCTCAGTTTTTGTCATGATTTTGGCCAATCCTTGTCCTTTGATAACTCGTGAAATTTTGAGTTCAATGTTGAACTCTTATATTTGGTTGATCCATTTACATCTTCTGCCCATGACCTCAGTTTGTCTGAAGATATCTTTCACTACTACATTGGGAACATATGCTATAACTTCAGCCCCTACTAAGTATGGTCTAAACTGTTTTATTGATTTGACCAAGGCATAAGCTTGCTTTTCATTCAACTCATATTTTATTTCTGAGGGGGCCAAAGACTTGCTAAAGTATGCAATGGGCTGCTCATACCCTTCTTTATTCTTCTGCAACAACACTGCCACTATTGTGTGACAGGAGGTGAATGAGAATATTATAAAAGGCTTGCTAAAATCTAGAGAGATTAGTACTGGTGCTTCTGAAATTGCTCTTTTGATTGCTATAAAGGAGTTGATTGCTTCCTCGGTCCAATCTATTTGGGATCCTTTCTTTAACATCCTTACTATAGGTTTTATTATGTCTACAAAATTTAAAATAAACCTTCTTACAAAATTTATTTGTCCCAAGAATGATTGGATGGCCTTGATGGTTCAGGGAATGGGAATCTCATTGATAGGTGCCACCCTTTCAGGGTCAATTCTTACCACTTCCTTGGATACTATGTGTCCAAGTAACTTTCCTTCTTCGACACCAAAGTGGCATTTTTTAGGATTCAAGCAAATCCCATACTCTAAGGCTTTCTTGAATATCTTTTCAAGGTGCTCATAATGATCCTCAGCTTTCTTTGAGTATGCAGTTAAGTCATCTTGGTATACTACCATGATTATATCAATCAGTTCTGCAAAAGCCACATCCATTACCCTATGAAATGTAGCACCAACATTAGTCAATCCGAATGGCATTCGTGCATAGACATAAGTGCCCCATGGAGTTGTAAAGGTTGTCTTATATTTTTCAGTTTCTTTAACTTTCACCTGATTATAACCTGAAAACCCATCCATCATAGACAATAACTCACACCCTGTCACCTTCTGCAATATGTTATCCATATTTGGCAATGGATAGTTGTCCTTTAGAGATGATATGTTTAGGTTTCTAAAGTGCACACACAATCTAATATCCCCATTCTTTTTTCTGACCGGCACCAAGTTAGAGACCCATGTGGAATATCTGTAGGGTTCAATAATTCCTGCGTCTTTCATTTTTATGATCTCTTCCCTCATTTTTGGTAACAGTGTTGGATTAATAGGTCTCTACTTTTGTCTAAATGGTTTAGCTTCTGGATTAATTAGTATCTCATGCTAAAAAAGATCTTCCCTATAAGATTTGAGATCTTCATAAGACCATGCAAACACGTGTTTATACCTCCTTAGCACTGTTATCAATTGTTGCCTCATGGCAGGAGTTAAGCTTTTCCCAATGAAAACATTTGTAGGAGTTTCTTCACTTCCTAAATTGACTTGTTCCACATCCCTTTCTTTAACAGTTGATCCTTTAGTCTCAATCACATCCTGAGTATTGAAAGCCCTTTCTAATGCTACTAGGCCTTTTGGTAATTTGTTTGACTTCAGTTGTATGATTTCATGTCCAAATAAAGTTTCTTTACCTTCAATCTTTTCCACAGAGTCATTGAAATTTATAGCCTAAATTTGATAGTGATCAACACACTGTAAGAATTTCAGCAGGTCTACATCATCTTGAAACACTTGCCAATTATATAAGTTGTCAAGAACAACTGGTCTTACTTTCATCTCTACTTCAGATATCCCAGTTAGTGTTATATCATTATCCTTCAATGCAATACTGGCCAAAAAGTCTGCCATAATGTTCTTTGATCTGTCTATCCAGTTTACTTGAAAAGCATCAAAAAGTTCTATAGTATCCCAGACAGCATTTCTATACTGTTTCAATCTTAAGTTCTTTGAAGTATACTTCTCCTTCACTTGTGAGACTATTAACTCTGAGTCACCAAATACACTGAGTAACCTAATTCCATGTTTAACTGCTATATTAAGGCCAGTGAGTAAGGCTTCATACTCTGCAATGTTATTTGTGCACTCAAATAACAATTTGAAAGAATATTTATAGGTTTCCCTTGTGGGTGAAATAAATAGGATTCCAGCCCCACTCCCTTCCTTGCTACAAGACCCATCAAAGAAAATTTTCCACACTTGATCATCCTTTCCAGCTAGACATGATTCAATGGGGATCCACTCGTTAACCTTAGGTTTTGTGAACTGCACTCGGAAATTGTCCATATCAGTTTGCAAAAAGCATATTTGATTTGCTGATTCTTCCATGTCTTCTATGATATATGTGGACTGGGGTTCCCTATCAATTTTTACCTCTTGTCCATTGATTGGAATCATAGCATATGATAAATCTAACTGCACATATGCACCAATCATGTTCGACCATTGCCTAGATAGCAACATCCCATAGTTTGGAGAAACATCCACCACTATAATATCTGTTTTGTACGATGCTTCTGGAGAAGCTGCCAATTTGAATTCTACATCCTTCATGATACCAACCATTGGGACCGACCTATTGTCCATGGGATAACACTTCCCAAAGGTATTATCAACTTCCAATCCAAGCTCTTTCATCACTCCAATAGGCATAACATTTATGGTTGCTCCTGAGTCGATCATACAAATCTTCACTTTCTTATTGTTTACCACCAAAGTGAGGTAAAATGGGTCTACTTGTGTTGGGTTTTTGGTTATGGTGGACCCTAAATATATAACTAGGGCCATTTGTTCATTATTGTCACCTTTTGGAACCTCTTGTTTCTATTCATTTACCTTTTCCTTTTGGATACCTGAAATCATCTCCAGAGTCTTTTCTCTGTATTCAGGAAACTTCATTATTTCCATCAATGGAACAGAAACTTTTAATTGTGTTAATGCATTTGAAATATCAAATGAAGTGGAGTGTTATGCTAAAGGAAATTTTGCTATTTCTTCCTTCTGAACATCAAGACCCCTTATATTATTCTTTGGTACAACTTCCTTAGTCTTAGTTGCTTTATTTGTTTGCTTGGGTGTCTCATCAGTTTCTTTTATAAAAAGACTAGCAAGTTTACCTTGCTCTGGATTCACCATTCTATTCCTCAAATCGTAAGTCCTTTCTTCTTGTGCAATGACAGAATCTGTAATTCTTCATTTTTCTTCTTTAGTGGGGATTCTGAGCTTAACACCTTCACCTATGTTGGTGATTACAGGTAACACAGAGCACTGATGAATGTTCATGGAATCTGATCCTCCTTCTTCTACAAAGGATATCATGTTAACAGTTGGGTCGCCCATATGCTCTTCATAGCCATTCTTTTGCTCCTACAATCCTCTTGCTACAGCACATAAAGAAGGAGCATGTGGCATATTGCAGGCATAACACCACATGTCATCATCTTGAGCGTAGTTTACTGTTCTTTTCAAGGGATCTGGGACTTGTTGATTATCTTTGTGGTTCCTGTCTACTGGTTTTCCATCTTTCCATGTAGTGTTATAGGGCATGTCATGCAACCTGGGCCTTTCAGGACGATAGTATTGCTGCTTCTCTATTTTGTTTACCCTCACAGATAAATCTTTTAGTGCATTCAAAACTTTGTCAAGCTTATCCTCATCCTTATTAGTTTTGGGTGCTTTAAGATTGTACAACCTTGCATCTTCTCTTTTTCCCACTTTACCAGTGGCCATCCTGTTATTTTCTATAACAATGGCAGCTTTCATAACATCCCGGAGGTCTCTAGGATTTCAGGTTCTCAGCTCATAGTTTGTTTCACTATCGTAAGCATTGATGTAGTATAGAATGCTTACCTCAGGTACTGGCTTCATCCTATTGGGAATTTTGTTTAGAACCCTGTTAAATCTTTTGTTAAAATCTACCACTGATTCATTTGGCTCCTTTTGATGCTAATGATCTCATGCAAAGAAAATTCAGGGCTGGTATGGTCTCCATACTATTCAAGGAATAAGCTTTTGAATTCTGCAAGACTTCTAATGGATGCATCAGGCAATGCTCTAAACCAATCTCTTGCATCTTCTGTTAATGACTGCATAAATAACATGATCTTAACATCTTCATGTGGTAAATCAAAATCCTCTATTACTAGATCAAAAGCCTTACAATGAGCTTCCCCTGTAATTGCATTACTTCCAGTGAATCTTGGTATTGCAGTCCTGATTTCATTTGAGATAGGATATGGGTACACCATCATTCCTGAGAAATCAAACTGCCTCATTCGTTCCATATTCATTAGCCCATGTCCCCCATGAGGATTCCTAAAGTTTTGGTTCATGTTATCATATAAGGGCATTTGATTTTGATAAGGAAAAGGGTATTGGTTCTGGTATTGATATTGAAAATGATCAAGGGGTGGACATTGGTTATAAAATTGACCTTGAGGCGGAAACTGGTTATGAGAAGAAAAGTTATTATGTAAATTCGGCTGGACTAGTGGTGCACTTGATTGCACATGATCATTCCTTTTGTTACCAAACAAGGGGTTCTCATAAGCCTTAAAATCATTACTCTTTGTTTTACTCACTCCCTGATCTGTTTGAGCATATTTTTTTCTGTAATTGTTTACATCTTGATTAAAGTCGTCCTCACCAACATTTATGCCTAATTTAGCACATAGCTCCAAACATTCCTGAGTCCTTCCAGAATCTCTCATTTCAACAGCTGCCTCCATCATCTTTTTAGTTAAATCTGTAAATCTATCTGCAGGATCTGCCATACCTGATCCTGATGAAGGCGATGTGTTCTGTCTGGATCGTGCTTCATGATATTCAAAACCATGGGGAATTTGATATTGGCCCTTTTGGGCTCTATATGCTGCAACCAAATCCTCGTTCACTGGGCTTGAATTAGTTGCTTTATCCTGTTCTCTTAAAGGTGAATGTTGGTTGTTTTCATACTTATACTGATTGTACCTTTCTCTCATGAATTCATTCATGGATTCTTCTTTGTTTTTGTTCTTTAGTTGAGAGAAATCTAACTGGGATAAAGGTTGTCCTTTTGTGACTGATCTCCTTCCGTCCATAGATATTCCTCTCACTTTTTTTTTAATTCAGAGTCGCCACCTCTCTTCTTAAGAGGAAAGTTTTTTCTTTCTTCTGAGTTCTCTCCCACAACAAAGTCTTAATAATTCTCCCCAGCAGAGTCGCCAATCTGTTGGGTCTCAAATCAACAGATTGGATAGGTTCTAAGGAAATGCCAACTCCTATGATCAAACCCTCCAATTGACTTGGCCAGCGTATAGAGTGAACATATTTGGTTACTAACTCTCTCACTTTAGACTGTGTAGGACCTAGGCGAGTATACCTATTCACTACTTGTTTTCAATGACTAGTGCCTTTTATAGCAGATTAAGTATCTTGTTTTGGCTTCCTCCTATCTCAGAATGGCATAAGTTCCTAGGATGGAGATATAGCAGATGAGTTCAAGATTGTTGTTGTAGAAGCTATTTGATCTTTGTGCTTAGAATTTTATACGTATACACTATTGCCAACTTACTCTATGTTTCCTACTTAATTACTCCTATTGCTTTAAAATAAAATGTGATGAATATGGTGATAAGTTGTAATTTATAAATGGCCAGTGCCTTCTTTGCTGTCTGGGCTATAGAGTCTTTATATTTCCTTAGGACTTATTGTGTGAACTTGTGAGACAGTTTTTAAACCCACCCCTTTATGGATCTGTCAGATACTATTTCTTATGAGATCAATTGAATGCCTATATCATAAGTTGCTTGAATGAATTTAACCCTACCTTTAAGGGACCACCCAAGTAGGTACAACAAAGAACCATTATAATTCACAAGCAGAACTTTTATTTCAACCTTATAACATACAACATAAATTTCACTCAAAGAATATGAATAACCTTATCTCCTTTAGATAATATCACAAGCAACTGCCAACAACAAATGAAATAATCCAAAGCACATATGCAAAGAAAAGACGACTGATTATATTATGTATCCATCAAAAATTTGTATAACAGGAAGCTTTCAAGCTGTCATGTGTTATTGTCTTTTTTCTACGATATCTCTTAAAAAAAATATTACAAGAAACCTCTCTCATATATATATGAGAGCAAAAGCTATCTATGAAAAGACGTGTCTTTTTGAAATACTAATTGTCAATTTGAACATTCCTAACAAACTTAAGTAAAAAGAGATTAAGCATCCCTAAATGATGAATGTAATCATCTTCTTTAAAAGTCTTGATCTTGATGCTCTGTTTCTTTAATTCTTCTCCCTATGAAAGGTATTCGAATATCATTTGGTTGACGGTAGGGGCCATGTCTTTGCTTCGATCCAATCTTGACAGAGCCGGATCCTTGACCCTTATAAGTTCATTCTGCCATTCGTCCATAGATATTAATTCTCCCTCTTTATAAATCGAGGTCATTCCAATAGGGCTCCCATCATCCAATTCTTGAAGATCTCTTTTTAGCGCATCTTCATATTTAACATGATTCTCCATATACAAAGTTCCTTCTGTTTTCTCCTCTAGTGTCATCACATCAACATTCCTTATTACTTCATGCAATCGTGCTTTTAACCTTTCATGCTCTCTTAATGCCTTTATGGTTCCAGTGTACACCCTCCAATAATGTTCAACATGTATGAGCATGGTGTTTAACCTATGTTCAATGATATCATTAACCAATTTATCCATCTTTTGTTCAATATTACTCACCTGTTTGGTAGCCTTTTCTGCTTGATATTTCCAATACAGAACATCAGAGACATCATCCAAGCTCTGTCCTGTGGGATATGCAACATATTCACTTAAAGGAGTTCCTGTCTCAAGTTGCAATATCCTTGCTTGTAGCCTCTGATTTTCCTCTTTAGCTCTTTCATATAAACCCTTATAGGAAATGTTTTCCCTGACCAAAAACTCTGTCTGATCCAAATTTAATTTGGCTACATCCAAGTTCAATTTTGCAGTGACCCTAGGGTCAATCTTTCCTACCTGATGGATCATAAGGTGTCCAAAGGTTTCTTCAATATCCACAATAATTGTTCTTTTTCCTCTCGGATACAACACCCATTGTAGGAGAGATTTTTGATCAGGATCATATCTTGAGCCTAGGAACAATTTATCTATCTCTTCAGGCAATACCTATTGATTTAGATCTTACTTCTTCAAGAATCCATCAAACAAAAGTGCTGAATTTATATCCCAACCTGAAAAGATGATAACACTAGCCTCCTTTAATATTTTCCTCCCTTTCTTAGGGGTCATGTCTTTCTTGAGGGCATCTATCTCATCTTGCAGCCTTCTCATCTATTCTTCTTCTAATCTCCCAACCATACATCGTTTCACATGAGCCCCTTTGTACTGGTATAAGAATGAAAGGAATTCTCCTGAAGAGGCGAATCCGTCATCCGCAACAAAGTCTTCATGTTCTGTCATCCTTATATCAACTATATCTCTAATATTAAATTCACTAGTGTCCACATCTACCTCTTCTTCAAAACCAGGGGGATAATGTTCTCTAGGGGAGTCAGCAAGGATGCTACTAGCAGTTGATTTTGGTGACATGTGAGCCAATGGCTTACTATCTTTTCCAGTGTTGACAAAATGGAGGAACTATGGGGGTACTCTATGCATAATCTCTACCTCATGCTGAAGTAGTTTTTTGGCTATCTCCAAAGGATCTTGGAGGTTTCCAAGTAGGTCTCCATCCACCATCCCCCTTGCTCTTTTCCACTTAAAAGATTCCCGAGTCATCTCGCTTCTTTCTCTCAAAACCTTGGCCTCTTTCCTTTCAAGTTTCCTAATTAAATCGTCTGGCATTTGAGCCACATGTATTCTAGCTTTTAGTTTCTGTGATGCCCTTGCAGCTCTTATATATACCTCAGGATCAAAGTTCTCTCTAGAATCACCCAGAGTCATGCCATAATAATCTAACTTATTTTGAAGCAAATGATAACTTTTAGAACTTTTAACAATGAAATCAGAAAACACCAATAACCCTGGCACAATAGATTGTTTACCAAAATCTATGAGATGTTTGGCACTAACAGCAGATAGTTGTCTTACAATCTCTAGACTAGCCACCCTGTTTGGCACTGTAATTGGAAGCATGTATGGATTTCCTTCATACCCGAATACCCTGATTTCTGTATGATTAAGGTGGCAATACCAGTCACCCCAGTTGTGATCGATCTGAGACTCTGGAGAGAGGTCTTTTAGCCTAAGGAATCTCTTGATTTCAGGAGACAAAGTATAATTTCTATGTTGTCCGAAGGCTGCACTAAGTGTTTTTACAAAAAATTCCTGAAAGTGCCAATATTGGTTGTTTATAAATCTTTGATCCCATGAAAAAACCCACAATTGGACTGGTTTCTTCAAACCATTTTTATCATAAGCTCTGATGCTAAAATCCTCTGACCAGAAATTGAATTCTTGTCCACAATAAAGAATAATGTGCATTAATAGGGAATACAATGAGAAATGAACATTTACAAGGTCTCCTTTTAACTTTTCCAACCCATGATTTAGGGCTTCTGCAACATAAGTGGCATAGTCAAATGACCTAGGATCTTTTGATAGTAGATCAGGACATAGAACCATAACCCCAATATCGATGAGAGGATGAGCCTCTAAGCCTAATACTTGGGCTGCATCATAGTATGTATACTTGAAATATGGATGGAATTGGTTGACATCAAAAGGCACCTTGTCATCTTTACTGAAAGGAACAAAGGACTTTCCCACTTTTGGCCGATGAATGGGTAGTCTCCATGTCCTATAGATGTCCTCTAAATTGAAGAACTCTTGCGACAGTTTCTGTATGTCAATTTTCTCTTCTACATCCCAGTCTAGATCAAACACCATATCAATAGTCTGTTTGTTAATTACCACCATAGGATTCCCTCGGTAGTCACATATGGTTTTGGTTTTTGGATCATAACAATCCACTAGGGCTTTCATTAATTCGACATCCACAAATACATTCTTAACTACCAATTTCCCTAAATTTTTCTTCCACAGGTTACTCACGGGCTCAGGAGCATCCCTTCTCTTGTAACCAAATAAGAACAACTCATGTCCTCTGATTTTAGTCCATATGTCTCCTAGATGTTCAAATCTATCCTCCAACCCTTCCTCTTCACTCTTGATTTTTTAAGACCTCACATTGGATGTCGGGCACTGGTCTAGCAGATCCTGAGCTAAAGTTCTACCCTCCTCTTTCTGTCGTTTGGGTTTCTCTTCAAGGTTCAATTCCTTTCCTTTCCTACTCTTTTTAGAATAAGAAGAGGGTTCCATAATTTCAATCAATGTGAGAAATCACACTTACTTGGAGAATTGTCGAGCTCTTCTGACTATTGTTTACAAACTTCAACTAACTCCTTGTAACTTTCCGTCTTTTGGCAACAATCTGGTTCTTATGAAAATTCGACCAATTCAGGTGTAATTGTGTGGGCAACTTGTGCAATAGTTAATGTCTCTATGTTTATAACGGCTACTCAAATGTTTAAACTTAATTGCAGATGTGACATCCTCAACTTGAGCTTTTAATTCTTTCACGGGAAGTACATTTCAGCTGAAATGATTGTGAATGGAGTTTTCGATGAAACCCTTGTCTTCGGTTGAATGCTTTAATCTTTCATCGAAAGTTCATTTTCCTCGATATCACCTCATCAGTGAATGGCCCTTGTTAAAAAACCATCTTCTAGTCTCCCCGGAATCATCCTCTCTTTGATGAAATCTTTTTTCAAAGAGTTATTTGTGAGTTTCATTGAAATCATATTTCGATGAGTTTTATACTTCGGTGAAAGTTCACGCGAGCCCTCCGAAATCTTCTTTTCTTCAATGTCCTTCTTTTATCGATGAAATCCCTCTATTTTTATCAACATATTGTTATCGATAAGATTTGTTTTTCGATGAATTTTTTTTAAGTTTCCTCGGCAATTTTATTTCCTCGACTACACCTTTTGTTAGCCTTTCACTTTTCGATGAAACTGGAATATCGATGAGTGGTTTCTTTCATTTACCGAAAGAGATATTTTGCCGAAGTCATCTTAACTTAGTGTTTTACACTTTATGTTTTATTTCAATGAAACTACTCTTTCGGTGAAACTTATTTTGAGATGCTCGACATGATATTTTTGGCCGTTGATCTTTTAGCTTTCACTCCTTTGGGAAGATTTTTAAGTTCAAATATACTGTTCAACAGTGGCTCTGACTGAGGATGGAGGCATATTGTGTATGTCTTCAAGAATTCAGAATCTCTGGTTAGTGAGGATAAATTTTGACAAGTTATGGTATTTACAATGGAAGTCGATCCAAATCTTCCTTACATATAACAGAATATATCAAGAAAAGAAGTTTTTCAAGAATTGTCCATGTACTGGCAATTCTTGGACTTCCCCTGTTGCACTTTGGAGAAGGTAAGAATCTTCTCCTTTTTTGTCCATAATCACATATGGTCCGATCCATAAGGCCTCAAATTTACCATGCTTGCCTTTGTCTTGACTCCTTGCATTCCACATCAAAACCCAATCACCCACACAAAATTTCCTATCTGCTCTCCTCTTGTCATACAACCTCTTCATCTGATTTTGAATTTTGATATTCTGCTTCTGTGCCTCTTCTCTGACTTCATCAAGCTCTACTAACTGAATCATCCTCTCTTGTGAGGGATCTTCAACATCTATCCCTTCTTGAGTCATGAATCTATGTACAGGCAAGAGATTGTCCAAAGGCAATCTGGCTCTTTTGCCATAGACCAGCTCAAATGGAGATTTTCCCGTAGATTTCTTCACTGTTATTCTATCTGCCCATAATGCAAAACTCAACTTTGAATCCCATGCCTTCTTGTTGTGTCCTAGCATCTTTTTAATGATCTTTAGGATGTTTTTGTTGCTTGATTTGGCTTGCCCATTTCCTTGAGGGTTGTAAGGAGAAGAATGAGATATTTTGATGCCATATTTTTCACAAAAAGTGTTGAATTCTTCAGACCCAAAGGACATACCATTGTCTGAGATGATCCTTGCAGGAACACCGAATCTAGTGATAATGTTCTCTATTATGAATTTTATTACCACTTTACTAGTAGCCTGTCTAGTGGGTATTGCCTCTACCCACTTGGTAAAATAGTCTGTGGCGACCAATATCCATCTGTGTCCTCTGCTGAACTTTTTTGATATCTCTCCTATGAAATCTATTCCCCATTGCTGAAATGGTTCTTCAGCTAGCATTGGTCTTAGTGGGAGTGATCCTTGATATTTCATTTTTCCTGAAATTTTTTGACAAGCTTCACACTTTCTGACATATCTGTAAGAGTCATTGAAAACACATGGCAAAAAGTATCCAGCTCTCAATATCTTGTGTGCAGTAGTCCTAGCTGAAAAATGACCACCACAAACCCCATCATGCATTTCTTGAAGAACTTTCTTTTCTTGGTAGTCATCTAGACATAATAATAATATCCCATCTCTGTTTTTCCAATACAAGTCCCCATTGACAATCACATATTTTGTAGATTTCAGCTTTAAAGTTCTTTTCTGATTATCAGTCATACCATCCAGACATTTCAAGTGCTTAAGGTAATACATGATATCAGTGTACCATGTTGTATTCTCAATGCTGAAGTTGGCTTCTTCCAACCCTACTTGATTTACACAAGACTCCTCAATCTCAGTTTCTATCATGATTTTGGCCAATCCTTGTCCTTTGATAACTCGTGAGATTTTGAGTTCAATGTTGAACTCTTATATTTGGTTGATCCATTTACATCTTCTACCCATGACCTCAGTTTGTCTGAAGATATCTTTCACTGCTACATTGGGAACATATGCAATAACTTCAGCCCCTACTAAGTATGGTCTAAACTATTTTACTGATTTGACCAAGGCATAAGCTCGCTTTTCATTCAACTCATATTTTATTTCTGAGGGGCCCAAAGACTTGCTAAAGTATGCAATGAGATGCTCATACCCTTCTTTATTCTTCTGCAACAACACTGCCACTATTGTGTGATAGGAGGCGAATGAGAATATTATAAAAGGCTTGCTAAAATCTGGAGAGATCAGTACTGGTGCTTCTGAAATTGCTCTTTTGATTGCTATAAAGGAGTTGATTGCTTCCTCGGTCCAATCTATTTGGGCTCCTTTCTTTAACATCCTTACTATAGGTTTTATTATGTCTACAAAATTTAAAATAAACCTTCTTACAAAATTTATTTGTCCCAAGAATGATTGGATGGCCTTGATTGTTCAGGGAATGGGAATCTCATTGATAGCTGCCACCCTTTCAGGGTCAATTCTTACCCCTTCCTTGGATACTATGTGTCCAAGTAACTTTCCTTCTTCGACACCAAAGTGGCATTTTTTAGGATTCAAGCAAATCCCATACTCTAAGGCTTTCTTGAATATCTTTTCAAGGTGCTCACAATGATCCTCAACATTCTTTGAGTATGCAGATAAGTCATCTTGGTATACTACCATGATTGTATCAATCAGTTCTGCAAAAGCCACATCCATTACCCTCTGAAATGTAGCACCAGCATTAGTCAATCTGAATGGCATTCGTGCATAAACATAAGTGCCCGATGGAGTTGTAAAGGTTGTCTTATATTTTTCAGTTTCTTTAACTTTCACCTAATTATAACCTGAAAACCCATCCATCATAGACAAAAACTCACACCTTGTCACCTTCTGCAACATGTTATCCATATTTGGCAATGGATAATTGTCCTTTAGGGATGATATGTTTAGGTTTCTAAAGTCCACACACAATCTAATATCCCCATTCTTTTTTCTGACCGACACCAAGTTAGAGACCCATGTGGAATATCTGCAGGGTTCAATAATTCCTGCGTCTTTCATTTTTATGATCTCTTCCCTCATTTTCAGTAACAGGGTTGGATTAATAGGTCTCTGCTTTTGTCTGAATGGTTTAGCTTCTGGCTTAAGTGGTATCTCATGTTGAGAAAGATCTTCCCTATAAGCTTTGAGATCTTCATAAGACCATGCGAACACGTGTTTATACCTCCTTAGCAATGTTATTAGTTGTTGCCTCATGGCAGGAGTTAACCTTTTCCCAATGAAAACATTTCTAGGAGTTTCTTCACTTCCTAAATTGACTTGTTCCACATCACTTTCTTTAACAGTTGATCCTTTAGTCTCAATCACATCCTGAGTATTGAAAGCCCTTTCTAATGCTACTAGGCCTTTTGGTAATTTTTTTGACTTCAGTTGTATGATTTCATGTCCAAATAAAGTTTCTTTACCTTCAGTCTTTTCCACAAAGTCATTGAAATTTATAGCCTAAATCTAATAGTGATCAACACACTGTAAGAATTTCAGCAAGTCTACATCATCTTGAAACACTTGCCAATTATATAAGTTGTTAGGAACAGATGGTCTTAGTTTCATCTCTACTTCAGATATCCCAGTTAGTGTTATATCATTATCCTTCAATGCAATACTGGCCAAAAAGTCTGCCATAAAGTTCTTTGATCTGTCTATCCAGTTTACTTGAAAAGCATCAAAAAGTTCTATAGTATCCCAGACAACATTTCTATATTGTTTCAATCTTAAGTGCTTTGAAGTATACTTCTCCTTCACTTGTGAGACTATTAACTCTGAGTCACCAAATACACTGAGTAACCTAATTCCATGTTTAACTGGTATATTAAGGCCAGTGAGTAAGGCTTCATACTCTGCAATGTTATTTTTGCACTCAAATAACAATTTGAAAGAATATTTGTAGATTTCCCTTGTGGGTGAAATAAATAGGATTCCAGCCCCACTCCCTTCCTTGCTACAAGACCCATCAAAGAACATTTTCTACACTTGATCATCCTTTCCAGCTAGACATGATTCAATGGGGATCCACTCGTCAACCTTAGGTTTTGTCAACTGCACTCAAAAATTGTCCATATCAGTTTGCAAAAAGCATATTTGATTTGCTGATTGTTTCATGTCTTCTATGATATATGTGGACCGGGGTTCCCTATCAATTTTTACCTCCTGTCCATTGATTGGAATCATAGCATATGATAAATCTAACTGCACGTACCCACCAATCATGTTCGACCATTGCCTAGATAGCAAAATCCCATAGTTTGGAGGGACATCCACCACTATAATATCTGTTTTGTACGATGCTTCTGGACAAGCTGCCAATTTGAATTCTACATCCTTCATGATACCAACCATTTGGACCGACCTATTGTCCATGGCATAACACTTCCCAAAGGTAGTATCAACTTCCAATCCAAGCTCTTTCATCACTCCAATAGGCATAACATTTATGGTTGCTCCTGAGTCGATCATACAAATCTTCACTTTCTTATTGTTTACCACCAAAGTGAGGTAAAATGGGTCTACCTATGTTGAGTTTTTGGTTATGGTGGACCCTAAATATATAACTGGGGACATTTTTTCATTATTGTCACCTTTTGGAACCTCTTGTTTCTATTCATTTACCTTTTCCTTTTGGATACCTGAAATCATCTCCAGAGTCTTTTCTCTGTATTCAGGAAACTTCATTATTTCCATCAATGGAACAGAAACTTTTAATTGTGTTAATTCATTTGAAATATCAAATGAAGTGGAGTGTTATGCTAAAGGAAATTTTGCTATTTCTTCCTTTTGAACATCAAGACCCCTTATATTTTTCTTTGGTACAACTTCCTTAGTCTTAGTTGCTTTATTTGTTTGCTTGGGTGTCTCATCAGTTTCTTTTATAAAAAGACTAGCAAGTTTACCTTGCTCTGGATTCACCATTCTATTCCTCAAATCGTAAGTCCTTTTTGCTTGTGCAACGGCAGAAGCTGTAATTCTTCTTTTTTCTTCTTTAGTGGGGATTCTGAGCTTAACACCTTCACCTATGTTGGTGATTATAGGTAACACAGAGTATTGATCAATGTTCATGGAATCTGATCCTCCTTCTTCTGCAAAGGATATCATGTTAACAGTCGGGTCTCCCATATGCTCTTCATAGCCATTCTCTTCCTCCTGCAATCCTCTTGCTACAGCACACAAAGAAGGAGCATGTGGCATAGTGCAGGCATAACACCACATGTCATCATCTTGAGCGTAGTTTACTGTTCTTTTCAAGGGATCTGGGACTTGTTGATTATCTTTGTGGTTCCTGTCTACTGGTTTTCCATCTTTCCATGTAGTGTTATAGGGCATGTCATGCAACCTAGGCCTTTCAGGACGATAGTATTGCTGCTTCTCTATTTAGTTTACCCTCACAGATAAATCTTTTAGAGCATTCAAAACTTTGTCAAGCTTATCCTCATCCTTATTAGTTTTGGGTGCTTTAGGATTGTACAACCTTTCATCTTCTCTTTTTCCCACTTTACCAATGGCCATCCTGTTATTTTCTATAAGAATGGCAGCTTTCATAACATCCCAGAGGTCTATAGGATTTCAGGTTCTCAGCTCATAGTTTGTTTCACTATCATAAGCATTCATGTAATATAGAATGCTTACCTCAGGTACTGGCTTCATCCTATTGGGAATTTTGTTTAGAACCCTGTTAAATCTTTTATTAAAATCTACCACTGATTCATTTTGCTCCTTCTTGATGCTAATGATCTCATGCAAAGCAAATTCAGGGCTGTTATGGTCTCCATACTATTCAAGGAATAAGCTTTTGAATTTTGCAAGACTTCTAATGGATGCATCAGGCAATGCTCTAAATCAATCTCTTGCATCTTCTATTAATGACTACATAAATAACCTGATCTTAACATCTTCATGTGGTAAACCAAAATCCTCTATTACTGCATCAAAAGCCTTACAATGAGCTTCCCTGTAATTGCATTACTTCCAGTGAATCTTGGTATTGCAGTCCTGATTTCATTCGAGATAGGATATGGGTACACCATCATTCCTGAGAAATCAAACTGCCTCATTCATTCCATATTCATTAGCCCATGTCCCCCATGAGGATTCCTAAAGTTTTGGTTCATGTTATCATATAAGGGCATTTGATTTTGATAAGGAAAAGGGTATTGGTTCTGGTATTTATATTGAAATTGATCAGGGGGTGGACATTGGTTATAAAATTGACCTTGAGGCGGAAACTGGTTATGAGAAGCAAAGTTATTATGTAAATTCGGCTGGACTAGTGGTGCACTTGATTGCACATGATCATTCCTTTTGTTACCAAACAAGGGGTTCTCATAAGCCTTAAAATCATTACTCTTTGTTTTACTCACTCCCTGATCTGTCTAAGCATATTTTTTTCTGTAATTGTTTACATCTTGATTAAAGTCGTCCTCACCAACATTTATGCCTAATTTAGCACATAGCTCCAAACATTCCTGAGTCCTTCCAGAATCTCTCATTTCAACAGCTGCCTCCATCATCTTTTTAGTTAAATCTGTAAATCTATCTACAGGATCTGCCATACCTGATCCCGATGAAGGCGATGTGTTCTGTCTGGATCCTGCTTCATGATATTCAAAACCAGGGGGAATTTGATATTGGCCCTTTTGGGCTCTATATGCTGCAACCAAATCCTCGTTCACTGGGCTTGAAGTAGTTGCTTTATCCTATTCTCTTAAAGGTGAATGTTGGTTGTTTTCATACTTATACTGATTGTACCTTTCTCTCATGAATTCATTCATGGATTCTTCTTTGTTTTTGTTCTTTAGTTGAGAGAAATCTAACTGGGATAAAGGCTGTCCTTTTGTGACTGATCTCCTTCCATCCATAGATATTCCTCTCCCTTTTTTTTTAATTCAGTGTCGCCACATCTCTTCTTAAGAGGAAAGTTTTTTCTTTCTTCTGAGTTCTCTCCCACAACAGAGTCTTAATAATTCTCCCCAGCAGAGTCGCAAATTTGTTGGGTCTCAAATCAATAGATTGGATAGATTCTAAGGAAATGCCAACTCCTATGATCAAACCCTCCAATTGACTTGGCCAACTTATAGAGTGAACCTATTTGGTTACTAACTCTCTCACTTTAGGCTCTGCAGGACCTAGGCGGGTATACCTATTCACTAGTTGTTTTCAATGACTAGTGCCTTTTATAGCAAATTAAGTATCTTGTGTTGGCTTCCTCCTATCTCAGAATGGCATAAGTTCCTAGGATGGAGATATAGCAGATGAGTTCAAGATTGTTGTTGTAGAAGCTATTTGATCTTTGTGCTTAGAATTTTATACGTATACACTATTGCCAACTTACTCTATGTTTCCTACTTTATTACTCCTATTGCTTTAAAATAAAATGTGATGAATATGGTGATAAGTTGTAATTTATAAATGGCCAGTGCCTTCTTTGCTATCTAAGCTATAGAGTCTTTATATTTCCTTAGGACTTATTGTGTGAACTTGTGAGACAGTTTTTAAACCCACCCCTTTATGGATCTGTCAGTTACTATTTCTTATGAGATCAATTGAATGCCTATATCATAAGTTGCTTGAATGAATTTAACCCTACCTTAAAGGGACCACCCAAGTAAGTACTGCAAAGAACCATTATAATTCACAAGCAGAACTTTTATTTCAACCTTATAACATACAACATAAATTTCACTCAAAGAATATGAATAACCTTCTCTCCTTTAGATAATATCACAAGCAACTGCCAACAACAAATGAATTAATCCAAAGCACATCTGCAAAGAAAAGACGACTGATTATATTATGTATCCATCAAAAATTTGTATAACAGGAAGCTTTCAAGCTATCATGTGTTACTGTCTTTTTTCTACGATATCTCTTAAAAAAAATATTACAAGAAACCTCTCTCATATATATATGAGAGCAAAAGCTATCTATGAAAAGACGTGTCTTTTCAAAATACTAATTGTCAATTTGAACATTGCTAACAAACTTAAGTAAAAAGAGATTAAGCATCCCTAAATGATGAATGTAATCATCTTCTTTAAAAGTCTTGATCTTGATGCTCTATTTCTTTAATTCTTCTCCCTGTGAAAGGTATTCGAATATCATCTGGTTGACGGTAGGGGCCATGTCTTTGCTTCGATCCAATCTTGACAGAGCCCGATCCTTGACGCTTATAAGTTCATTCCGCCATTCCTCCATAGATATTAATTCTCCCTCTTTATAAATCGAGGGCATTCCAATAGGGCTCCCATCATCCAATTCTTGAAGATCTCTTTTTAGCACATCTTCATATTTAACATGATTCTCCATATACAAAGTTCCTTCTGTTTTCTCCTCTAGTGTCATCACATCAACATTGCTTATTACTTCATGCAATCGCGCTTTTAACCTTTCATGCTCTCTTAATGCCTTTATGGTTCCAGTGTACACCCTCTAATAATGTTCAACATGTATGAGCATGGTGTTGAACCTATGTTCAATGATATCATTAACCAATTTATCCATCTTTTGTTGAATATTACTCACCTGTTTGGTAGCCTTTTCGGCTTGATATTTCCAATACAGAACATCAGAGACATCATCCAAGCTCTGTCCTGTGGGATATGCAGCATATTCACTTAAAGGAGTTCCTGTCTCAAGTTGCAATATCCTTGCTTGTAGCCTCTGATTTTCCTCTTTAGCTCTTTCATATAAACCCTTATAGGTAATTTTTTCCCTGACAAAAACTCTGTTCGATCCAAATTTAATTTGGCTACATCCAAGTTCAATTTTGCAGTGACCCTAGGGTCAGTCTTTCCTACTTGATGGATCATAAGGTGTCCAAAGGTTTCTTCAATATCCACAATAATTGGTCTTTTTCCTCTTGGATACAGCGCCCATTGTAGGAGAGATTTTTGATCAAGATCATATCCTGAGCCTAGGAACAATTTATCTATCTCTTGAGGCAATACCTGTTGATTTAGATCTTGCTTCTTCAAGAATCCATCAAACAGAAGTGCTGAATTTATATCCCAACCTTAAAAGATGATAACACCAGCCTCCTTTAATATTTTCCTCCCTTTCTCAAGGGTCATGTCTTTCATGAGGGCATCTATCTCATCTTGCAGCCTTCTCATCTGTTCTTCTTCTCATTTCCCAGCCATACTTCGTCTCACATGAGCCCCTTTGTACTGGTATAAGAATGAAAGGAATTCTCCTGAAGAGGCGAATCTGTCATCCACAACAAAGTCTTCATGTTCTGTCATCCTTATATCAACTATATCTCTAATATTAAATTCACCAGTGTCCACATCTACCTCTACTTTAAAACCAGGGGGATAATCTTCTCTAGGGGAGTCAGCAGGGATGCTACTAGCAGTTGATTTTGGTGACATGTGAGCCAATGGCTTACTATCTTTTCCAGTGTTGACAAAATGGAGGAACTGTGGGGGTACTCTATGCATAATCTCTACCTCATGCTGAAGTAGTTTTTGGCTATCTCCAAAGGAGCTTGGAGGTTTCCATGTAGGTCTCCATCCACCATCCCCCTTACTCTTTTCCACTTGAAAGCTTCCCAACTCATTTCGCTTCTTTCTCTCAAAACCTTGGCCTCTTCCCTTTCAAGGTTCCTGATTAAATCATCTGGCATTTGAGCCACATGTATTCCAGCTTTTAGTTTCTGTGATGCCCTTGCGGCTCTTATATATCCCTCAGGATCAAAGTTCTCTCTAGAATCACCCAGAGTCATGCCATAATAATCTAACTTATTTTGAAGCAAATGATAACTTTTAGAACTTTTAATAATGAAATCAGAAAACACCAATAACCCTGGCACAATAGATTGTTTACCAAAGTCTGTGAGATGTTTGGCACTGACAACAGATAGTTGTCTTACAATCTCTAGACTAGCCACCCTATTTGGCACTGTAATTGGAAGCATGTATGGATTTCCTTCATACCCGAATACGCTGATTTCTGTATCATTAAGTTGGCAATACAAGTCACCCTAGTTGTGATCGATCTGAGACTCTGGAGAGAGGTCTTTTGGCCTGAGGAATCTCTTGATTTCAGGAGACAAAGTATAATTTCTATGTTGTCCGAAGGCTGCACTAAGTGGTTTTACAAAATATTCCTAAAAGTGCCAATATTGGTTGTTTATAAATCTTTGATCCCATGCAGAAACCCACAACTAGACTGGTTTCTTCAAACCATTTTTATCATAAGCTTGATGCTAAAATCCTCTGACCAGAAATTGAATTCTTGTCCACAATAAAGAATAATGTGCATTAATAAGGAATACAATGAGAAATGAACATTTACAAGGTCTCTTTTTAACTTTTCCAACCCATGATTTAGGGCTTTTGCAACATAAGTGGCATAGTCAAACGGCCTAGGGTGTTTTGATTGTAGATCAGCACATAGAACCATAACCCCAATATCCATGAGAGGATGAGCCTCTAAGCCTAATACTTGGGCTGCAGCATAGTATGTATACTTGAAATAAGGATGGAATTGGTTGACATCAAAAGGCACCTTGTCATCTTTACAGAAAGGAACTAAGGACTTTCCCACTTTTGGCTGGTGAATGGGTAGTCTCCATGTCCTATAGATGTCCTCTAAATTGAAGAACTCTTGCGACAGTTTCTGTATGTCAATTTTCTCTTCTACATCCCAGTCTAGATCAAACACCATATCAATAGTTTGTTTGTTAATTACCACCATAGGATTCCCTTGGTAGTAACATATGGTTTTGGTTTTTGGATCATAACAATCCACTAGAGCTTTCATTAATTCGACATCAACAAATACATTCAGAACTACCAATTTCCCTAAATTTTTCTTCCACACGTTACTCACGGGCTCAGGAGCATCCCTTCTCTTGTAACCAAATAAGAACAACTCATGTCCTCTGATTTCAGTCCATATGTCTCCTAGATGTTCAAATCTATCTTCCAACCCTTCCTCTTCACTCTTGATTTTTTTAGACCTCACACTGGATGTCGAGCACTGGTCTAGCAGATCCTGAGCTAAAGTTCTACCCTCCTTTTTCTGTCATTTGGGTTTCTCTTCAGGGTTCAATTCCTTTCCTTTCCTACTCTTTTTAGAAGAAGAAGAGGGTTCCATAATTTCAATCAATGTGAGAAATCACACTTACTTGGAGAATTGTCGATGACTTCAAGTAACTCCTTGTAACTTTCTATTTTTTGGCAACAATATGGTTTTTATGAAAATTCGATCAATTCAGCTGTAATTGTGTGGGCAACTTGTGCAATAGTTAATGTCTTTGTGTTTATAACGACTACTCAAATGTTTAAACTTAATTGCAGATGTGACATCCTCAACTTGAGCTTTTAATTCTTTCGTGGGAAGTACTGTTCAGCTGAAATGATTGTGAATCGAGTTTTCGATGAAACCCTTGTCTTCGGTTGAATGCTTTAATCTTTCATCGAAAGTTCATTTTCCTCGATATCACCTCATCAGTGAATGGCCCTTGTCGAAAAACCATCTTCTAGTCTCCCCGAAATCATCCTCTCTTCGATGAAATCTTTTTTCGATGAGTTATTCGTGAGTTTCATCGAAATCATATTTCGATGAGTTTTATACTTCGGTGAAAGTTCACGCGAGCCCTCTGAAATCTTCTTTTCTTCGATGTCCTTCTTTTATCAATGAAATCCCTCTGTTTTTATCGACATATTTTTATCGATAAGATTTGTTTTTCGATGAATGTTTTTAAAGTTTCCTCGGCAATTTTATTTCCTCGATTTCACCTTTTGTTAGCCTTTCGCTTTTCGATGAAACTGGAATATCGATGAGTGGTTTCTTTCATTTACCGAAAGAGATATTTTGCCAAAGTCATCTTAACTTAGTGTTTTACACTTTATGTTTTATTTCGATGAAACTACTCTTTCGGTGAAACTCATTTTGAGATGCTCAACATGATATTTTTGGCCGATGATCTTTTAGCTTTCACACCTTTGGGAAGATTTTTAAGTTCAAATATACTGTTCAACAGGGGCATCAACTTATCTTCTCCTAAATTGTGTCTTACCAATGGGGGCATGTTAGTACAACAAGAGGTTATGAGCACTTCTTCCAAAGATCTCCTTCCTAAGCTTGAATCTTTGGAGAAAGATGTTCATCTTCCTCCTAAAGAATACTCCCCTCATGAGGTTCATTTTGTGTAAGAAGATGGTATTGTCCCTTCTTTTCCTAGTGACGGCATTTTCTCTTTTGATTTCAACAAAATTCTTTCTAGATATGATGCATTAATGAGAAATGCTTGCCCCTTCTCCTAAAGCTTGTTTTATCCCTCAAGATTCCTTAGAGAAAGAAGATGAAAGCATAATAAATTTCCTTAATTCTCTCTCCTGTAAAGATCCTATTGAAGACATTTTGATGAAAGAGGTTTATTTAAATACATGTAGTGATTATGTCCTTCCTAAGGATGAAAAATTAATGAACAATGTTATCCCTTCTCCCAAAATTGGCAATAGCAATAGAGACATCTTTGTGCAAGATATTTCTAATACTTTTCTTAATGACCTCACTATTTGGGATGAACCATTAGAAGAAGGTGTTGATTATTCTCTCCCACATGAGAGAACCCTAGCCAAAGAGGATGAAATCATGATTGATGACTCCCTTGATATCATCTCACCTTCCATAAATCTCAATCATTCTCCCTCTAAAATTAAAGCATCTCCATCTCCTCAGCTTGGTTCTACTCATAAAGATACCCTAGTTCAAGATAATATTATTAACATCTCTTTAAAAGATCTCCCTCTTAAAGGTGAGACTTCAGAGAGTATTTTTGATCCTTCTCCTAGAGAGTTTATTCCCCATGTAGATCGTTTGGTGATAGAGGATGATATGAACTTTCCTAAAACTTCAATGCCTAGTTCTAGTCGCCCTCCTAAAATTGATCTTATCCATGATAATATTTCATTGGAAGAAGATACTATCAACAATTCTTTTAACAATCTTGTTCATTCTTTTTCTAAGGAAACCTTTGATATTCCTAAACCATCCTCAATCAATTTGATACATGTGAATGAAACACCTAATAAAATCGTCTTCATAGTTCAAGGTGCTTGTCCTTCTCAAAGTTCTCAACATAATCCTATCTTAGTGGTTCAAGGTGGTTATGCTAATGATTCTTTTTGCACTCCTAAGAAACCTATTATTACTGTGTAAGGAGATTATCCTACTAAGTGTTGGCATTCTACACTCTTATGAGAATAGTTGATGTTGTCATTGATGGAAACCATCTGGAAACCAACTGGCAAGTCATCAAAAATTGGTTTCTACATTCACGGCATCACAAACTTCATACACCAGCAGACACTGGTATCAGCAGGCACTTCATCGGCAACAATGCATACCAGCACTCCAGCCGACATGGGATAAATTTTTGTTTATATGAATTATTTTGTAATATAATTATCTTTTGTAAGCCAACATGGTATATTGTAAAAGACTCATATATGTATGAGATCTTATAGGTCATTTTATGAGATGTAGATGAGAGAGAGGTATAATATGTGATGAGACAATTTTGTATAAGGTGATATAGTTGACAGCGAAGGTTTTGGTAATAGACTGAGCTTAAACTGATACTGAACTTGGCATGAGAGATGTTATTTTGAGTAGTACATTGTATTGGATTTGATAATCCATTTTGTAGTCAGTGTGACTGTTTATTGAGCAGTGAGCTCTAGGCTATTGGCCTCCCTGCATGTGCAGGCCCCTCATTGTAAGTAGTATTTATTCATTGGCCAGTGAGTAAATATTGTGGGTCACAAATCCCACTGATGTTTTTTCCACACCAGGTTTCCTCATTAAATATCTTGTGTTATGGTGTGTTTCTATGTTGTCTCTATTATTTATGTTTATTGCATTAATTCTTATTTACCGGTACATTGTTTTGGGATGCAAAGTTATAAACAAGTTTAAATATTCTGCTAACCGGTTAGACACAGATTCACCCCCCCTCTCAGTGTCTTTGGGATTGTCATTGAATCTAAAAATTGGTATCAGAGTATGGTCCTCTATTTTCAAAATCCTAATAGTTTGAGGAATATTCTGACACTAGTACAGATGAATAGCTTAAGAAAATAGTTGGAAGGAGCTCTTGAAGATTTTGATGCAGAAAAATTGAAGAATATCAAACTTGAATATGATCTGAGAATTGCATGAGAATTCATTAAAGGACTTGAGGAGAACTTTGTTATAGCACAAAATAAAAGAAAAGAACTTAATTAGAAGATGCAGAATGATGATGATGAAAAAGAGACTCTTAGAGACATTGCAAATAAGTAGAGACAAGAAAACAATAATATGAAGAATGAAATGCAAGATATGACTATGAGGTTATGTAAGGACATTGAAGATAGGAAAAAGAATGAAGAAGACTTGACTAGGAGACTTAATGATGCTGGAAATGAAAATCTGAGACTTGGTCATGAAAATGATGTGCTAAAGACATATCTGATTCACATGCAACATGATAAAGCTAAGCTTGTGAGAAAAGTTGGCATTCTGGAAAATGAGTTGGCTACTGCAAATAAACACAAAGACAAATTGAATAAAAGTTTAAAAGAACTTGATGACATGCTTAAAAGATAGAAACTTGATGGAGATACTAATGGACTTGGATTTGAACATGGAGAAAGTTCTGGTACTACAAATAATCAAGATCAGAAAAAACCGGTAAGACAACCTAATGCTTATAAATTTAATGGGAAATGTTTTAATTGCAACAAGTATGGTCACAAATCATATCACTATAAATTCAAAAATAATTAGAATACAAAGTCACCCATCAGTCAATGTTCCAAATGCAACAAAGCTGGTCATAATTCAGAAAATTGCAGAATGAATGTGAAATGCTATGTTTGTCAAAGATTTGGGAATTTATCTAATCAATGCAGATCACAAACTGGTCAAGGATATGGAAAGGCTATTCAAAGAAATAATGTAACTTTTTATGCATGTAACAATATTGGACATATTACAAAATTCTGTAGAAGCAAGAATGCATCGACGAACAATAAAGGATCTAGTTTTAAGGGAAAGAAAATAAAAGGTAGATGAAGTAAAACAAGAATTTTCAAAACAATGGATTAAGAAGAGTGATCAGAGAATTGATGAAACTATCTCTTCACCAGTAGAACAGAGTAATCCTCCACTGACAACAGATTCTTCATCTAATTGAGGAATAATCCTTAGGGGGTATTGCAACAAGTTAAAGATCATGCATTCTACCCTCGGTTGATGGTGAGAAGATACATTTCTTCTTTACCGGCGGATGTGTTAAGTTTACACTTAACCGATGAGCATTTAATGCCTTTTTAAAGAAATTTTTGGCTATAAAGCACTAGGAAAACCTCATTTCGAACTCACCAAGCATTCAAACAATCAAAGAGTGTGAAATTGAGAAAGGCATTCTAAGGCGAAGATGTGAAGTGATTTTCAAGCATTCAAATTTTCATTTTAGAGGCATTTATCTTTGAAATGGCTTCCTCATCTTCTATTCTAGAGATTATTTCAAACCCTACCATTGTGGAAAATGTTAAATGCCCCAGACCTGTATTCAAGATTATCCCTGATATTGCAAAAGAAGATGATTCTGTAGGAGATTTTTGGGAAATTCCTAAAGGTGTAGCATTTGCAGAAGACCCTAGAATTTACATACATTGCAACATACAAAACCTAGGAACTGAGGAGTGGAAGAAAATGGATTAATCAAACCCGAACATAAGGTTGTGGAAAATTTAGGTTTTGTAGAGATTCTGAACATTCCTGAATTTCCTAAGGAAGTTGTCAGACTTGTATTAAGTAGAGTCCATGGATAATTCATGTGGTTAGAGTCAGTTTGCAAGATAACCAGGGAAGTAATTAAGGAAGTTGTTGGTTTACCTTCAACTGGTAGTAGGCCTGATAAAACCAAGAAGATATCTAACGAAGGAGTTATGGATTTAACTAGAGAAACATCTGATAACAGGTCACTTAGAGTGAATGATGTTAAGGATATAAATGTAAGATATGTGAGGATGGTACTAAGTTACAAAGCTACTCATGCAAATAGACTAAGTTTTGTTTCTAGCCTGTGTATTCACACTGCATATGAGATGGTAAATAATAATGCTAAGATTGATTTGTGTGAATGGCTTAAAGATGAATTAATTGACAACCTGAAGAAGATTAAGGGAGACGAGAAAGGTACTTTCCATTTTGGAAACCTTCTGGTATGTCTGATGTTGTACTTTACCAAGGAGATACCTGACATACGTCACAAGGATTTTGGTTATGACATTCTGATAGGAAAATAGATACAAGATTCTTTCACCGGTATGGGCACTGACAGTGCTAAGAATATTATAGACTATTTCAAAACATTCCAATCTAAGATGAGAGCAAGAGAGAGACTACCACAGAGCATAGTTGATAAATATGACAAGGAAATCTATTTTCTGATTAAAAGAGATGAAACTTGGATGGAAGCAGCAATTCCTAGAACTATTTGGGTTACACAGATGAGTTATGAGGTAGATCTACATGTTCTAGAAACATATCCTAAAGCTCTACTTGATGCACCAAGGGAGACATTTGAGAAATTATTTGGAAATGCAGAAACTATTGAAAGTAATGTATCTATGCAGAAGAGGACTAAAAGAAGAGAAAAATTTATCCGAGATGCCTCAAAAAAGGTAGAGGAGATCAAAGAAAATATCATGAACATCAGTGGTATACTGACAAGTGAACTTGAAAGACTACAACCTAAAGCACATGTTTCACCAGTTGTAACATCTTCTGATACTGACCGTGGAAAGGATGCTGAGTTTAAATGAGTAGAAAGGAAGAGAAAACCCTCACCGGTACCCTCTCCTTCACCTAAGAAAACCATAACACTAAGGAAGAAACAATAGGCAGTTAGGGAACCGAAGAAGAAGCTTACGCCTAAGAAGAAACAGACACCGGTTACCCCCACATTAGATGATTTATTGAAAAGGTAATTTGTCAGGTGTAAGAAAATGGCATAATACTTCAAATGATACTGACAGAAACACCATTGAGGAAAGCATTGTTTTACACTTAGATATTTACAAGAATGTTTTGACAGAAGTGATTGATGAGTTACCAGATGATCTATACATGAGATTAGAAGGAAAAAGGTTATTTGTAATGGAATTAGATAAGAAATTGAAAGTTGAAGCACTGTTGGTTGTTCATCCGATGAACTCCAAGGAAGAAATAGATGAACTTATTTTTGAAGCTAACTAGTGTGTATTTGTTAGTGGACACCGGCAAGTAAGCCTGATGGCTGGAAGGGTAAAAGAGATTGCAGATGAGACTATAGATAAATGGGATATACTGTTTGTAGATAAGGAAAACAAAGAGGAAAGGAGCAGACCTAAAAAGATGTTCAAAGTATATCAGAAAGACAAGGACAAGGGTAAAGGCAAAGTTGGTGGTATTCCAAACATAAAGGTTACATATAACTGAAGATATAACATATGACAATACTAATCGAGAGTCTAAGATACTCTTTACCATGAATGTGGATGCTCAGGAGGTAAAAATTATTGTAGACAAGGAAAATTTAGAATTTAATATAGATAATGTTGATAATAGCAAGATCTCAGAGAAACTGGCACAAACTGTTGACTCTCAAGAAACTAAGATACCGACTCAAGTAGAGAAACTAGCAGAGACTAAAAAACCTACAGAGGAAAAAGGTACTAGAACAGGACCACCAGAATCTGAGAAGCCGACAATAGAACTTTCAGAGAAATAAACTGAGGTAGAGGTTCATGTTGAGACTGAAAAATGAGCAATTACAGAGACACTGAAACAATCAGAGAAATTATTAAAGGTTGAGGTGCAAACACAGACAGATCCACTAAAGGAAAATAAAAGAAAAATGGATACATCTGATGGAAATAAAGAGGAGATACTGAAGGTGATTGGTCAGACATCTGTTGAGATGAAATCTTTAGCTAAACTGAGTACATCTACAGGTGAATTCAGACCTACCAATATCATAGGGGTACTTTTGGATTCTATAAAGAGGATAACTGATTGCAATGCATTGGCTTTTAAGGATATTGACACCAATTTACCTATTCTAAAGATGATTGCACCAAATTGTAACATAGATCACATTAATGATTCTTTAGATAAATTAGACACATTGTCCAAATTCATTTCTGATAATGTTATAACTATAGAAAAGGTGAATGAGGATATCATAAAGGAGAGAGTTGAAAAAGACAAAAATACATTATTTGAAAACACCATAAAGAAATGTACTGATCATGTGGATACACTTTTACCGGTACTCAATTATACAATTTTGGAGTATAAGGAGCTATATAGGGAAGCATGTAAACCTCACTGTTTGACTAAGGACATTGATAAGGAGATCAAGAAGACAAAGAAAGAAAATGATGATATTGTGGATAATATTATAGGTTCATCCGGACTTATATCAGTTTTTGAGAAGCAAATGATAGTTTTTGAGGTAAAGTTAGAAAAACTTGAGAAAGAGAAGGCAAGAATAAGGTTTAATTCCCAGGAACTAAAAGACAAACTTGGTCTGAGGCTGGATAATCTGATTACTCAGAGAACTAAATTGTCTAAGGCAATAGTACAAGGAGAAAGATCATCAGAGCAACATATGAACTATCTCACCGGTATGATCTAGTAGACTGAGGCAACTTTAGATGATAACAACAAATTTATGCATTGTCTAAATATGATTTTGGTGGACATCTTTCAGATTGTAACCAACTGGTTACAAACCTTGAGGTAGCATTTTTGTACTCTTTTGATTATTTATGACATCCCTATCATTGATGTCAAAGGGGGAGTAGTGGAGATAAAAATGCATGTACAGAGGAAATCATTTACTCAGAGGGAGCATATCTTTTTGGATTTCAGTTTTTGGATAACAGTTTTGATTTTTCGCATGAGTGTTGCCATCAATGTCAAAGGGGGAGATTGTTGGAATTCTACACTCTTATGAGAATAGTTGATGTTGTCATTGATGGCAACCATCTAGCAACCAACTGGAAAGTCACCAACAATTGGTTTCTATATGCTCGACATCACAAACTTCATGCACAATAGATACCAACACCAGTAAGAACTTCACCGGCATTCAGATTACATCGGCAATAATGCATACTGACACTCCAGCTGACATGGAATAAAGTTTTGTTTATATGAATTTCTTTGTAATATAATTATCTTTTGTAAGCCAACATGGTATATTGTAAAAGACTCATATATGTATGAGATCTGATAGGTCATTTTATGAGATGTAGATGTGAGAGAGGTATAATGTGTGATGAGACAATTTTGTATAAGGTGATATAGATGACAACGAAGGTTTTGGTAATAGACTGAGCTTAAACCGGTACTAAACCTAGCATGAGAGATGCTATTTTGAGTAGTACATTGTATTGGATTTGATAATCCATTTTGTAGTCAGTGTGACTCTTTATTGAGCATTGAGCTCTACATGTGCAGGCCCCTCATTGTAAGTAGTATTTATTTATTGGTCAGTCAGTAAATATTGTGGGTCACAAATCCCACTGAGGTTTTTCCCATACTAGTTTTCCTCATTAAATATCTTGTGTTATGACGTGTTTCTATGCTTTCTTTATTATTTCTATTTATTTCATTAATTCTTATTTACCAGTACACTATTTTGGGATGCAAAGTTATAAATAAGTTGAAATATTCTGCTAACCCATTAGACACTGATTCATCCCCCCTCTCAGTGTCTTTGGGGCTGTCATTGAATCTAACACTAAGAGCCCTTATGAGTATGATAATAAAATTACTAAAGAGAGTTATAATATGGTTGCTCATACTTACAACATAAGAAAAAATAGGCAACATAGTCCTCCTCCAGTTATCCCAACTTCACTTCCTCTCTATCAGCCTATTCTTCCACAATCACCTCGTATATCAGATCTTAGCAAGGAGTATGATCTCACTGAACAACTTAAGGCCACTCCTACTAAGATTTCTATTTGGGATTTGGTTCAAACTTCACCTTCTTATCATGGGATGTTACAAGATGATTTGAAAAACTTAGATATCCCACCTACAGTGACACCTAATAACATGGTCACTTTGATTGATCCTACGAATAAACCTAAAGATCAAATTGTATTCATACAAGATGAGTTACATTCTCCTGAAATCTAACATCAATATGGTCCTCTTATGATTGTTGTTATTATCAATGATGATGCTATAAGATGAACCCTTGTGGACAATGGATCTGGCCTTAATGTTTGTGGTGTGGACTTATTAGATAAGATTAATATGGATCATTCTCTCATTGAACCTTATTCTCTTACTATTCTAGTTTTTGATAATGTGGCTAACCAATGTCTAGGTGTCATAACCTTGCCTGTTAGGGTAGGTCATATTGTGTTACCTACAACTATTCATGTTATGCCTAGTAATTTGACATATAACCTTCTATTAGGGAGACCTTGGATTTATAGCATGCACGTTGTCCCCTCACCTTTGCATAGGCAAGTCAAATTCATTTATAACAATAGGACATACACCTTGTTAGCTGCCAAACCTCAAGAACCATTAAAATCTGGATTTTCTTGTTCAACTACTTCCCATTCTTCTTCCAATCCTTCTATTTCTTCAAATGCATCTATTTCATTTAATGGTGTTGTTCCTTCTAGTACTCTTGATTTTCCTAATCAATTAGAATCTCCTCCCAAGGATATCTTTTCTCCTGAAGAAGTGCTCGCAAATGATGATTGGGGATCTCTAGACTTTATCCCTACTTTTATAGAAGAATATAGGGTACCTTAGAAAGGATCTAAGACTGAGAAGGAGAAATCTAAGGAGGAACGTAAAGAGAAACCTATTTTGTCTAAACATGTAAGTAGCCACTTTGTGGCTTCTTCTAATTCAAATAATTCTTCAAATCCTTCCTCTAATTCATATAGCACTGAGACCTATGAGGCATCACCATTTCCTTCTGATTTGGCATCCCTTTATGATCTCAGTTTCCACATTTTGGCCAAGAGTGGCTATGATGGCAATGGTTGTGGCACAAATGAATAAGGAATTAAAGTTCCTTTAGAACATAATACACATGATGCTTCATTTAGACTTGGATATAATCCTTATAAGCTCACCAAAGCATCTAAAATACTATCTCTCATTGTGAATGCTATATTTAGTAGTGATGATGAACTCACCTCAATTAAATCATCTACTACTTCTTTCAACACTTATCCCCCTCATAAGGAAATCTTGGTGATGAATAAATATCTTTATGAATCTCCTCAAGAGATTTATAATCCCACTTATGAGGCTTTATTTTCTACTCATTCTAAAACCCCTTCTTCTAGGAATAAGGCTCTAATGAATTATACTTATCCCTCTCCTAAGATTTCTTGTGTGCAAGAGAAGTATGACTTAGTGGCCTATTCTTCTCCTATAAACGTCTCTCTTTCTAAAGACCCTTTAAGATTCATCATCTTATACATTTTTTTAATCTCAATTATAATATAGCATAAAACACGTCAAATTCAAATACCTCATTCAATCTATCATGTCTTTAAATAACATTAATGGTTGTTATGTTGCTCATAATTATGTGACATTGGTAGATCACTTACTTGGGGCTCATTGTCATTCATGATGGTACAATTTCATGTGCAATAATACTTTTGGAAGCAACATAATAGCCTATTTCTATCTCATCTCTTCTTCCTATATAAATATGGGTGCAAGAGTGATTTCAAACATCTCTCCTTATTAAGATTAAAAATTCCCCTTTTGTGAAGTATTGTCTTTTATAAGGATTTCTTATTGATTATAGAGGTGTATTCATATTTGAATTCCTTCTCTCATATTCGAAAAAGCATCCCTAATGGGTATCTTAAGTACATATCCTTAATTGGGACCTCCTCCTTGGTGTTGAAAGTCTTTGATCATGGGTGAACTCACAATGTTCGTTCCCACTTTTTGGTACATCCTGATTTTTGCTGAAATCATACAATTTTTTAAAATATAATGATTTAAGCTTTAAGAGGTCCCATTTGAAGTAATTGATTGAAGAGAGTTAGATCAAAGGCTCTTAGATCAAAATTTCTTGGATAGAACCTGTCTACTTGTAAATCATAATTGCAATGGAGTCTTCTTTGCATCTATCAAATGCTGATTAAAAATCAATTTTACATTAGCTTTTCGGGGGTCAAATGAATTCACTCAAATTTTTTTTTTTTAATTATTTAATCCTTATTATAATCTTTCCAAATAATATAATTTTAAATATATTAAACCTCATTAATATATTTTTATTTTATTTCTTATGAATGCAAGTTTTTCACTGAACATGAACTTCTTTGTTCAATGCATTGGAAAAAATAGTAAACTAATTCAAAAAAATTATGAAAAATATCTATCCTCTAGGTATTGATGTCTTATCTCTAACAAAAAAAGTAAAATAAAATTTTGATATATATAGAACAAGTTATATGGTCAAACATATACCTATATCTAAATTATAATTAGTCGGACTTCAAAACTTAATAAAATGAAAAATATTCAACATATCACTATCAAACGAATTGTATGCCTGGGTATTAATGTTACAAATCAAAATCCAAAAGAATTGTTTTTATCATTTATAGAAAAAAAGTTATGCATTTCGGGATGCACATCACTCTTAAAAAAATGTTGTTTACTATAAAAAAATCCTTTTTGAGGGAGATGGAAAAATCAATAAAATTTTATTGAAAAAGATTTGAAAAAAATATATTTAGAATCCACAAACAAGATGTTACAAATCACTAGTTTACATCTTCTTCAAATTCTTGACAGTTTAAATGTTATAGGTGTCAGAAAGTGAAGGTTTTTTTCAAAATGTTCATCTAAGGGTCAGCGTTGGTCAAAAAGTGGGAACCAGTATTGTGAGTTCACCCTCATTCATCAATTTCTTTTCTTCATTGAGTGGTATATTTCATAATAAACCCTTTTATTTTGTGCACATGCATATCCCCGATGAGGATCTCTTGCCTTCTTTTAGAAGAGTGTTGTTATAAATATTCTCTCTTTGATATCATCTCAATCCTCTACTCTTTTCAAATCTCTTGCATTCATTCCTTATAGAAGATATTATATTTGTCTAAGACAACTACTCTTGAAGGTAGATGTATTTTGAACAAAGATATCTTCTCCTCCAACGATCTCCTGTACAGTTATATAGCAAGATATCTCTTCTGAACTATCTTATCCTTTCTTGAAGAGTATTCCCTCTCTTGCTTGGATTTGTGACATTGCTGCATGATGGATATATTATTGGTGTCGAAGATAGTTATCCTTGTTCTACTTGTACACACATTCATGAGGTTGAGTGGAACTAATGGTTTTCTCACTCTCCTCCCTTACATGGATCTCCCAGACAGACTTTGGGGGCTATTTTTCCATGTCCTTCTCTCCATGGATCACTTAGTTTTAGGGGCAAGATGTCCATGGTTCCTTTTCTCTTCTCATGGATCACCAAAGTGTGTATTCATGCTTTCTATCTCTTCTTCCTTCGCTTTGCATTTGTCTCCATTTAAATCTTTCATCTTGTGTTAGAGAGCTCTCAAATCCCCACACTCTTTGTTGTGTTGAAATTGAGGCTTAGTTCTCTTTCTTACCAAATGATTCTCCATCAATTATTTTATCTTGTATCAAATCTTCTTGTGAGCATTCCTCATCAATCTTCTTTCACAATTTAATGTGGTAAACGTGATACCCTGTTTCAACTCACTAAAATTAGCAAGCCGAAACAGGGGAGGCATATAGCTACCCTCAAATTTTCATCACCTTCCTTAGTAAGCATTTAGGCGATTTTGTGATTTTATCTAACATGTGGTTTTGTAGGGTGTGGATCCTAACTTTGTACTGCAGATATCACTTAAGGCTTCATCCAACAACATATGGATATATCCTTTTTCAAAATATGTTTACTTTTCTGTACTTTATCTTGGATATGCACGTAGTGTCATATGACTGCTAAAGTGGGGGCTAAATGTAGTGTCGTAAATTATACACCCTTGCTAGGGTTGTACAATTTCACACTTAGGTTAGCACCTACCTTAGTGTGTCTTGCATCTTGCATTATTATTTCCTTTTAAGAATTTAATTAATTAATTTAATTAAATCTAAAGTCATGATTCATCACTCCATACATCATAAAGTTGGGCCCTTTACCCTAAGCGTGCCCCTTTTTATTGTGTTCCTCCAATAAATCATTTAATCATAAACCCTAATTATGTCATATTTAGACCTTTAAGACCCGATTTTTCTTATCAAAACATCTCGAAATCAGCTATAACTTTGGGATTTTCTCTAATATCATCATATCTAATGGCCCTGAAAATTTGGTGAAAAGTTGGTCGGACTATGGCGGGAGTGCACATGGTCCTCGACTTTTTTCCCAAAATTTTGGGAGCACAATTCTATGATATTGTAATGCTTAACCCTAAGATATTGGTGGTAAATTCAATTCCTAGTTCAGCCTAAAGGAAAAATTAAGTCGAAATTAAGATATAGGGTTTCATACATAAGAGCTCTCTTTCTTCATTTGATAGCAACTAAGAGACCTATCTTCCTAAGAATCTAACAGAAAGTTTTTGGAGCATAAGGAGCCTTCTATGTAGTGAAAGAGAATCCTATGTGGAGTCTTCACCAATATTCAACAACATTTCATAAAGCATTCATAATCAATTAGGATCCTTGAAGACATTGAAGAGTAATAAGAGATCTCGTGGCAATATCTCTCGCTTTGGGATTGGTATGATTTCATGTTATTTTCATGTCTTTGTATGACCTACTTTACATCAACTTGCATATTTACATTCATGCTTTAGATAATTGAGCATATTTGGTTTAAAGCATTGTTATTTACATCCGCATTTACATTTAGGGTTTACTCTCATGCGTAGGGTAGTTCTAGTTTCTTTCATTTTAGGATCTTGCATACACCCAAGGTTATAGCAAACCCATTTTTAGCATATTATTGACTATTTGTGGAGGTGGAAATCACCAACATAGGGGATTAACTAAGGCAAAACCCTATATAGTCACCCAAACCTTCCCTTTTCAGTTGCAGGGGCAGAAACATGTATCTGGAGGTAGTTTCAGATCTGGAAAAGGAATCAACACCACCCATAAGTCTTAGAAGTGTATAAATTTGTCAGGGAAAGGGGCATGGCTCTGTGGTCGTTCCTAGAACAAAGGCATGGTGCCCTGGTCCCTCCACTTTGTAGTGTTTTTTGGTAGGATACAACTTCAGGGTCTCTAGTTTGCATCCTTCCAATTGTAGTTGTTTGTCAGTCCATCAGGCACAGTGGCGTGGCACCCTAGTCCTAGTCAGTTTTTTTCAATTTGCAATATCAGGTACACTTCAGAATCCTCCTCCTTTCATGCTTTCAGTATCTCATTTTCAAATCTGCAAGTTTGTTCAATTTCAAGTTCATTTGTGCTTCATTTTGTATCTCCTAGTCTAGGTGATCATTCAAACCCTAGTTTTTATCATCATTTTCAACAAGAGGAATAGAAACCTTGAGAGGTAAACCTTGGCTCTCTCTTTCTCATAAGAAGTAGCCAAAGTGATCTATCTCCCTAGGCTCTTTCGTATTCTCAATGTGTTGGCAAAAGTGGGATTAGGTTCTAGTCACCCTGTTTCTCTTTTCCCTCCCCCACATAAGGTATGTGAGTGGTGCAAAGGACTTTTCCATATTTTATTTCATTTCAATTGATTTTAGTCATGATGGCTGTATGAATAGTGATTATGGGGGTGACATAGACTATATGAAAAGCACTTTTGGGTATGCTTTTCAGTTTGGTATAGGTGTTGTCTCATTTTCTTCAAAAAATGATCATTTATGGTCCTCTTTCTTCATCTAAGGCTAAGTATTTGGTAGCCACTAGTGTATCTTGTAAATTTATTTGGATGTGGAGGAAGTTGAAAGACTTAATACATAACAAAAAAGAAGCCACTATAAAATTTTGTGGCAACAACTCAGCTATTACATTGTCTAAAAATCATGTTTTTCATAATAGAATTAAACATATTGTACTAACCATCACAATTTAAGATGGCTTGTCAACAACAAAGAAATATGCCTAAATTTTTTTAGGTTTGAAGGTTACTTTGTTGACATATTTACAAAGCTATTGGCAAACGCGACATTTTAGTATTTATGAATTTTTTGAGGGTTTTTACATTATGAAGATGTATATAGCTCTAGAGAAGTTTGATGCATATATTTTGTGATCCCCAAGAATTCATAATTAATGAGGGGTATTGGGAAAATAGTAATTACTCATCACTAGTATCTTTTTTTCTTTTTTTGTAACTTAGCACTTCTTATCCAATTGACACTTCAATGAAGGATAATTTGTTTTTTCCTTATCATGATTTCTTTCTTATCATATACTACAAGTTAAAGTTCCTTCTTGTAGCTATAAATGCAAAGACCATTGCAATTTATTTTGGGATCAATCAATAAAATATGTCCTATATGTTATAGAATATGTATGTTCTTGGCACACAATTTTTTCCCCTATTTTTTCTATGAAAACCAAATCCCCTATTTTTTAGAAATTGATTTTTTCTTTATCTTCTCTACCCCTCAAAACCTTCATACTATGGATTTCTAATTTAGTGATTGTGTCTGCACCTTATCTTTGTGTATTTGAATGTCTATTCATGTACCTCTAACTTCCAATGAGTGGTATGAAATCTAGGCTAAGAGCCCCAACCATCTGAAGTGTGGCTTAAAGGGGTAGGGTTTTGGAAATATCACATCTAGATCAATGGTGGATGAACCAAAGAGGAGCCAATAGTTCAATTGGTAGACCACTCTAGTAGAAAATGGAAGTTCTTAGGTTTGAATTCTATGTTATAATCCATACATGAATTTTAGCTTAACACGTGGCATTAAATATTGGCTAAATCAAGGGTTCACAAAGTTGTAGACCTATCAAATTTTCTATTATTTCATAAATGATTGTAGAAATTAGAGATATTTTAAAGGAAACTTGTAGACATACATATCACAATTGCCATATAACCCAATTGAGAAATTGAGAAAATAAACACTTATAATTGATTTGCAGATAATAGAAAATATACTCATCAAAGATGACACAAGATACACCCTAGGAATACCATTATGAAGAAAAAATGTAGCCTCCAAAAGTATCTATCATCCATGTATTATTAGAAATGCAACATTAGAAATATGATCATGAAATCTTTCAAAACCATATCCATTAACAAAAAATTCACATGAAGAAGCATGTAATGATACATCCCATGCCATGCTTCCAAATCTGCAAATGTTTACCTAGCTTACCCAAACAACTACCCTTGTGGTTGGATTTATAAACACAATCTCCCACAAATCCATCAAGTGGTATTCCATCAAAACCATGTGCTACAAAACCATTCCCTAAGACTATGGGCTAACTACACCATGGAACCCACATTTAATATTTGGTATATTAATTTACTTTCCATAATATTAAATAAATACCGTACAATATATCCTAAAATTACAACACAACTCATCAAGTGGTCCCAAGAATATTCTAAGGGAATCTCTACACTAACAAAATATTACAATTATAAACATTATTATGCAAGGTGCACAATGCCTATTTTCCTAAAATTCTCCCACCTACTATATACAAATTAAATAATGGGCAAGGACTAATCACACGAATAAGGGAACAAACCCTCTAGCCACATATACCATCAGGAAATTAAAGTGTACCATGTTCTCCATCAACATAGGTTCAACAATAAATAAAGTGACCTCAATCTCATAGATGAATTCTCTCACCCTCCACCATACCACTACCACTGCACATAGACGCCATCCAAAGATAAAGCCACAAAATCTATCATATTGAATGATAAATAATGTCTCAATTGATATCCAAACATAAAAAATCAATGTAAAGGTATCAAATGCACTAGTAGCTATCAATAACTGACAACCATATTTGAAATAGAACTCACAACAAGTGCTAGAACATCCAACTATCAATGCCTCCAAGGTATACAAAACATATCAAGTGAATATCAGAGCATTAACATATATAACCTATAACATGCAATCATAAGCTCGATGTACAATACCTATCACATATGTACACCTAGAAACTCCCACTACATAGGTAATGTCAAATCTAAACCGAATCCATTAATAGAATCACATAGAAAGTGAAACCATAACCATGTTACTTCAAAGAACATCCACACCAATATTTATAAAATATAAATAAATAACCTAGAAGAGCAATTCTCACTACAAGTCTCAAATAATCTCACAAATTCTACACAACCAAAAGAAGGAATAGATAAAGGATCCTCCATGTCATCTCCCACATGACAAAAAATGAACACAAATTAGTGATCACATAGCTCCACCAACCTCAAATCTAATGTAATGTAAAGTTGAACATCTAGGAGGATAACCAAGACCAAAGAGATAAAACACTACAAATCAAAACTTGTAGCATGTCCTTCTACATACACCTCCAAATGCCAACTATGTCAAGTATGAACTCCTCCATAAAACTCCAAATATAAAAGCAATAACAACACCTAGACCCATTCAGTCTCTTAGACAAAATAAGAATATATATCATGTAATCAACATTGATATAAGCCTCTAATAACAAATAATATCAAATCGATAACATTCACAATCCTAGGGAATAATACCAATGAAACCATCTCCCAAAATCAATCATCAATGAATGCCATCATAATAATAACTCAAATGCACAATAAGATAACCAATACTAAAAATCTCTCAAACTGAATCCTGCAGAACTAACTATCTATCCGTAGCTCAAGATCCATATCTATGAAAGATAAGCATAAACATGATGCACTTGAAAGGAATAATTGACAATACCTCTCAAGATGTAAATCACTGAGTAGACCACGATCAAGGAATGAAAATACTCATCAAGCTATCTAGGTCATCATGACTCACACTAAGAGTAATCTTCTCTCAAGTCCATATCGGGTGAATGCTCTTGGGTCTTCTTGATAAAATCATTAACCCTCTCAACACATGTCTCTAATTACAATATAATACTTGCATCACTTATATCTTCATGTATCCATGGGCACTTGTAACCATTCAATCCATACCAAAATCCAAATTTAAGATAGCACCATCCTAAAGTAATCAAGCAAATGATCATGTACCCAATACAAAGAGAACCAACCAAGATCAATGTCAAAGATCCATTGTAGAATCAAGAACACAAACATGACAACATTATCTAACCATCCCCTCCTACAAGATAACATTCTGCATATGAACAAATGAAATAACCATGTCATGCTAAACTCTAAGCTAGAAATAAAAAATGCACCAACAAATAATATCAGCCATCTTATCAAATAAGGATAACATGTCAAATGAAAGAATAAAACACACCTCAACCAGAGAACTTTTTGAGTCCTCCAAGAAGTCCACATCCTCATACATCATAAAGATCACCATCTCTTACAAATGTACCTACAAATGTGAAAGACCCTTCTATAGTAAGAGGATCTAAGACATCCTCCAAACATTTGGACACTAATAAGATCATCCACTATCCAATGGTTAATACACATCGCTACAACAAGATTCGACTGAACCATGATACTGAGATCTACATAGCATCGTGACTACCATATCCTAAGTTAATATCATCTAGGTCTACACATCTACAACTGAAATGTCAATAACCTCCATTAAACTAGGATCTCCAAGCTAAAAGGATACAAAATCACCAAATAAATAATTAGTAATCAATCCTACACTATCATATAGTCATTACCAAAATATTCAACTAAAAGTGTAACCAAGATATCCATGACATCATGATAAAAACATCGTCTACATGAGGATCGACCAAACTCCTCACATAACAAAAGAACTCAACAATGCATATTATGAGTTCTCAAGAGCCAAAGTAACCATGATCCTCAACAAGGAAGATACACCATCATAACCAAACTAGAATCTAATAAAAAATTACCAGTCAAAGAACTTGCAAATCCAATCATGTCATTGCAATATCCCTTAACACAAGGAACATCTATGACATCATGATCACCTCTACATAATCAACATCTAAATCTGAATGTGTCCAACCTATAAGCATCAAATAGTCAACACCATAGGTTCTCCACCAAGACTTTCCCTAGTAAAAACACCTCTCCTCCTCAACATGACGACAAAATTAGAAAAACTACTAAACTAACCCGCCAATCTAAATATGCATCAACAATGAAAGTTCTATGGGCATAGACAACCCATATCCAAGCCATAAATGCTATTCTATATGTATAGGCCACCTACAACATTGCATGGCTTGTAGACCAAACAATTCCACATACATACTTAAACCACAATTGGTAACCATGTCAATATGATAGAAATTTGAGATAAAATACTTAGTGTAAAATGACATAAACTCCAAATATCTAATATGTAACATGTCATAAACTCATAATGTGACCATAGTCCAAAAAACCCTCATAAACAACTCAAATCAATATATCAGCAATCAAATCATGTCAAACCTACTCCAAAATTAATTCACTATGTAGTGCTCTCTAGAAGCTTTATGTTGACTATTCAATGCCAAAAATTCAATTTTGTATGCTCAAGTTATGACCTCTCAAAGTTAGAAAGGTATCTCTAACTTCTAGCTAACATTTCACTACCCAAACAACAAAATCTAGAGAAACAAATCATACCACTGTGTAGTGGTCTAAGTCACCTTTTCAAAGACTATAAGAAGTTGAAAAACCAGCATCATATGCACATGTTATGTTCTGTGTCAAAACAAATTGCCCATTAGGCTACATTTGCAAATTTATGCACCCCAAAAAATTGATTCTGCAATATGCCTCAAAAATCAAATTTTCATTTTCAATAATATAGAGTGGGGTCGGCCTAGACTTGGCCCCCTCATACAAACTGACACATAAAAGTCTTTGGCAGAATTTTATTTAATGTTAAAAAGTTTTAATTAAAGAACTTTGTAAAACTAAATATTATAGACTTTATTTAAAAAAGTTTTATTTAAAATTGGGCGGATTTACTTTTTCTTTGTATTTTATTTTTATTTTTTAAACCCCTAAAGGGAAGGGACCCATGAGACCCTATACTACTAGTGTATCAGACAAAAGCCCCCACTAGTACCATAGGCCCAGGAGCCAAAAGGCTTTGCAATTGCAAGGTACTATTGGTAACTTGTGCATTACGTACAATAGGGGGTACAAGGGGGTTTGTGGATGCCCCCACAAATATAATTTCTTTTTCAAACATTTAAAATATAATGCTTTTACAATTTTTTGTAAAATTTAACATAAGGAAAAATGCGAACAATTTTTTCACATGTAGTATATAATAATAATTTTTTCACGATGATATCTGGTGTGACCATATGGCTCCACCATCAAAAAAATCTGCAACTTAAGTTCTTTTTATCAAAATTGGTTGAATTATACATGATAATTTGTCTCGTTGACCCCTTGAACACAACCATGGGTTTATTTTGTCCCACGGGGTCAAATATAAAACCTCACCCCCAAACCCTCAAATTGAACATCCATGGAAGCCCATTTTGAAACAAATTTTTATAGACCTAGATGAGAAACAAATGCCCACAAACACACAACCCCACAACCTACAACAAATCTTCATATCTTGCTTTATCTAATATTCTTTCATGCATTTCATTGATTCAACTCCTAGGGTTATACAACTAAAACCATAGTTCTAAGACAACTTGAAATGAAATTTGCAGCCATACATATGACAATTTCCACATAACCCATTATATAAATCAAGAAAATAAAAACATAGAATTCATATGCAAACAATAGATAACATACCCATCAAATATGACACATGATATAGCCTAGGAAAACCCTCATGCGGGAAAAACCCAACCTCCAAAGCATCTATCATCCATGTATTATCAACAATGCAGAATTACAAATACAACCATGAACGATTTCAAAATTATAGCCACCAAAAGGTAATCCATGTGAACAATCATGTAACCACACATCTCATGGCATGCTTCTAACCTCCATAAACGATAACCTATCTTACCCAAACAACTACTCTTGTGCTTTCTTTTATAAACATAATCTCCCACAAAACCACCAAGTGGTAATAGATCAAAACCATGTGCTACTACCATGGGATAACTACCTTATTAATTCCACATCTAATATTGGGTACTTTATTAATTTACTTTCCCCAATATTAAATAAATACAATATAATATAGCCCAATGTTACAATACAACTCATTAATTGGCCCTGAGAATATTCCAAGGGAATATCTAAACTTGGCACATCCATGTAAAACACATATTAAAAAATAAAATTACAATTATAAATATTATTATGAAAGATGTACAACATCTATTTTCCCAACAATATTCACTATTATTTGTGAGGAAATCACCAAAGAGGATCTTGCCAACTAACAATTGGAGAAGAAGAAAAGAGTCAAAGTATTTGTAAGATGTTTCTAGGGAATAAAGAAAGTTAAAATAAATAAGGGAGTGACAATAAGAAGAAAAGATTGGTTCAAATAAGACAAGGATAATATGTTAAATTTAGTAGTAACTATTAGGAAGATGATTCCAATTAGATTTTATAAATGAATCATTATTTAGGGATCAAAGGAGTTATTGAAATTTTGAAGAAGAGATCACATATATATTGAAGAGGAGATCATAGCTACTATGAGAGATGGACAATGAGGTCATAAATGACATTGGAGATTCAATGGAAAATGTGGAAGAGTAGGTCTTGAAGAAGCAATTACTAGATAAGATAAAATTTGCTGCTTAACTGAAGAACAAGTGAAATATGAGCTGATCTATAAATTTTGAGGCTACTGTTTTATACATAAGAACAATATTAAAATGGTGAATATTAGAGTCATCATCCGTAGTTCAATTGACTAAAATAAAAAGTAGAAGCCATGGGTTAATTTTTTTCCAAAATCTAAGCCACCACCATTTATTATTCATAAAAAATAAATTGATAAGTTTAAAATCCATTAGTGCAAGTGAAAGAGACAAAAGAGTAGAGGTAAGAGGAAAAATCATTAGTTAACTAGGGAGGAATCTAGATACCATCAGTAGAATCTACTACCACCAATTTAGTAAGCAAGCTATCCCTTAATTGAATAGATTCTATATTGGTCTTGAAGATCATTAGTCGCTATCAATAGAGGACTTGTAACCATACTAAATAAGCCACCAATATAGCGTTAAAGAAGACTGTAGAGTTTTGTATGAAGTGAAAGACAGCCAAAGGAAGCTACTGATCTAGGGATAGTAATTAAAAATTGTAAAGACAAGTTTTAAAAGAAAATTTTATGAGTACGGAAGAAGGAAACCCACACTTTGGAAAAATTATTACCACAAAAGTAAAGCATGGAAGAAGCTACTTAGAGAGAAGAGATCCGAGTGAAATAAGAAGCAACCAATTAAAACGGATCTACTATAAAAGTAAACGTACATCACATATTTTGGAAGGAAGTTAGAACCAATAGAAAATAAGGTTTGTATAAATGAAAATAGAGGCATGGAGATTAAAGAAAGGATTTTCTCGTGGAGGATTCACGAATTAAGCTATTGTGTAGGATCAAGAGAATAAATAAATTGAATTTAGGATTTTTTGGTGTGAATGATATTTTATGTCTAGTCAGTTCAGCACGTAGGTCCTAGTCACATATGTTACTTAATTTTACTTAATTAATACATAGTATTATTTCTATTTTAAGTGGATTCCCACTTTAGGAGGATAGTTGTCACTTTTCCATCTTAAGTAGATAAGCTATAACTTTATTTCTCAATTCAGAAGATTAAGACACATGTAATAATGATATGCTATCCTATTTATCACCATGACCTATTAAATAGGGCAACACTCATGCACTGTACATCAATACTATCTTGCATTCTTGATAGAAATATATTTTATTCTTGTCATATTGCTCTTCTCATTTCATTTTGTTTTCCATTCAGCCTCTAGATTTTTGGTAGCTATCTTAGAAGACTCCTTATTAATATATCTTATCACTTCCTCCTTTAGATGTACCTCTATACTTGCTCTATAAACCAAACCACCCAATAGAGTAGATTGGCATTCAAATAAATGGTACTAAAAGGACTTGGGTTTGTCTAAGGCATATCAATTGGAGAATAAAATTTAAATTTGTTATAAGACTCTTTATAGGTAATCTAATTAAGTAAAATGTGAGATTTCTAGAAGAAAGACACTAGATGAGAATTTTAGTTACATATATTCCTTTTGTTTCCTACTGATTTAGTTTTAGTATAAAATTATAACTTTTGCATAAAGGAAATGTGGAGACACTTGCATTTATAAGAATTACACCATAGATTTGATCAAGGTACATTAGATCCAAGATGGGTTCAATCAAACCTACTTAGGTGGCACCTCCATAGCAACATTTTCTTTCCTATCCATATGTTCTATTTTTATTTAGTAAAATAGTTGACATTTTGGAATGCATATCAAGGTCAAATAGAATCATATAAAGAGATTTTTTAACATGTACAAAACCCCAAAAATTAGCTTTTTAAAAAAATGTAATGTAAAATATATATTTTTAAATATTATATATATCTATTTTTTATTTTATTTTTCTATGTAAGGTAGGTCCATTACAAGAACAGGATTTTTACTTGTGTCACTATAAAAATACAAAGTTAGGTCAAAGAAATCACACTACACTCTACATTAATGTCTTTATAATTTCAATAAAAAATAAAACAATTTTTAATAAATGGGTAAAGAGAAATGCACTATAAATAAATTCCTGGCAAGATATTTGTAAATGTACAAATTTATAAAAAAAATTTATATAAACATATAAAAAATTAATAAATAATTACTAAAGTTATATGCACACTCGATATTGAATTTAATGATTGAATTCCAATAAATTTTAGAAAAAAATATTTGTAATAAAAGTATGCATTAATGAAATATCATTTATGTTAAGTAATAGAAAAAACATAAAAAAATGTTGAAAATCAATTAAAATGATAAGTATTCCACTTTTAAAAAGTAAGGTTAAATCTATAAAAAAAACAGAAAAATTTATAAGTTACATTTTTTTAATTTTTAATGGTTTTGTTTGACTTAATTTATTAAATGCTAAAAAACATTGATTTTATAGTTTGTGAAATCTAAAAAGTCACTATTCTACTCACATTTATCAACTCAATGAATTAACTCTGATGCCTTACATCCGTAAATGATTCACGTGGATTAACGCCATTGTTATGCAAGGTGGACAATACCTTTCAAACAATTTTATATCATAGAGTCTATACAATTAGAATTCAAATTGATCCTTAACATCATCAATATATTTACGATACTCAAAATTCAATGAAATTTACTTTAATAAGTTTATATTATTTTATATTTTTGAAATAGCAAGGTTATTTTTTTTTAGTTGTTTGTCTTTTACAAAAGTCAATATCAGATTTTTTTCTATTTTAGATTCAAGAGCATTGAGGACCCTCTCCTTGCAAAATACATTGTTGAATATTATTTTTTGAGGATAAGAAAAATTCAACTTTTCATTGCAATTCTCTTTGTTACTTACCAAAGTCTTTGCAAAAGCTCACCTTCATGTGAACTTATTACAAAGTCTTTGCAAAAGCTCACTTTCATGTGAACCTTTTACAAAGCCTTTGCAAAAGCTCACTTTCATGTGAACCTTTTACAAAGTCTATGCAAAAGCTCACTTTCATGTGAACCTTTTACAAAGTCTATGCAAAAGATCACCTTCATGTGACGTTATTACGATGTCTATGCAAAAGCTCACCTCCATGTGAACTTATTACAAAGTCTTTGCAAAAACTTACCTTTATGTGAACTTATTGCAAAGTCTTTACAAAAACTTATTTTCATGTGATTTTCTCACAAAATCCTTACAAAAATTCACTGTCAAATTGCCAAGTTGTAAATTTGTATTTACAAATATTCAAGTTGTATTTTTGTTTAATTCACCATGAGAAACTGGTTGAATAATTTACATTGTGTTTTTCTAGAAATTCAATCTTTCGGGGTGTCCTTTGAATAAAATCATCTTGAAGAATAGTCAGCATTGAGGGGTAGGAATTTGAAAAAGTCTTCATCTGCTATGCCATGCCAGTCTGCTATTTATTTCCACACGGCTCTTCATTCCTAAACAATTTTTTTTTTTCTTTTTTCATTTTTTCATATTGGAGATTGAGTTTTGCTCGAACAGAAATGATGATACAAACCAAAATGCACTCTATAGTTTGGTTCGGTTTGTAATTTATGTCTGTTTAATGAGCTCTACTGCTGCAAAGTTTGATTCTTAAATGTGAATTACCCTTTTTGGATAAATAATGATGGTTTTCAGGTCACATGCGGGGACAAAGTTATTGGGATACCCTGGTTGCCTCCCTTCCATGCTGGCACTGGTAATGGCAATAATTCTGATGCGCATATCAAAATGTGTTTCTCAAAGTGATCGATCATATTGTCATTATAGTTGTTATGACATTAGTTAATCTAGACACAAAAATATATTGTAAAATAAATTTAAATCTGTAAAATATAGTATTTTTTCGTTTAATTTTTTGTGATTTAACAGTAACAGAAATGTAAATCATGAAGATTTAACTACTGAAAATTTCATAAAAATGTATTGTATTTTCGAAAAAACTAATTTCATTAAGCAACTTACTGTTGATATAGGGAGGGATCTCACATTTGTTAGATAGCAGCTGAGTAAGAAAAGCAAAGCTAAGTTGTACTGGGGTTCATGCATATGTTTAGGCACTGTGGTGAATAAACCAGAATTATTTCTTTAATGTCTTTTTTGTTCTCATACCCCTGTTTGTATGGGTACGCTCATCTATTCTGCTATAGGAATGACATTAGATCTGATAATACTCTGCTTTTAAATTATTCAATATGTAGTAATTACATTTGTTTATTCTTTTGTGTAAATTTTGCTTAAACATTTTTTTTAATGTTTATTCAAATATTGAATATGTGTATTTAATATTTCTATCTTCTTTTTCTAACACTGTTAAACCAGAAAATTAGTTGAAGGTGTAGTGACATTAAATAGGTATTCGCCGGTTCTTTAATTTATATGCATCTCGCAAAATTTAACATAATATTTTTTTTGATCAGTAGAAGCAGAGCAGATGAAGTATCAAAAAAGCTTATTGAATGCTTTTGAAACCATTCTCAGCACTTTCCAGAAAGAGGCTTTCCAGGCAGGCAGAAAACCATGAGCATCATAATCTATCATTCCAAAATCAGCAAGATCATGTAGCCTAGGATCATAAAAACTATGGAAAGTTTGAATAGCAGATTCTCAACTGCCAAAATAACAAAATAACAGAGATTTTAACCATAATTATGTAGCCAAACATAATTAAGATCATAAAATTTAACATAATATTGTTATAAAACTTTTCTTAAATTTCTTCACTTCCTACATCAATAATGAAGAAAATCGACATGTTTAAAGCATACATATAACATCAATGTTTAAAGCTAATTGATACAATTTCTATTAAGATGAGAATGCTTTAAATATGCACATAATAGAAACCATAAAACCCACGGTTACATACACGGTTATGCCTTATACTCTATTTACTTTCTTTATCACATTTTTTCTTTGATGACAGCATATTATAATCAAATGTCATTTTTTATTATATTATAAATGGACGCCATAATGATTTAGGTTAAGTGATACTTGTTCAAATAAATTGAAATATATTTTCCTTAATTGTTTTATTAGACTAGACAAATTAGTGATAGAACTTATAGTAGTACAAGCTTCAGGTATATGAATTTAATATCTTTTAATTGAATAATTAATGTTTATTAGTAATTTTAATTAAAAATTTAAAGAAGTTTTAAAAATTAGATTAATAGATAAAATCTTTATGGTTTGTATTTTTTTTTTTCTTAGATATACAGTAAATTTTTTTGTAAATTTTTGGTCTAATTAATTGTGTAGATATTGGTTTTCACTATGATTTATCTTATTAATCATGGTATGTGATACTTTCTTTTTTTTTTTCAATAAAAGTGGATTATTCCACTAAACTTTTTTTTAAATATTTTTTATTTTTTACATGGGATTCAAAGTGCATATCAGAGGAAAGAACCCTGAGAAGAAAACCTCTGGTCACAGCTCATAAAATAAACCTATAGTATCTAACGGATCAATTTATACACCCTGCCCAAAACCACATACAAAATGCAGTCACAACACATATAATATCAGTTTTGCATACATCCCATATGACAATTTGCCAAAAAAACCAGTCGGATAATTTTCAAATGTAGACTCCATAGCTACTATCAATGGAAGAAGACAAAATTTTCCAAAGCCCTGTGCCAAATCCCATGAGCCAAAAACCTTCCTGCCAAAAAAGAAAGTATCAAAAAACCTTTGGAAAAACACTATTATATCAAATACCATGACCTCGAACACTTCTCCAGACAACGAACATGAATACTTGAAATGAAAGGGGAAAGCGTGAATAATTATCATCATAAAATTTTACATTGACATTACTCAAGAAAATCATATGACTATTGATGCAAACCTTCCCATACCCTAGAAGGAATTTCCTCAAAACCCACCTCTCGTTGATTAGCATTGCTATCAATGGATAAATTTGTCAAATAATTTGCAATCTTATTAACTTCTCTGTAACAATGGGATACCAAGAAAGATTCAAACAATTCTAATTTTTGTAAAATGGGATCAAGTATATACTGCAAATTCCAACAATTCGATTTATTTTTCATAACACATTGAATAATCACCATAGAATCACCTTCAATTATTAAGTCCTTAATACCCAAAGAGATTGCCATATCCAATCTGAAAGACAAAGCATGGAATTCTGCATAATTGTTAGTTTTAAAACCAATAGCATGACACTTAGCTCGAATAAAATTTGCATTGTGATCATAAATTACCATGCCTACCCCAGCCAACCCAGGGTTACCACGAGAGGCCCCATCAAAATTCAATTTAAAGTGCCCCTACGGAGGAGGTTTCCATCTAGCAGAGCATCTCTTACCTATTGCATCATTCTTTTTTAAAATTAAACCATGAGAGGGTAAAACTGACAGCAGCTTCCAAACTCTAGTAACTCTACTATCCCAGTGCGAAAAAGAAGTAAGATTTTCCAAATTATTATAAATAAATGACAAAGCAACCTCAGAGATTGAAGACTCAATTTTTAATAAAACCTTAGACACAGGAGACCTTATTTTTTTAAATATCCTATTTTTTCTCTCTAGCCAAACATTCCAAATCACAATAGATGGAGATATGATCCAAAGGCATGCATAAAAAAATGAGGCAAACATAAAGGGCCAAGATCTAAAATGGGAAATGAGATCCTTACCAATAACAAAGGATATATTTAACTTCTCAAACAACCATTGCCAACATTCATAAGCATAATCACAATGTAGGAATAGGTGTGAAGAAGATTCCAAATTTTTGTTACAAAGAACACAAGAGAAAACAATAGTAATACCAAGCCTGTCTAGTCTCATACCTGTAAGGACTCTATCTTGAACTACCAACCAAGCAAAGGCTCCAGCTTTGGGAAGACAAGCCGAATGCCAAAACAACTTATATGGCCAAGAAGATAAATCTTCAACAACTATAAGAGAGTTGTAACCATCTTTAACAGTGTACTTACCAGAAATATTCTTTGTCCAAATAAGTTCATCCTTAGAATTAGAAAGAAATACAATTCTATCCCCCAAAATCTTTTCAAAATCTAATTTCATGCTTTGATCAACATCTAAGAAATCAATCGACTTTCATCTAGCTAGCTTAAGGGGTCCACTAGTCACAATTTCAAAATAATCTACTACAAAAACACCCCAAAGGGAGGAAAGAACAATGATCAGAGGAGACCAATCCCTAATATTCACGAAAGGTGTGTGTCCATTCCATACTTCATCCCAGAATCTTACCTTTTTACCATTATTAACAATCCATGAGAGATAAGGCAAAATAACTGATCTACATTTACAAAAGAAATTCCAAATAGCAGAACCCGAAGGCAAATTTGAGACTTTAAAAATGTACTCTCTCGGTCCATTATTTTAATATTTGGCAAACATAATCTGTGCCCATAAGGAGCTAGGCTTGTCATATAATTTCCGAACCAACTTAGCACCTAAGGCTAAATTCTGATTCTCTAGACTCTGAATTCCTGTTCCCCCAAGTTCCTTAGGCAAACATACCTTATCCCATGCAACTAAATCATGGTATGTGATATTTGATTTTTTTGCAATGATAACTTTTTTTGTCATCATTTATACAATGATCACTTTTTAAAAAAAATAAAAAATTCAAGTAATATGGTGGACTTGTTTTTCGATGTTATATCTATAATTAAAATTTGAAGGGGCATGCTACACTTCTATTCATCTTTATGAGGATATCCTCCATATATTTGATATTGGCTCACATTGTTAAATTTATATTTTTTACACCTTTTACTATTATGGAGGACACCTAATCATTAGTATTTACAATTTTTCTAGGGTACAAATTTTTAGAAGCTCTACTTTATAGGTTATGCAATGGATAATCTTCTAGGATCATGTATAGTTATAAAGTTATATATGATATATTTCAAGGTTATTGCATTGAATAGATTCACATGGTATTTATTTTTATTTAGTTTTTTAATATATTATGTTTTAGTGCTTTGCAATATTATAAATATGTAGAGAAATTGTAGATGGTGTTAAATCTTCCAAGCCCATTACTCTTCTTCTTTTTTATCCTTTCACTTGTGTTTCATCATTATCATATATTTATTTCTAGGTGGTAATACTGCTATATTTGTCATGTCCTTTCATGCTTATAGTTAACTAGATATGCTTTCATATATAGGCTTACATGTTCACATCTTCTATTGTAGGTATTCCTTATGCTTATAGGATCTATTTATGTAGATTCCTTATTTCTATTATGTCCTTGATATTAGGGGAAACATTGGGTGCACCTTATTATCCCTTTCCATTTGTCCTTACATACTTACATCTTAATATATATGAGGTTAATGATGAGAACAATTACATGATTATTATATTCTATATGACCACATCATTTTCTCCTCTCCTCCAATTATGTGTATCTTATGTGTACAAATGATTTGAGGGGATCATATGTTGTCACTGTTGGCATTATACATAAATGGTTGTAGTTGTGAGCTTTATATGAGCTTTTGGATTTAGCTGTGTACAATTTTTTAGCATCAACGTTTCGAATCCCACTTTGTGATTCATTTTTTCTCCTACAACTCTTTCATCTTGATGATGAATCACGAAGTGTGATTCAAAACGTTGATGCTAAAAAAATGTACACAACTAAATCCAGAAGCTCACATAAAGTATTTAGTATGGACTATGGAAATCTTATCTCTCTTGTTGTGAGCTTTGTCAAATAGATCCTAACTTTTAATATTTTTAGGAGTCATATTTTTGTGCTAGATAGGGTCTTATTTATTTATTTTAATAAAATCTTCTTTCTACGTCACCTAGAGTCCTATTTTGTTATACTAGAAAATATATCTTTATCCTTTTTCATTTATTTTTGTTCCAGAACAATCTAGAATTTATGCTTATGCATAATTTTAAATAATTAGCAAATGCAATTTATTGGAATTTTTATTTTTGTGATTGTAGGTCTATACATAGAGAAATAATTGCAAGGAAAGTATAAAATTTGACATCGTTATCCATATGCTCTTTGTGGGTGTCTAAATATTTTTCATGTTAGCTACTTATTATACTTTAACATGCATCTTCATAGTAGTTCACATGCAAGTAAAAATGGGGGTAAATGTTGCAATAGGCATCATGCACCTTCTAATCCCGATGTTTTAATTTTTTTAATTAATTGTTTATTTATTATATGCACATAGATGAGGCATCCTACTTGAAGTGGCACTATGTGTCTTCTATAATTCGTAAGTATCTATTAGTATCATGAAATTTGCTAAATGCAACTACGAAAATTTTCAAGGTGTGTAATAATTGTTACATAGAACAAATTATAAGAAGTGTTAAGTGTGAAAGAGGAGAAAACAAAGGAGCATATTTTTAAAAAAGAATGATAAGTCCAATAAGAGCACAAAATTTGGCAATGGTAGTTTCTATTTGACTATTAGTTGACATATCATGAAATTGGGAATCAAATTTTATGCATCAATTTGAGTGCCTAATTTAGTCAATCGTTTCCAATAGATGGATTTAAATAATACTTACAATTTATGGTGTTGTTCTTTTGTATATATTGAGGATTGGATGTGAGTATTATGATATATAACTGTATGATCCAATATGAAGTGTTGATCTTAATTATAATGTAACTAAGTTTACTAATAATATAATAGTTCAATATTTGGAGGCTAGGGTATTTTCTCAAAAGAAAATTCCCATGGCTTAAATAATGTCATCTATTTGTGTGTTCCTGTTATTTTTTGTTTAAAATATTTAATTTAATTTATTGTAGTTTGATTTCCAAAGAGAAATTGTTGGTTAACAGATTTGTCCTTTGGATAAAATTAATAACTTTTTTTTGTGTTAAATCTGCCCCCCTTTTAAAGAACTTAATCTCCAACTAATTAGCTGGGTAAACTTAAATAACTTTCCCTCTTAATTGTATCAGGTATAGCTCTCCACTTGATTTTAAATGAATATAAGAAAACAAATTAACAATAAACACTTTTAACCCAAAAGCATCTAAAGGAATTTTCCACATTTGTACATCACTATGCCATAAACATTGCTGAAGTTATTTAAAAAAAAAGTTCTGAATCAACAAAGTGAACAGATGTTGTCTTTGCTTCAGATTAAATTTAGCACATGATTTTCAAACCATTGAACTAAAAGGTGCATAAGGAATTTCAAGACTATCATAGATAAAATGGATAAAGACAATCCACACAGAGATTAATTTTCTAAGACTAAGTACACAGAGCATAGTATGGCAAATAACTCCTTCCTTCATTCATAGATGAAAACAAAGTCTTTTCAAAAAATATGCATCCAAATTACAAGGTTCAAAAATTAAAATTTCACGGACCTTTCCAAAGTCTAATTAAAATATGTATATAGCCACCACTTGGTCAATAGTTAGCATTGGAAACACGAAATTTTAACTTTTCTACCCCACAATTTCAGAGTAGTTTTAAAACAAAAAAACTAAAACATAACCTTCCAAATGAAATAGACAAGAAATAATACTAAGAAGACATTTGGCTGAGATAAGATGCATCTTTATTGGTTTCAAAACACATGGAAGTAGTAGCATTTTTCCAATCCACGTGAGCCGCAAAGAAATTCTAGATAAGTGTGGAATGTCGGAGGTCGATGTGAACAATTCTTTGCTTACACACCTCTTTCTCTCTACTAACTTGCTCCACCTAATCAGCATGGTTGTCCAAGTGTTTGATGCAGAGGAATAATAGGGATTCAATTTTAGCCATAGTCGACAGATCATTTGAAACTAACGCCATAGCCTCCTTCATATAATTTATCTTATCCTCAAATGACTCTGTTATGACTTCAAGGATTTTGATGGTTTTTCCATCTTCTTTTATACACTTAATCCCTATGCATTTTAGATCATTTTACATCGATGTGATGAATTAAACAGGATGATTCATTAATTTTTCCAACTCACCATATGCCTGTTGCACCACCGAATTCCTCCATTCTATATTCTTTTTGCAGACATAAAGAATGTTATCATTAAGATCTAGCATAGGCTTCTCACTTAAGAATTTAATTACTCCATATGTCTATACCTCATTCATCTGCACCACTATTGCTGCCCACTTGGCTTCTTCCTTCTTCCGATTTATGATTTCTGTTTCTAGTTCATTCATAACTGACTGAGCATTTTCATACACTTTGCTTAGGTTGATGAAATACTTTGTTTCTGACTTTCGAATTCCCTCAAGCCAATCCATGAAGCCTTGGGAAACCATCCTCTATTTTTGAATCTGTTTAAGGACTCTTTGGTTTGTTGGTGACTTAGGGTCGAAGGAAGATGACACTTAGGAAAGAGGCTATGGGTTTGAATTATTGATTGCCTCTATGTATTTTGCCATGTGTCTTAATGTCTCCTTTAGCTCTTGATTATCATTCTTAACCTTCCAGGTTTGAGTGAAAATTATTTTAGTTGATGCCTCCAGATGGTAGACATCTACTACTTTCGTAACAGCTCCAAGGTGCACTTTTTCTATAGAAAATTCCTTTGATATAGGACTTGCCACAACTGCATCTACATTAGGATGAGAAATTTATGCTGTCCAATTCTCTGTATCTTCATCAAAATCTATTTAAGACATGGTCTTAAATCTTTTAGCCTTTGGATTCCTCCCCAAAATCTTGCTGACCATATCATCTATTGGCGCTGAAACATGAACTATGCTTCTTTTTTTGCTAGTCGAAGTGGTATCTAACCAATGAGGATATTCATTACTAGCATCTTTTTCAATCCAATCTCTTGTTGTATCAGAAGTGGATATCATCATGTAGCCAAACATAACAACTTCCTCTATTCCAAGGCCCTCAATATCACATGTTTCCATGTCAATTCTTATGGGCTCCTTTTTTGTCATAATGCTCTGAGGTTCAAGAGATGAATCCAACTCCACAATCACCCTAGGCTCCTTACTTTTTACCTTGGTTCTAGATCCTATAACCCTTGGTGACGGTTTCTCTTCCGATTAGATCTTAGGAATACCAACCTCTAGCTTATCCCGTGAGTCACCTTCAAGACAAAGCCCAACATGTTGGTTAGATGAAACCTTTCAGACTGGAATTTTTTTTTCTTTAAAGGTTAATTTACCGAACCTCTGGTGCCTTAACCATTGTTTAGTCCTGTGTATGACTGGGAAGGATTTGATCCTTATCTAATCTTTTGCATCTTTATTCCAATCAATTTCCAGAATCAGGGTCTCCTGAACTATCTGTGTATACTGAGGGTCCACCAAATCCTCTCTCCTTTCTTCGAATTTTGAGATGTTCATCTGCAATCCAAAAGAAATTATCTGATGAATAGTGAACCGAGAGAAAATTCTTTTATGCACTTCAAATTCATCAACACAAGCTGCCCAGAATTCCTCCAGTTTAGGTACATGACTGAACCCATCCCTAAGAACCAAATGCTCTCATGTATATCCTTTACCATCAAAGTTTCATTGGAGAGAATAATATTTGAAGTTTAAATTTTTTAAATAAACCTCCAGATTCAGTGCATCTGACATAGTTTTGTAAATAGAAAGTAAGAATATTCCTTTGCTGACCAATTATGCCTACCTTCTTACATCACACCTTCTTTGATCTTTGAGCTAATTGACTGAAAACATCAAACCATGGAACCGCTGAACCATAAAGGTTCACTAGTTCAAGGTTTAATTGGTCAACACAAAAAGGACTAAGACAATTGGACCAAAAACAGACTTGACCAACTGATGACCTCGCCGAACCAATGCACCTATGAACCTTTGAACTTAACAAATTGGTTTGATGAAGGAAAGGTTGAAGTATCAATTTTCATGACTTACCAAAAAGGGCTAGAAGACTAAGATGATTTTGACTATGTTTGCAAGAGATTTTTAGAGCGATATAAAGCCCACCAAAAAAAAAATTATAAAAGGGAATCGAATGTAGAATATGAGGGTAACAATTGTCTTTGACTGGGGACTAGGACTATGAGGGACTAGGATATGAACCTAGAATATCTGGTTTCGTAAAAAATAACAAACATGGAAAGGAAGACCAAAATGAAACTGAACCTACATGACCAACACACAAGAACAAAACAACTAAACTAAGCTATGTACAAAGATAGGGGACTCCTATTTTACAATTGATAGAGTCTCAGATCCTGCCCATTATAGGATAGAGGCAATATGGTTCCATCTAGATATGCTAACTTGAAAGAGTTAGGACCCAATATCTGATGGATCTTGAATGGACCTTTCCAAAGAGAATCAAACTTTCCATGAGCTCATTTTGGTTCTCTTCTCTTATCCCATAGAAGAACTTGATCATCTTGCATAAATTTCCTGGGTCTTGCTTTCAAGTCAAATATCTTTTTAATCCTAGCCTAGTGATTTTTGATACAATAAACTAGCTCATTCATTTCCTCCTCTATTTTGGTTACCTACATTATTCTTTTCTCCAATGAGTTCTGGAAATATTGGTCCTCAACCACTGTTTGTAATTTAGCTATTGCCAACTCCAATGGAAGTGATAATTGTGCTCCCATTCCATATACCAGTTCAAAAGGCGCCATTTCCATTTCTCACATAGGTGAAGTTTGATCAGCCCATAATTCTTCATACAACCTTTTATGCTAGTCTTTGGGGTTGTCATTCACTAGCTTTGTCATAATGGCAATCCGATTTTTATTGATGTACTATGTTTGTTCGTTTCCTTGCGGTTAATAATCCAATGAATGAGAAAGTGAGATACTATGATCGTATTAAAAGATAGGCAATTCAATCAAGGAGAAATTGGGAGAATTATCAGTCACAATTTTTGGGGGCACACCAAAGCGTACTAGTATGTTTTCCTTCAGAAAATTACACACAATCTCAGGAGTAGTTTTTTTTAACAAGAATGGCCTCTACCCACTTAGTAAAATAATCAGTTGCAGTCAAGATATGAGTATGCCTTTCACATGAAGGAGGGGAAAGGGGATCAATGAAGTCTAAAACCCATTTCTTAAACAATTCCTCTATGACAAGAGGCCTCAATCGAAGTGCTACTAAATATGGTCTTCTAAAAAACAACTTACACTTTTCTCAATTGGCTACCCACTTATATGCATCCTTGAACATTCTAGGCCAGTAATAACAATTCCCAAGGATTTTGAAAGTTGTTATTGTGGATGAGAAATGACTGCCATATGCCTTATCATAAAAATCCCTTAAAAGTTTCTCCTACTGATCAACATCTACATACCTTAAAAATGTTCCATCCAAACCATTTTTATATAGAATATCATCAAATATTACATACTTTGCTACCTTGAACCTCAAATTCCTTCTCTCTTTAGGGGATAGGTGTTCTAGGCATTCTCCATATGTCAAATAATGAGCTACATCAATAAACCATGGATCTTGTAGTCAAACAAATAGGACTCTGGGAGATCCCTCTTCCTTGTCTTCCTTATTTTCAGCAATCAAATGACACATGCCTTTTCCCCGAACAAGATTCGTTGTTTTGATATCTAGATCAAACTCCTATATTTTAGAGACCTAGGTATCATGATTATTCATACTTACCTCCTGTTGAGTTAGGATACTCTTCACATCAGAATGTGGTACAAACACAGTTGCATGAGAATGTATAATATAATATCTGAAATGTTTAACAACTTTAACCACTACAAATGCCTGTTTTTCAATTAAAGAATATTTGAGCTCATGTTTCTTAAGTGGGATGATCATAAAGGCCATAGGAACTTCCTCATTCTATTCATTCTTTTATAGTAAAATGTCGGACATAGTATGTTCAGAAGCATAACAGTAATGATGAAGTCCTTTTGAAAGTATGGATTAATTAAAGTAGGTTCTTGAGCAAAATCCTGTTTTACCTTTTCAAAAGCTTTTTTGGCTTCTTCATTCAACTTGAATACCATTTTTTCTCCCATCATTCCCATGATATGTTTAGTGATCTCTACAAAATCTGGTACGAATCTCCTGAGAAAGTTAACTTGTCTTGGATGGAAGAGTCAACTACTGGATGGCTCTGACCCTATCTAAATTGATCTTCATACCCTCCTTTGATACAATATATCCTAACAACTTTCATTTTGTAACACAGAAAACATACTTTTTTGGGTTCAAGGAGACACCATGATCCCTGTACCTTTGCAGCACAGTCCGCAAATCCCTTAAGTGATTCTTCCTTCACCTAGAAAAGATAGTGAGGTCATCCAAATAGATAACGGTTATCATATTAATTGACCAAAAGAGAGGTTCATTTCCCTTTGAAAGGTCGCCCCCATATTTATCAAACCAAAGGGCATGTGGTTGTATGTGAAGGTTCCCGATGGGGTAGTAAAGGCGGTCTTGTGTTATTCTGCTTCTGCAACACTTATCTGATTATAGCTAGAGAACCCGTCTAATATTGACATCATTTTAGAAACAGCGCCTATCTCCAGGATATGATCCATACCTGGTAAAGGATAGTTATCTTTGAGTCTATCTTTATTTAAATTTCTGAAGTCTACAAAAATTCCGATCTCTCCATTTTTCTTGTGCACTGGAATAATATTAGCAACCCAAGTCGAATGATGAATTGGGTATATAATCCTAGCTTTTAATATTTTTTCCACCTCTCTGAAAATGGTATCAGCAACCTAGGGATTAAAATTTGTCATCTTTTGTTTGAATGGTGTTGCTCCCGGTTTCAAAGGAATATAATGCTAAAATTGGCCATCCCAAAAATTCTTCAAATCCTCATATGACTAGGCAAAAACATCTTTATAGCTCAACAAGAGATTAATAAATATATGCTTCTCCTCAGGTGTGCAACACTTTCCTAAATTAATAAATTTGGGATCAACTTCATCTCTTATGTTTACCTTTTCACAATCTCCTGATTCATTAAAACTGGGTACAGTTTTATTTCCTTTATATCTATCATACCTATCAAATATTTTTTCATGAGAGACTAACCCATTAGGAATTTTGTTTCCTTTAAGATGAATTATATTTCCATCTAGATTATCTCCTAAATCAGGACAAAATTCTCTACATTCGGAGCCAAAACCTTCAAAGATAGTTGTCATTGAACATAATTGCACTCTGCATAAAATTATCAATCTGCTTATCACTCTCAAACACCTACCAAGATTCAGAATTATCAGGCATATTAGGTTGATAAACTACTTCAATTCTATATGTTTCCTCTTTAAAATAAATATGAGAGAGCATAAGAGAAGTTGATACAGCAAGAGAATCAGCTCGGGTATTCTGTTCTCTAGGAATAGCCTCAATTGAAAATGCATTGAAACCTTCAATTTGGTCCTAGACCCTATTTCTATAATGTTTCAACCTTTCATTCTTCATAGTAAAGATACGCCTCACTCATTTAGCAATCAACTCGCCATCTTCTTTGATGCAAAGCATCTTTATTCCTTTCCTTTTAGCCTCCTCAAAACCCAGTAATAAAGCTTCATACTTTGTTGTATTATTTGTGTTCTTGGACTCCAATTTGAAATCAAAATGGAATTTCTCATCACTAGGAGATATTAGAACGACTCTTGCTCCTGAGCTAGTAGTAGAACAACTACCATCAAATTCCATGACCCAAATATCATCATAACATTCTGGTTCTAGTGTAGATTTTTTATCTTGACTGTCAGCAAAAACCATATAATTACCAAAATCACATTCTTGGTACAATATCTAGGACTTACGTTCATCAGAAGGGAAGACAGTAAATTTCGCCTTTGTTTCAAGTTGTAACACCACCTTTTTTTTTCCTATCACAATAGTTGCCTGTGACCAATCTAGTTTAATCTCCCCACCTAAATCTTTATAAAAATTTATGCTCAACAACATGCCATAACTAGCAGGGATATCAGCAACAAGAATCCCTTTTACTAGGATGAGCCGTTAGATCTACTTACGCATCTTTAATCTGCTCAAGCAGGGGAATTTTCTTTGAATCCATGGAATAACACCTACCAAATGTCTTTGTAATGGATAAACCTAGAGCTCTAGCTACTGCAGAGGGCAGGATATTATCTGATGCACCAGAGTCTATAATACAGTTACTAAGCTTATGACCATTGATAAACAAAGGCACGTAAAAAGGATTAGGATTTGGGTCAAATGAAGTAGAATATTCATTAGGTTATTTGCAATCAGGTCAACATCAGAAGACTCGACATTAATATAAAATTGACTAATAGGTTCATACATAAATCTTCACCTTTGATATACTTTATTAATTTTTCAAGATCCTTAGGATTCAATCTAAGGTTTTTAGTAAGGGCAAATTGAATTTTTGAGGATTTAAAAAACTCAAAAATATCAAATGAAGATTTGGTATTGGATCTCTTCAACAATTGAACCTCTTGAACCTTTAAACTACTAATAGGGGTTTGAGTTTGGAGTTCCTTACCCTTGGTTGATTTTTTCGGAGAGGTCGCTTCACTTGTGGATCTATAATTACACCGATTCCTAGTCAATACAACACATGAATGATCTTCTAGAGTAACCAATATATCACCTCCTCTTTCTGTATTTGATTCATATTCTAGGAAGTGGATCCCAAAGTTACCAGGTTGCTCATAATTCCTTACATGATCTACAACCTCTTCCACAGTTTTCCTCATATTAGTCATTTGCATATAACGTATCATTTCTAGGTAAGAACCCCCATCATGTTCATTTGTCAAATTGAAGATACACATATTACTTTTGTTGAGAGGAGCTTCAATAGCAAGCCTCTGTTGTCTAGGTGGGAGTTGTAATTTCTTATTACTAGCATTTGTTGGCTGATTATAATTCCTTCTAGGAATATCTTAATAAGGCTGTTGAGGAGAAGTAGTATCTTTTGGCAATTGTTTCTTTAATGCAATAACATCATTAACCAATATTTGTATCATTAGATCAGAAGAGGTTGAAGGTTGGGATTTCGGTATCTAAACCTCTTTCTTCCATTTACCAGCAGTTATTACATCATCCTCTAACTCTATAGCTAGTGTTTGGGTTGCTACTAGATCGACTACCCTTTGTCTCTTGAGGCCTTTTATTTGCAGGAATTTTATTCACAATCTTATTAAACTTGTTTGAATTTAGCTTTGAATCTTGTTTTCATATCATCTCAAGTAGTGATTGAACCATTGGATAAATGGTAAAACCAATCTACCACATCATCACTTTAAGTTTGTATAAAAAGTCTCACAGCCACATCTTCATGTTGAACTCCTAATACACCACATGCTACATTAAAACATCCAACTATCCATGAATTGTTGTTTTCACATCTCCATTGAAATTGGGTAGATTATCTTTCGCTCCTTTGGGTAGGGTATTTAAATTAGCTCCTAAGTTCAAGGGACCTATAGCAACTCCCCATGGTTGATCCATTTGAACAGTAAAAGGTATAAGATTAATGGTAATAGGAAAGGTAGTCCTGTGTAAGATGAGGGCTTGGAAGGTAGGAGATGGGGAAGTAGCAAGAGAAGGAGGAGAAGGGATTCTACTTCTTTCCCATCTTGCACAACTAAGATTATAAGAAAAATTTGTGTCTAGTAAATTTTGAAAAATAGGATCTACCACTCCTTCTCTTCTCAAAGATCTGGTATAACACCTTGACTCCAGCCTGATCTCAATTAACAATACAAAATGTTCTTGTGCTACTTCACATAAAAAATAGAATAAATCACACAAGAATAAAATCTCATAGGGAAACTCTATTTACCCTATGATCATGTAACAAGTCTTGATTCAACTTCCCCAACAGAGTCCCCAAAAATCTGTTGGTTAACAAATTTGTCCTTTGGATAAAATTAATAACTTTTTTTTATGTTAACTCTAGCCCCATTTTGAAGAGCTTAATCTACAACCAATCAGTTGGGTAAACTTAATTAAGTTTCCCTCTAAATTGTATCAGGTACAACTCCCCACTTGATTTTCAATGAATACAAGAAAACAAATTAACAATAAATACTTTTAACTCGAAAGCGTATAAAGGCATTTTCAACATTTGTACATCACAATTCCACAAACATTGTTGAAGTTTTGGGTTTTTTTTAAATTTATGAATAAAAAAAGTGCATAGACTCTATCTTTGCTTCGGATTAAATTCAGCACATGATTTTCAAACCAATGAACTAAAAGATGCATAAGGAATTTCAAGACTATCATAGAGGAAATGATAAAGACAATCCACAAAGAGATTGATTTGCTAAGGCTAAGTACACAGAGCATAGTTTGGCAAATAACTCCTTCCTTCATTCATAGATGAAAACAAAGTCTTTTCAAACAGTATGCATCCAAATTACTAGGTTCAAAAATCAAAATTTCATGGACCTTTCCAAAGTCTAATGAAAATGTATATATAGCCACCACCTGGGCAATAGTTAACTTGGGAAACATGAAAATTTAACTTTTCTGCCTCGCAGTTTTAGAGTAGTTTTAAAACAAAAAAACTAAAACATAACCTTCCAAATGAAATAGCCAAGAACTAATACTAAGAAGACATATAGCTGATCTAAGATGCATCTTTATCAGTTTCAAAACACATGGTGGTAATATCATTTTTCTAATCCATGTGAGTCACGAAGAAATTCTAGATAAGTGTGGAATATGGGAGGCCGATATGAACAATTCTTTGCTTCCACACCTCTTTCTCTCTGCACCTAATCTGCATGGTTGCCCAAGTGTTTGATGCAAAGGAATAATAGGGATTCAATTTCAGTAGTAGTTGATAGATCATTTGAAACTAACACCTTAGCCTCCTTTGTATAATTTATCTTACCCTCAAATCACTCTGTTATGACTTCAAGGGTTTCGATGGTTTTTCCATCTTCTTTTAGAAACTTAATCCCTATGCATTTAATATCATTTTACATCCATGTGATAAATTTAGCAAGATGGCTAATTAATTTTTCCAACTCACCATATGCCTGTTGCACCACCAAATTCCTCCATTCTATATTCTTTTTGTGGACATAAAGAATGTTATCATCAAGATTTGGCATAGGCTTCTCACTTAAGAATTTTATTACTATGTATGTTTGTAGCTCCTACATCTACACCACTACTACTATCCACTTGGCTTCTTCCTTCTTCTAATTTATGATTTCTGTTTCCAATTTATTCATAACTAACTGAGCATTTTCATACACCTTACTTAGATTGATGAAATACTCTATTCCTGACTTTCAGATTCCCTCAAGCCAATCCATGAAAACTTCGGCAACCATCCTACATTTCTAAATCTATTCAATGACTCTCTGGTTTGCAGGTGACTTAGGGTTGAAGGAAGATGGTATTTGGGAAAGAGGTTGTGGGTTTGAATTATTGATTGCTTCTATGTATTCTACCATGTGTCTCGGTGTCTCCTTTTGCTCTCGCTTATCCTTCTCATCCTTCTAGGTTTGAGTGACAATTATTTTAGTTGATGCTTCTAGATGGTAGACATCTGATGCCCTCATACTAGCTGCAAGGTTCACTTTTTCAATGGAAAATTCCTTTGATGAAGGACTTGTCGTAGCTGCATCTACATTGGGATGAGAAATTTCTACTGTCAAATTCCCTATATCTTCATCAAAGTCTATTTTAGACATGTTCTTCAATCTTTTAGCCTTTAGAGTCCTCCCCAAAATCGTACTGTTGATATCATCTATTGGCACTAAAATGTGATATATGTTTCTTTTTTTGATAGGAAAAGTGGTATCTAACCAATGAGGATGTTCATTACTAGCATATTTTTCAATCTAGTCTCTTATTTTATCAGAAGTGGATATCATCATGTAGCTAGACATGTCAACTTCCTCTGTTCCAAGGCCCTCAATATCACTTGTTTCCATGTCAGTTCTTATGGGATCCTTTTCTGCCATAATGCTCTCAAGTTCATGAGACGAGTCCAAGTCCACAGTCACCTTACGCTCCTTCTTTGTTTTTCCCTTAGTTCTGGATCTTGTAACCCTTGGTGACGGTTGTTCTTCCAATGAGATTTTAGTACTACCATACTCTAGCTTAACTTGTGAGTCACCTGCAAGACAAAGCCCATCACACTGGTTAGATGAAACCTTTTGGATTGCAACAGGTTTTTTATTTTAATCATTAATTTCCTTGAGCCTCTATTGGGTAAGTGCACAAAGATGGTGGTCAAAAAGTGGGGTATAAGTGGACACTTTTTTTTTTAAATCAGGTGAGCCTAAACTTGGAGGCAAAATTCGAAAGTCATCCACTCAAGATATGAAGATAATCAAAGAACAAATATTTTAGTACTTTGAATCTAGTTTCTAAACTACTAAACGTTCTCAAAATTGGATAATATTAAGGGGGTCAAATCCTTCGCGTACGAAAAAAAACTCTTATTTTTTTTTAAAAACATAACATAGTGTCTGACGTGCACATCAAAAATGCCATAGTTAGATTTAGTATTTTGACAAATCATTTGGTAGAAAGATAGTTAAGAGAGAACTAGAAGATGTGTATTTTTTTGTAATTTTTTGTTGAGTATTTTTTTTTATGATTTTTGCAATCAAGCACATCCTGAAAATTAGGTACCTGTTCATGTGCGAAGCATAAGTTGCACTAAAAAAATTGAAAATACAAATATTTTTTTTTAAATTGTAAATAATCAAGTGCACTACAATAATATATAAAGTTTTTGAAATTTGGATAAGTATATCAAAAGCTATTAAAAAATTGGTGCACGTATGTCTGTAAGGTATGGAGACACTGGTAAAAGAAATTCAATAATAATATGTTATTGTTGTTCACATTTAAAAAAAATTATATGGTTAGAAAGCTAAGAAGATGGATGAAAATATGTTGGCAATTTTACAAATACCCACTTGATGAAGTGTAAATCTGATGATGACAAAGTTGAGAAACCAAGTTCATAAAATAAAACATGTCAAAAAGGAGGGAAATCAAACTTCCAAACCATAGTTTTGTCATCCCACTAATACATTTGGCCTAAAATTTCTGATGGAGGTTTCTGATGGAGAAGGTATATTGTGACCAAATTTGAAATTTTTTTGAAAAATTGCCCGAATTCGTTGAAATTCCAACGATAATTCAATATCTGGTTTCAATAGAGAAGGAAATGGCAATGACATTTGTAATTTTTTATGAAAAGTGCCCACATTCATCAAAATTCTGACGACTGTGAGCATTACTTAAAAAAAAAAGACCAAGACATTTCAAACATTATTCTCGCCTCTTCCCATTCTCATGTTGTCACCCCAACAACGTAATAATGTGTGGGTTAGCTTAAACATAAATTCCCGCCTAGAATCAAACCCCATGGAACAAATAGGTCTCCATTGACATAGCCGTGTTTATTTCCAGTGTACTCCCTTCCTGTGCCAATAAGGGAGCTTTTGGATAGGTATACATCCATCAAACCATAACAAAAGGGCTTATTACCCGCACACCTACAATTCTATGTTGCCACACTTGGAAGAGAAATGGTAGGAACCATCAATGAAGCACATGAACCATTTGACCGATTAATGCCTCCAAGCAATCTCAGCTCATGGAATAGGGTTTGTGAAAATGGGAGCTTTGCAAAAATGGGAGCAATGTCAGCTCATGGAATAGGGTGTGCAATTAGCAAGTGTAAAGCTATGCCAACATCCCCCAGCCTGTGCGAAAATGGGAGCTTTGGAATAGGGTGTGGATTGTCACAACCCTCCTTTATCATTTTTTTTTTTTTTTTGATTTAAATACAAAACTTTATTTATACTCTTTGGATGAATTATTGAATATTGTAAGGGAATAAATTAATAAACAACACACACATGGAAAATGCATATATATTTTAATTTAGTTATTTAATTTCCCTCACATTAAGGCACATGTTGTAGGAGGAATAAGAAGCTTCTAGAGGCTTCTCCACCTCCTTGCATGTAACTCCTCCCACTAAGCCCAATTAATTTGCATGGAGGCCAAATTGGGAGAGAATCTCATTTTTTTCAATTTAAAATTAGGTAGTGGGAATTTGAAATTTGCTTTATAAAATAGGTACAAGTTTCAAAAGAAAAGCTAGCTATTCCATAAGAAAATTCTGCAATTTCTCCTTTGTAGTCCATTTTTCATTTGCAACCAAGGTTTTGTTGGGAGGATTTCTCTTCAATTTGGAGGATCAAGGAAGACTCTACACCATTTTTGCAAGCATCCAAGTTCCTTCAAGCTTAGTTTGTGCATCTTGTTCTTGTTGTAGATTAGATTAGATTATTTTATGAAAATGAAATTCATTCGTGAAATTAGTTTCAGACTTTGATAAGAATTAGATTAAAATGTTTTAAATTGTTTATTCATTGTTTGGATTCTTGATTTTGGAAAATAAATTGTTGATTCATTATTCAGATTTTGATAAAATTTAGTTCAGATTTGGAGTAGATTAAAATGTTTGATAGAAAGAAAAATAAATTTGTTGATTCATTGTTTCAAACTTTGATAAAATTTAGTTTTAAATTTTGGAGTAGAATAGAACAAATTGTTGATTATTAGTTTCAGATTCTTGATAAGGAAGTAGATTAAATTTGCTTGACAAAGAATTAGATTCACTGTTTTTTTTTAAAAAAAATAAAAAAAAATAATGTAATATTAAATCTAGATCCAGATTTAAATTGTTCCTCTTATTCTTTTTGATTCTTGCTAAGAAGAACCATCTTTCATCTCTCTGGTTATTGTTATCCAAATCTCATTTAAGGAGTATTCTTATTATTATTTTCTTTTTGAAAACTCTCTGTGGATTGAATAAAGAGCTCACTGAAATTACTAGTTGAATAAATCCTCCTGGACTCTGAGAATAACCCTGGAAACAAACCAATTTCCTGAGAAGTCTGAGAACAACTCCCTTCCTGTAATGGCTGGATAAATCTTTCTCTCTCTCTTTCTGTGATTCTGATTTTTAAAAAAAATATATATATACATACATTAAAAGTCTGGTTTCTGTAAGGAGACAAACCAAGAATTACTCAGTTATTTTACCTGTTCTTACCTTCTTAAATAAAAATTATCCTGTAAAGAATTTGAAACCATATATATATTTATATATATATATATATATACAAATATATATATATATATATATATAGATTATATAACCCCATTGTCAATTTGCAATTTAAATGATACATTATCAATCACTGCGTACGCACAGACCCCAAAATAACCACACGTACGCACAAACCCCGAAAATAACCATACGAGCGCAGAAAGGCGTTACCGTAAGCCGGCAGGGTTAGTGGTACCCCCACTACCCTGCGGTCACTGCAAATGGCCGCAGGGGAGTGGAGGGGACCACGTGGCCCCGTCAACCCCTACGGGCCTGCACATGCAGGACCGTAGGGAGTGGCGGGACCCGTGGTCCCCACCCCCGGTTCTATATACAATAATTAAAACGAGATTGCCATAGGAAATTTCGATGGAAGTTTAACATTCGATTTAACATTTAAGTATTTTTTTTTGTATATCATTTTAAATTAAAATTAAATTAATTTCTTTTTTTATGTACATTTGTTTAGCTAAATTTAATTTCCTTAAAATTAACAAGAGTTGAATTCAATGTATTATTTCAAATCCTTAGAGAAATGAATGGATTATTTGACCCATAACTTTTGAGATAAGTAAAGTCTCATTATTATTCAATTTGGTCACTCATGAGAAATTTGTAACCTTATAACTAATTAAGTCTTGCGATAGAGAAAAACATTTCTGCATTTTGAATATAAATGACGTTACTTTTGCATTGCATTATGATTATTTCGTATTCCTTAATTTTCATGCGATTACTCATAAGTTCACAATTATCATTACCATGCCAATACATGTATTAATCCAATTAATTGTAGAATAATGATATTCTTTGTTCAAATAGTATTTAAGGTTTAAAATTATGTACATCCATTTCATAATTATATTCAAGTATGATGTTAGTTTAGAAAACTAAACAAATGGAGTTGGAAAACTAAAACTAGCAGCGTTCGGTATATACGGTGCCTCTGGGTCATGCTTACGGGTAATGCCGTCGTGTTGAACTACTGCACTTAACGCCTAATAAAGCTGCATTAACGACGTCTGTGGCATCATCCCTATAAATCATCGGGGAGTAATAAGGGACATTTGGAAGTTAAAAATCCAAGGGGCGGGTAATCCCTCTTGGATCGATAATTTAATAAGATAACTTTTAATTGAATTCCACATCCGTTGAGATAAACCATAGTAAACCCCTCTTAGGGATGGTCAAGTTAAGAGCTCTCGTGAAATTTACTTTATTTATTATTTAATTATTCACCTCGAAGGGATATTGGTGATTTGCAATTGGGTGACGCTCATGATAAGAATTAGGTTCTAGTTATTTTGTTAGGCCACAAGCAATGGGCCATCTTGAGCCTTCGCTTAAATGCTACCTTCGTGGGTAGCAACCACAGAGAAACTGTCTGGGACACTGACCCTAGAAAGGGTTGCGTACCCACAAAAAAAATCAATTTACATCAAACCATAGATTAGAAAATAGAACTACATACTTTACGCCTTGATCCCGTGCCGAAGCGGGTATGTAGGCAGTCTTGGGACGGAGTTGTCCCTCGTACTCAGGCGTTCGTGGGTGGGGTCTAGGCCTGGTTGAGTAAGAATCCTAATTGAAAGATAAGATAATCAAACTCAATTCAATGCATACTCGGAAGGAATCCCGTATGGATTCGCTTGACTTCCCGAGGCTTTAAGCCAAATTCCGAGGCGGAATTCAAGCTTGTGTTATTTTCTTATTACTCCTAAGGACGGCGACCTCGGTGCATTCTTGTTAGAAGAATGTAGTACTTAGTGAGTGGCTCAGGACCAAATGGTCCCGATGAGTCTAAGTCTCTGGCCAGAGCATCTCCTATCCCGTTTGGATAGATGCCTACCCCGTATGGGTAGATGCCTATCCCGTATTGGATAGATGGAATTTACGTCCCGTATGGACAATTGCCTAACCCGTATGGTTAGAAGCTCATCCCGAATGGATGATTGCCCAATCCTATTGGATGGATGCCCAGAGTATGCAATTGAATAAAATATAATAAGGGAAAAAAAAAATATACTCAAATTTTGTTGGATCAATTATGGTGGGTTACTACATGTGGTATCAGAGCAAAGGTTCAAATCTAGGCCTTGTGCTCACTTCAATTTATTCAGCTAAGGGAATGTTTTACAATAATAGGAAATTAAATTTTATTCTACAAAAAAAAAAGAAACTAACTACACAATTTAACTTTCAGGTAAAACCTAGAATGGCAAGAGGAAGAGGAAGAGGAAGAGGAAGAGGAAGAGGAAGGGGTAATGGGAGACGTACCAGGAGTCAAAGGGAGGAAAACCATGAGGAAAACCATGAGGAAAACCATGTGGAAAACCATGAGGAAAACCATGAGGAGAACCATGAAGGAAACCATGAGGAAGATCATGAAGAGGATCGACACAACCTAGGGAATAACGGAGATGGGGTTCAAGCTATAATCGACCTTCTAACCGAACAAAGAGATAAAATCAACTTCCTGGAACAATCACTACAGGATCTTAGGGAAAGGCAGAATGACTATGAGAATAGAAGCGGTACCGAGAATGGAAACCCTGGTAGCAATCAAGGAAATGTGATGGGTAAAGGAAAGGAAAATAACATATTAGAACTCTCCAAGGATTTGAAGAAAATCACCCCTCCTAAGTTCGATGGGAGGCAGATTGGTGAAGGGGCTAAGAATTGGCTAAATGAAATGGAGAAATATTTTGAGCTAAGAGATTTCAGCGAAACAACTAAGGCTTTATGGGGCTCCTATCAACTCACAGGGGAGGCGGCTAGTTGGTGGACCAACACCAAGGAACAAAATGGGTATAACAGGGATACAATCACATGGGATCAATTTGTTCACCATTTTCGAGATAGGTGGCTCCCCCAATTGTTCTTTGATGAGAAAGTGACAGAATTCCATAATCTACGTCAAGGGTCCCTATCCGTTCAACAATATTGGGATAAGTTCGCCAAGTTGCTTAAGTATGTGCCTATGTACCAAAGGGATGAAGAAGGCCAAGCAAGGAAGTTCATTTTGGGGCTGAATACCAACATAGGGGCAGAGGTTGATATGCATGGACCCAGAAATATGAATGAAGTACTTGAAAAGTCCCTAAGGCAAGAGAGGAAGATTCAGACTCTAGCAGGACGAAACTATAATGGGAATCACTCATTCAAAAGGAAGCAAGAATTCAATGGAAACACTAATTTCAACAAGGGTCAAAGGAATAACTCTTCCGAAAGGAGACCACCGCCTAATCAATATCAGAGGAATGGAAATGATAATAACAGGGGCAATAATAACAGGGGCAATGATAACAGGGGCAATAATAACAGGGGCAATGATAACAGAGGCAACTATAGCAGGAATGACCAGCAGAACAGGATAACTTATCCACCCAGGGGAAATGAAACAAGGAATGATCCCCCTAGAAATCAAGGTAGGAGAGGTCCTCCAGGCGGATGCTTTATGTGCGGGGAAAACCATTTTGCTAGAGATTGCCCCAGGATGCAAGGACAAATTAGAGCCAATCAACCCCAACAAGGGCCCCAACAGAGGATTCATGCAGCAGTTAGGAACCAAAGAAGGAGATACCAGAATGTTCCCGTGGAAACTACAGGTACACTATTTGAACAACCAATATCAATTCTAATTGACACTGGATCATCTGAATGTTTTGTCTCACCTGAATTAGTGAACAAATATGCATTAAAAGTTAATCAAATGGAGTCATCATGGACGGTTCAATATGGGGATAAGGCAACTAGAGAAGTAACTAAGTGTTTACCAAGGGCAAGGGTACAATTCCCTGAGTTTGAAACAAGGGTAGATCTCTATGTGGCACCCTTAGGATTATATGATGTAATTATGGGAATGAGTTGGTTAGCAGACCATCAAGCTAATGTAGATTGTTATAGCAAAATTGTTGAATGTTTGGATGATGGGGGGAAAAGGGTCAAAATCCAAGGAAAGTTTAAACCCATTAATATAGAAACTATCTCAGCAATGCAATTAAAGAAGGAAAGGAGAAGAGGAGGACAAATCTTTATGGTCGAAATTGATGAAGGAAAGGAGGAAAATACACCAACATTTGAAAATACCCCTTTCTTAAAGGAGTTTAGGGATGTTTTTCCAGAAGAACTACCCGGTTTACCCCCTAAGAGAAAGTTTGACTTTTCTATCGAAGTACTCCCAGGAGCTGAACCAGTATCAAAGGCACCTTACCGGATGAACACAACCGAATTACAAGAGCTCAAAATGCAATTAGAGGAACTCTTAGCTAAGGGATTAATAAGGCCAAGTGTATCACCATGGGGAGCGCCAGTTTTATTTGTTAAGAAGAAGGATGGAACCTTAAGGCTATGCATCGACTATAGGATGTTGAACAAAGTTACCATAAAGAATAGGTATCCCTTACCTCGCATAGAGGACCTTTTTGACCAAATGAAAGGAGTGGCAGTTTTCTCCAAGATAGATCTTCGGTCAGGGTATCATCAACTCAGAATTAAGGAAGAAGACATTCCGAAGACAGCTTTCAGGACGAGATATGGACATTATGAATTCACAGTAGTTCCTTTTGGAGTAACTAATGCCCCAGCTGCATTCATGAACCTAATGAATAATGTATTCCATGACTACTTGGATAAGTTTGTTTTGGTATTCTTGGATGACATTTTGATTTATTCTAGAAATGAAGAGGAGCATTTAGCGCACCTACAAATTGTTTTGCAAAGATTGAGAGAACATAAGTTATATGGAAAATTGTCCAAATGCACCTTCTTTGAGGAAAAGATTCACTATCTTGGGCATATAATATCAAAGGAAGGAATAGCAGTCGGCCCAGATAAAATAAAGGCGATAGTAGAATGGCCAATCCCTAAGAATGTTTCAGAAGTAAGAAGCTTTATGGGGCTAGCAGGTTACTATAGGAGGTTTGTGGAAGGATTCTCTAAGATAGCAAATCCCATCACCTCGTTGCAAAGGAAGGGCAAAAGATTCGTATGGACCGAGCAAAGTGATAAGGCATTTCAAATCTTGAAGGGAAAACTAACTTCAGCACCCATTCTAAAGGTACCAGACCCAAATGGACACTTCACAGTTGTAACAGATGCTTCTATCGAAGGGTTAGGAGGAGTACTTGTCCAAGATGAAGGGGTAGTGGCTTATGAATCGAGGAAGTTAAAGACTCATGAAGTCAACTATGCACCCCACGATTTAGAGTTGGCAGCAATTGTGCATGCCCTGCAAAAGTGGAGACACTTCTTGCTAGGGAAGCCCTTTGAGCTTAAGTCGGACAACCAAGGACTAAAATACATCTTTACCCAACCTCACTTAAATGCCAGACAAAGAAGGTGGTTAGAGTTTCTAAGTGAATATGACTTTGAGATTGAATATATTAAGGGAAAAGAAAACAGGGTGGCAGATGCCTTAAGTAGGAGGAGACACTTGATGACTATAGCAACCTTCAAAACCTCTTTCAAAAGGCAAGTAATGGATGAACAAGGACATGACCCATGGTATGAGCAAGTCAAATTAACTATAAGACACAACCTGACCGACCCTAAGGTCGAAGGGTATACATTTGATGAAGATGGGCTACTCAGATATAATAATAGAATCTATGTTCCTAATTCAGGGAATTTAAGGGAAGTAGTCTTATCGGAGGCTCACAATGCCCCTTATTCAGGCCACCCAGGAGTTAACAAACTTTATGCAGATCTAAAGAAATTATACTTTTGGCAAGGGTTGAAAAGCGATATTGTCAAGTACGTAGCTAAATGTTTGGAGTGTCAAAGAGTAAAGGCAGAACATAGGCACCCAGCTGGATTATTACAATTGCACGATGTACCTCAACATAAGTGGCAAGTTATTAGTATGGATTTTGTACAAGGGTTACCCATGTCACCTTCTAGGCATGATGCAATAATGGTGGTAATTGACAAACTCACTAAGGTGGCACACTTTATACCAGGAAATCTGATAGATGATGCACCCACCTTGGCTAGACGTTTCATTAAGGAGATAGTTAGGTTGCATGGAGTACCAGAGAAAATCATATCAGACAGAGATGCAAGATTCACTTCCAGGTTTTGGACCACTCTTCAATCAGCTCTAGGGACTCAACTAAATTTTAGCACCGCATACCACCCGGAAACCGACGGTCAGACAGAAAGGACAAATCAGATTATGGAAGACCTGCTTCGTATGTACTGCATGGACCAATAGAGAAAATGGGAAGAGTACCTACCTTTGGTAGAGTTTGCCTACAATAATACATATCAAACATCTTTGGGAATGGCACCTTTTGAAGCTTTGTATGGTAGACCATGTCGAACACCTTTGAGTTGGGATAGTCTTGAAGATAGAGTGATTATCGGGCCAGATATGTTGAGAGAAATGGAAAGGAAAACTAAGAAAATTAGGCAAAGGTTGAAGGAAGCCTCGGATAGGCAGAAGAGTTATGCAGATAAAAACAGATCACCAAGGGAGTTTGAAATAGGGGAGAAAGTCTTCCTAAGGGTTAGGCCACACAAGAGTTCCATAAGATTTGGGAAAAAGACTAAGCTTGCACCTCGTTATGTCGGACCCTTTGAAATATTGGGAAGAATTAATCCAGTTGCTTATCGGTTGGCCTTGCCTCCCCAATTGAGCCGAATCCATGATGTCTTCCATGTATCTCTTCTTAAGAAGTATGTACCTGATGAGAAACACATTTTGAATTGGGATGCCTTGCAGGTCCAAGAAATGGGGGGAATAATGATAGAGCCATTCAGAATCTTGGAGAGGCGCCAGTGCTAGTTGCGCAACAGAGAGGTTGATCAGTGCAAGGTGCAATGGGACCAGTACGACGAAAAGAATGCCACGTGGGAGGATACTAAGGAGATGCAGCAGCTATTTCCCTTTTTATTTTGAACATGAACTATAAACTCTTTTGAATGCATTTAATAAGTGCATCGGGACGATGCACAGATTAAGGGGGGGAGGATGTCACAACCCTCCTTTATCATTTTTATTTTTTTTTTGATTTAAATACAAAACTTTATTTATACTCTTTGGATGAATTATTGAATATTGTAAGGGAATAAATTAATAAACCACACACACATGGAAAATGCATATATATTTTAATTTAGTTATTTAATTTCCCTCACATTAAGGCACATGTTGTAGGAGGAATAAGAAGCTTCTAGAGGCTTCTCCACCTCCTTGCATGTAACTCCTCCCACTAAGCCCAATTAATTTGCATGGAGGCCAAATTGGGAGAGAATCTCATTTTTTTCAATTTAAAATTAGGTAGTGGGAATTTGAAATTTGCTTTATAAAATAGGTACAAGTTTCAAAAGAAAAGCTAGCTATTCCATAAGAAAATTCTGCAATTTCTCCTTTGTAGTCCATTTTTCATTTGCAACCAAGGTTTTGTTGGGAGGATTTCTCTTCAATTTGGAGGATCAAGGAAGACTCTACACCATTTTTGCAAGCATCCAGGTTCCTTCAAGCTTAGTTTGTGCATCTTGTTCTTGTTGTAGATTAGATTAGATTATTTTATGAAAATGAAATTCATTCGTGAAATTAGTTTCAGACTTTGATAAGAATTAGATTAAAATGTTTTAAATTGTTTATTCATTGTTTGGATTCTTGATTTTGGAAAATAAATTGTTGATTCATTATTCAGATTTTGATAAAATTTAGTTCAGATTTGGAGTAGATTAAAATGTTTGATAGAAAGAAAAATAAATTTGTTGATTCATTGTTTCAAACTTTGATAAAATTTAGTTTTAAATTTTGGAGTAGAATAGAACAAATTGTTGATTATTAGTTTCAGATTCTTGATAAGGAAGTAGATTAAATTTGCTTGACAAAGAATTAGATTCACTGTTTTTTTTAAAAAAAATAAAAAAAAATAATGTAATATTAAATCTAGATCCAGATTTAAATTGTTCCTCTTATTCTTTTTGATTCTTGCTAAGAAGAACCATCTTTCATCTCTCTGGTTATTGTTATCCAAATCTCATTTAAGGAGTATTCTTATTATTATTTTCTTTTTGAAAAATCTCTGTGGATTGAATAAAGAGCTCACTGAAATTACCAGTTGAATAAATCCTCCTGGACTCTGAGAATAACCCTGGAAACAAACCAATTTCCTGAGAAGTCTGAGAACAACTCCCTTCCTGTAATGGCTGGATAAATCTTTCTCTCTCTCTTTCTGTGATTCTGATTTTTTAAAAAAAAATATATATACATACATTAAAAGTCTGGTTTCTGTAAGGAGACAAACCAAGAATTACTCAGTTATTTTACCTGTTCTTACCTTCTTAAATAAAAATTATCCTGTAAAGAATTTGAAACCATATATATATTTATATATATATATATATATATATATATATATATACAAATATATATATATATATAGATTATATATCCCCATTGTCAATTTGCAATTTAAATGATACATTATCAATCACTGCGTACGCACAGACCCCAAAATAACCGCACGTATGCACAGACCCCGAAAATAACCATACGAGCGCAGAAAGGCGTTACCGTAAGCCGGCAGGGTTAGTGGTACCCCCACTACCCTGCGGTCACTGCAAATGGCCGCAGGGGAGTGGAGGGGACCACGTGGCCCCGTCAACCCCTATGGGCCTGCACATGCAGGACCGTAGGGAGTGGCGGGACCCGTGGTCCCCACCCCCGGTTCTATATACAATAATTAAAACGAGATTGCCATAGGAAATTTCGATGGAAGTTTAACATTCGATTTAACATTTAAGTTTTTTTTTTTGTGTATCGTTTTAAATTAAAATTAAATTAATTTCTTTTTTTATGTACATTTGTTTAGCTAAATTTAATTTCCTTAAAATTAACAAGAGTTGAATTCAATGTATTATTTCAAATCCTTAGAGAAATGAATGGATTATTTGACCCATAACTTTTGAGATAAGTAAAGTCTCATTATTATTCAATTTGGTCACTCATGAGAAATTCGTAACCTTATAACTAATTAAGTCTTGCGATAGAGAAAAACATTTCTGCATTTTGAATATAAATGACGTTACTTTTGCATTGCATTATGATTATTTCGTATTCCTTAATTTTCATGCGATTACTCGTAAGTTCACAATTATCATTACCATGCCAATACATGTATTAATCCAATTAATTGTAGAATAATGATATTCTTTGTTCAAATAGTATTTAAGGTTTAAAATTATGTACATCCATTTCATAATTATATTCAAGTATGATGTTAGTTTAGAAAACTAAACAAATGGAGTTGGAAAACTAAAACTAGCAGCGTTCGGTATATACGGTGCCTCTGGGTCATGCTTACGGGTAATGTCGTCGTGTTGAACTACTGCACTTAACGCCTAATAAAGCTGCATTAACGACGTCTGTGGCATCGTCCCTATAAATCGTCGGGGAGTAATAAGGGACATTTGGAAGTTAAAAATCCAAGGGGCGGGTAATCCCTCTTGGATCGATAATTTAATAAGATAACTTTTAATTGAATTCCACATCCGTTGAGATAAACCATAGTAAACCCCTCTTAGGGATGGTCAAGTTAAGAGCTCTTGTGAAATTTACTTTATTTATTATTTAATTATTCACCTCGAAGGGATATTGGTGATTTGCAATTGGGTGACGCTCATGATAAGAATTAGGTTCTAGTTATTTTGTTAGGCCACAAGCAATGGGCCATCTTGAGCCTTCGCTTAAATGCTACCTTCGTGGGTAGCAACCGCAGAGAAACTGTCTGGGACACTGACCCTAGAAAGGGTTGCGTACCCACAAAAAAAATCAGTTTACATCAAACCATAGATTAGAAAATAGAACTACATACTTTACGCCTTGATCCCGCGCCGAAGCGGGTATGTAGGCAGTCTTGGGACGGAGTTGTCCCTCGTACTCAGGCGTTCGTGGGTGGGTCTAGGCTTGATTGAGTAAGAATCCTAATTGAAAGATAAGATAATCAAACTCAATTCAATGCATACTCGGAAGGAATCCCGTATGGATTCGCTTGACTTCCCGAGGCTTTAAGCCAAATTCCGAGGCGGAATTCAAGCTTGTGTTATTTTCTTATTACTCCTAAGGACGGCGACCTCGGTGCATTCTTGTTAGAAGAATGTAGTACTTAGTGAGTGGCTCAGGACCGAATGGTCCCGATGAGTCTAAGTCTCTGGCCAGAGCATCTCCTATCCCGTTTGGATAGATGCCTACCCCGTATGGGTAGATGCCTGTCCCGTATTGGATAGATGGAATTTACGTCCCGTATGGACAATTGCCTAACCCGTATGGTTAGAAGCTCATCCCGAATGGATGATTTCCCAATCCTATTGGATGGATGCCCAGAGTATGCAATTGAATAAAATATAATAAGGGAAAAAAAAAAATATACTCAAATTTTGTTGGATCAATTATGGTGGGTTACTACATGGATGTCCATGCCTGAAAGAAATTGGTCCCATAGAACACCTGATTACATGATATGAACATAATGGGTTTGTGGGAAAGGCTTTAAAGACTTTCAATTAAATGCGATTGTCAAGTATAAACCTTTGCTAGTATCCTCCCAGCCTATGCTAAATTGGAAGTTTTGGAACAAGGTATGAACATCTATCATAGGATAAATAATAGAGGAATTTTGTCACATGTTGTGGCTGCAATTGGCAGGGTACATATTTTAAAGATGTTTTATATCATAGATAATTGTAGTTAAAATTCAATGTGCCAACTATTGAAGAATATCTAAGATTAAGAAGGTTTATCATAAATGATGAAATGCTTAGGTTGGAATTTATGAAATTTTTATTTTGTCAATGTTTATTACGTGTGAGATTTGCCATGTTATTAAATTGTAATCATCTATGTTCAAGCTAAATTAATCATTCTAAAGTTAGATAATTTTTATTCATTTAATTATGTTTATAATGATTTCTTATATCATTTCTCTTGTCATTATATGACAACTCTTCATTTTTAGTGTGATTTTTCCTTCCACTACCATTCCATTCTATTCCCTCTTACTTCTCACCCTCTTTAGACATCCTCTATTATTCCCTTGTTTCTCATACCACATCCAAACCTTCAATATAATACCGGTTTCCTTCACAAGCTCTCCTACTAGTTATAGTTCACTTCACTAGCTCACCTACCAGTTGCAAAACAACATCATAACAACCCGGTTATAATTGACATAAATGACAACATAATAGTTCATTAATGCAATCTTCATGCAAATTCCAACACATCTAACATATAATATTAAATTTTTGAACTCATGGTGACTTCTTTTAGTGCCACATTAACTGCTAACATAAAATATTTACCATAAAGGAGTAAGAAAATAAGTAAGGAATAGATCTGAATTCAAGAAAAAAATCAATTACCCACTCACTTTTTTAAAAATAAATAGGCTGCTATATAAATATTAGAATCAACATTCCAATGTCTATTTATTTTTTAAAACTTGGGTATCGTATTTCCCAATTGATGTCTATTTTCATGAAACTACTCCTTTAGGTAAGCAAAAAAAGCCTGAAAAAACTACACAAGGCTTAAACCATTATTCATAGCCCCTAGAAAATCTCTTCATTACCGAAAAAACCTATTCATACTTGAAAAAATTATTCACACCTAAAACATTGTCCATGCCTAAGACATTAATCACAACATCAAATAATATTCATAGTGTAAATAAACACTATTCATGTTTAAACTACTCTTCATAGCTTCATTTAACCTCAAAAATTACTCTAGAAGCTCTTGAGTCCAAATTTGTTGTTCTCTATACAAATTATGGGGTTTGAAATCTATTTATTATGATTGTGAGCTCTTTTTTACACTAGTATGCATTGATTATACCCTTATCTGTAAAACTCAGAAAAATTAAACAAAACATTTGTAGAACTAGAATTTTGATACCATGTTAGAGTTATGATCTTCAATAATTTCTCTTAGACAAGAGATAAAATTAAAAAATGATACGATTAATACAATAAATTTATTTTCTTATAAAAAATATAAATAATTACATTAGATATATATTCCACATAAAGAAGAGAAATGATGAAAATCATTCGTGTCTTAAATAATTGGATCAACAAGTAAAAATGGGAAAATAATATCCTAATTACAACTCCCTAATTAGTATAAGATACTATTTCCAATATTATACTAAGAATAAGTATTCAAAAAGTATAATACTTACACTAATATATATATCACTCTCATATAATGTTTTTGATAAGAAATTTAAATCAAAACATGCAGTCATATTTTAAAGGATATCTAAGAGAGTATTAACCAATAGTAGAACTGCTAGGGTAAGTAGTATTATCTGAATTATCATTCATCTTCATTGTGAATCAATCTACAAGAAATAATAGCTAAGAATAAGTTAATGTATTATTCAAATTTATAATTTAATACCTCGTTTTTCAAAGATTCAAAAAATATCAAAAGAAGATTGTAATACCTTTTCTCAAAAAAATAGTTTAATGGAATATTTTGGTAGTCAACTACCTGTACTCTTGTCTCCATGGTTTTCCTCCAATCCTTCTTGTGAATTAGTACCTATGTCCACTACTAAAATCAAAGAAAAAATAAAAAATCATATAATTGTAGAAGAACTATGTTTCCTAGTAATGTGGAATTTTTAATATTATTTTCAACACGTTTGTAATAAGGAATTCCAAAAGTTGCATCAAGAAAAATTTCCGCTTAGTGACTATGAGGCATGAAGGATGAAATAACTTGAATAACTTGCCACTGTATACAACCAATAATAGGGGAGATAGTATCTATCATGTATATTGAAGGAAATAATTAACATAGGTACACATAAGGAAAGAAGCTGCAATATTCTAGAAAAGATATTACATGTTCCAAGAAAAATAATTTGTTGCAAGAAATAACAGAGGTGTTAAAAAAGAAAACCCAAACTAGTGAAATTGGTATGTAGCAGAATATTTCCACAATAACTCAAATTGTGATAATGCTATCAGGATTCAATTGTGTAGTTTTTGAGTCAAACACATTGAACCATGACTCCTGAGTAGTGGTTCACAAGAGCCCATCTCTCATGAGAATGAAGAGAACACTTAGCACTCATTACATCTAGGTGATGCTCATAGTGGTGAAGCATTGGAACTTCCGAGGAGGTTACCCATCCTAGGAGGTTAAGAGCACTTGCGTTGGAGTAGTACTGAGATGGGTGACCTCCCAAGAAGTCCTAATGTATCAAATTTGTGAGAATCGCGTAGATGCAACAAGTTCTAAGTGTTCCATTCATTCTCACGAGAGATGGGTTCTTGTGAATCACTACTGATGATTCATGGTTTAATGAGTTTGACTCAAAAACTAAACAGTTGAATCTTGATAGAAATATCACAATTTGACTTGCTATGGAAAATATGTCCTAATTATCAATTGATGAGCTTAAGGGGCTCCACAAATGAAGTAGTTTGATCAGCTTAAGAAAAGAATGGATACTATGCTTGTAGCTCTAATTCTATTATATTCAATATGTGTTTCTTATGGACATAGAGATTAAACTTAATAATATGGCAAAGATCCAATAAAAAATTAATAAACAAATAAAATAAGGAGCAAATGAAACACTCTTCATTGCCTCTTGATGCTCTTAAGCGCAAAAATCCAACTTCTAACTCTTGTTATCTACCAATAATGTAAGAGAAATAGAATTTTCCCTCCATGTATATGAAATCAAGGATTCTTTCATCTTTATGCTCCAAAAATGAATAAGAGAGCAACTTTCAAGAGTCCTAATGCCATTGTATTTGAAGATGGTACTTTCACATGGGTTGCAAAGAAAACTCAAAATATTTTTTAGTTGAGGTATTAGAAATAGTTAATTAATCTTAGTCTAGTAAAATAGTATTGTAATAATCTATTAGATATTAAATCATCTTTCTACATTTATGTAGTATGCATGGAACATTGTTGAATTCACATAATGTGGTGGTTTTTAACTATTCTATCTTATTATTGGTAATAATTAGTGATGTGGTATTTTGGTGCAATTTATATTTTCATTCTTTGGGTGGTATATAGTGTAATAATCACCATGAGAATCAAGCATCATTATTAGAAGGGGTCTCTTAAGAACAAATCAACTCACAGATACAAGATTGATTTAAACCCACTTCTAATGAAATAGTTGCCTCAAGGTTCCTTAAGTTAGTTTTGGGTAATAGTAATTTTGTTAATCATGTCCCCTACATTAGAAGGCTTGCATATGGGAGGCTTTCATATTGATTGGCAGTATTTATCCCCATTGTATCTTAGAGTGTAGAGATTACATGTTTTCTATATCCTACACATTTAAAGATATGAATATATTGAAGTTTAAGGAAGAAGTGGTGATAAATATGGAAGAAAATTATTAGTGACATCTGATGTTAAGAGCCATTCAAATCCTTTACTATTTTTAACTATAAACAATGAATAATTGAAACTAGTGCATTGTAAGTTGCTATTTCTTCATAATTTTTATGTAATTGTATGGTAGGTGTTGACTATTTTTACGGTGATTCATAATAGGTGGTAAGTAGATGTCTCTAGCATCTCCACAATTCTTTTTCTTTTTAGATATAAGATCCATAGAGCTTGTCATAGGAAGGATTTATTTCATGAAATAGGTTCCATTAATTGATCCCATAGTTGGCAGTGTCTTGACAAATGTAATGTAGAACCCCAATGCAATAGAGGTTGAATGCCTAGTGGATTGTAATGTGGTATAGTGAATTCAAGATTTTGGAATTATAGATTTTTTATTTATCCCTTGCTATTTATGATTTTTTTGGTTATGGTTGTGGTGTTTGTAAAGAGATATTTACAAATTTATATTTATTTTCACTATTTTATGGTTTATGGGTTTGTAATGGTAATTTAATGTTCTTTCATATTTTTGTATAGATACTTTATAATAGCCTATTATGGTGATTTGTTCTATTATGGATGTAATCTTTATATTATATTCATTTCATGGGAAACGTTCCTAATAGAATCCGTAATTAATTAATATAGAGAAAGATAACACTAAAGAAAGAAATCTAATCATCGCCTTTCTTTTTAATTAAAAAAATTGAGATAAAAGACCAATTAGGGAGAATTAAGACATAATATTCTATCATGCAATGTAGGATACATTAATGATAGCAAATAACAACTAAATTAGTTAGAGATCTTAGATAAATGTTCTAATTAGAAGGCCCTTATCTTCAAACCCATCACTATATGAAGAAACTAATAAAGGATTTATGATCAAGTAAAATTCTATTTTCTATCACACTTTATGATAGTTTTTGAAAAAAAATATAAAATAGTTCATCATTGTAACATATCGATTATGTGACTTAACTAGTTCCAACTCAAAAATATCATACTAGAATGTTTTGAATTAGGCTAAAGACTAGGTAATTGGGACAGGGTCCAAACGCTTATATAACAACCAACTAAGTAAAAAGAGGATCTCACAAGCAGTGAGAAAACCAAAACTAAAAAAGAGAACCCTTTTTTGAAAGAGATGCTTTTGATTGGAGCATGAAACTGACAAGAAAAAGGGTCCTAACCATACATTAGATTAAAAAATTTCAGATCAAAGGCATTTAGGTAAGAACCCCAAACCAGATTCCAAAAAAAGAGACTTAAGCCAAGACAAAAGTAGCTAAGGGAATAGACAACAAGCATATGAACCTTTCCATTAAAATCATTTTATTGATACCCTGCAATCATACCATTCCATAAACTGACATTTCTTTGAGGCATTCAATCAAACAATTCACGTACCTCATTGATGCTTCCACATTTTGCATATATGTCTATCGGAGAATTTTTGATTGATAAAAACTCCCAGAGCATTTGTGATTCTAAGATTACACTCAATAAGAACCCTCCCTTTAACTTGGAACACATTCTCATTCCTTCTCTTCCAAAGAAACCAAAGAATTTAAATAGACAATAAAATCCAAAAATAGTTAGACTTTTTACTCAGATTGCAGACCTACCTGACAATAGTTTCAAACCATGAGAATTTATCAACAATATTCCCACCTAAAAATGTTATAATGATTCACAATCATGAGTTTTCTCCTGATTAATATCTTCCATGGTTCATTCCCTTCTAAAGTCTTGACAATCCATTTGATTTCTAAGGCAATACCTTGTTACCTGAGGTCATTGATCCCCAATCGACCTAAGTCCTTACTAAAGCAACACCATTTCCATTTAGCAACATGCGTCCTTTTCTTACCTCTTCCATCTAACCACAAAATTGTACCGATGATAATGTTGTGGGTCTAACGGCTTGGCCGTTAGTGCATGAAAGCATTGAATGAGTTCTACTTTTAAAAATTACATAAAATATTTTTAATTTATTTGATTGAGTCTTATTTAAAAAAAGATTATCAATGTTGTTTCCTTTCTCCAAGAATTGGATCTAGGATCTTTCCGTTAGATAATATGTAACATCCAATGACTAAATCTTTTCTTTATAGATGCTTATTTTATTTAATCATCTGAGCTTGAATTATAATTTATATTTGTGCGGAAGCAGAAGACACAAGCTAAAGAGTTGTGTGCAAGTAAATTTCATAAAAGTAATCAAGCAGACATTATCTTGAATGACATCGAAACAAGCTCATCATATGCCCAGAAGAGAGAAATTGGAGAAAAGTAGAGGAAAGTGTTAAAGTGTGATAAATACATAGAGAGTATTTAATACAAACAAACAATTACTGGAGTGTGTGATGCGACATCTCTAATTTATCTCCAGAGGGACTAACTGGTTTTGGAGTGCCTACAAAACCTATTGGGCCATGCTTGAAGGTAATAAATGTGTTCATGCAAGGGCCACCTTTTTTCTATTATGAGAATGATTCTTTTGCATTGAAGGATATTTGGAAGACAATATCCAAAAATTTCTATAGTGATGGAACCAGAGTTGGTGGACTCGAAGTACTTTTCAGCTTCCAGAAGACCAAGAGGTTATGTACACAATCTCCCAATAGAAGGGCGATTTCAAGCATTAGCTCTCCCCCCCATGACTACTCAGGAAGAACTTCCTTAGACAAAGGACTATTGGCCTCAATTGGATCAAAGAAAAAAATTGAATTGCATAGACTCTAGACGATGTGGTGGTGTCCTTCGTGAAGAACTCTATACTATAACTGAAAATTCACGAGGGAAACTGCAAGATAGTGAATAGAAATACATTCTTGAAAAGTGCAAATAATGGAACTTGGTTTAGGTGGGGCCAGGTCAGGTGCCTCCTCTAGAGGTTGACAAGATAGAAATTATATTAGGATTTGAAAAAGATCACACTCGTGGAACTTCTTATGCGACTGATCTATTGCACTATTTGGGTAATGCATTCCAAATAGATATAGTTGCATACCATTTATTTGTCTTGAAAGCATTTTATCCCGATGGCATTAAAGTTCTTTCTCTATTTTTTTGTATTGGTGGAGCAGAGGTTGCTTTGCATTGACCTGGGATACATTTAAGTTGTGTTGTATCTGTAGAAATATGTGAAAAGAACAAACTTGTCCTTAATAGTTGGTGGACAAAAACCCAATAGAAAGGTAGGTTGATTCCGAGGGAAGATGTCCAAGATTTGAATACAGAAGTATTGGAGTTTTTTATTAGATTTTTTGAAGCCATCTTGAACTAGAGTTGCCATTGCTGCATTTGAAATCTTTTAACACTTCAAACTTTGCCTAATGTGATCTACCTGCTTACTATGTTGTAGAGGATACCAATATCAATCCCTTAATGCCACTATCTTCTCTTCAGTGTTGCTGACTAGAAGACTACCACAAACTGAATGAGAGAAGGAGGACAATATTTCTTTACTACATTTTTAATGCATGTCAAATTCCTTCCTTCCTAAGGAAAATGGTTTACCAAAGCTCAAGTTGCCAGCAACTCTCCACATTTTCTGCAACTTGCCATTGTTGCTTCTCAAGGACAGGAAAATGATTTGGGAGGATCTAAAAAATTTGATGGATTTGAATGAAATGGTAGTACTTCATTACATTTATTTCTTCACCACTACCTTTAGCACATTACCTTCAATAATGACAATGTTGCAATGTGAACACGTGTTTTAGGCAATGTGCTAAAGGTAATGGTGAAGAAATATATGTAATGAAGTACTACCATTTCATTCAAATCCATCAAAATGTCAAATCCTCCTAGGTCATTTGCCTCTCCTTAAGAAGAAACAATAGAAAGTTGCAGAAAATGTGGAGAGTTGCTGGTGGCAACCTGAGCTTTGGTAAACCATTTTCCTTAGGAAGGAATTTGACATGCACTAAAAATCTAGTAAAGAAAAATTGTCCTCCTTCTCTCATTTAGTCCATGGCAATCTTCTAGTCAGCAACACTGAAGAGAAGATAATGTCATTAAGGGATTGAGATTGGCATCCTCTACAACAGAGTAAGCAAGTAAATCATGTAAGGCAAAGTTTGAAGTGTTAAAAGAGTTCAAATGCAACAATGGTAACTCTAGCTCAAGACGACTTCAAAAAATCTAATAAGAAACTCCAATACTTTTGTATTATAATCTTGGAAATCTTCCCTCTAAATAAACCTACTTGTCTGTTGGGTTTTTGTCCACTAACTATTAAGGATAAGCCTGTTCTTTTCATATATTTCCGTAGATACAACACAACTTAAATGTATCCCAATTCGATGAAAAGAAAACTCTGCTCCACCAATACCAGAAAATAGAGAAAGAAATTTAATGCCATCAAGATAAAATGCTTTCAAGATTGATCAATGGTATGCAACTTTATCTATTTGGAATGCATTACCCAAATAGTGCAATTGATCAGTCACATAAGAAGTTCCATGAGTGTGTTCTTTTTCAAATCCAAATATAATTTCTATCTCGTGAACCTCTAGAGGAGCCACCTGACCTAACCCCACCCAGACCAAGTTCCATTATTCGCACTTTTCAAGAATGTATTTTTGTTCACTATCTTGGAATTTCCCTCACAAATTTTCAATTATAGTAAATAGTTCTTCACGAAGGACACCACCACATCATTTAGAGTATGCAATTCAATTTTTTTATTTGATCCCATGGAGGCCAATAGTCCTTTCTCTGAGGAAGTTCTTCTTGAGTAGTCATGGGGGGGAGAGGTATTGCTTGAAATCTCCCTTCTACTGGGAGATTGTGTGCATAAGCTCTTGGTCTTCTAGAAGCTAAAAAGTACTTTTAGTCCACCAACTCTCATTCCACACTATAGAAATTTTTGGATACTATCTTCCAAATATCCTTCGGTGCAAAAGAATCATTCTCATAATAGAAAAAAGGTGGCCCTTGCATGACCACATTGATTTTCTCCAAGCGTGGCCCAATAGGTTTCCCAGGAACTCCAAAACCAGTTAGTCCCTCCAGACATAAATTAGAGACGTCACATCACACACTCCAGACATTGTTTGTTTGTATTGCATACTCTCTATGTATTTATCACCCTTTAACACTTTCCTCTGCTTTTCTCCAATTGCTCTCTTCTGGGCAGCTGATGAGCTTGTTTCCATGTCATTCAAGATAATGCATGCTTGCTTTCTCTTACCAAATTTACTTGCACACGACTCTTCAGCTTGTATCTTCTACTTTTGGACATATATAAATTATAATTCAAGCTCAAATGATTAAATAAAATAAGCATCTGTAAAGAAAATATTTAGTCATTGGATGTTACATATTCTCTGATGAAAAGATCCTAGATCCAATTCTTGTAGAAAGGAAGCATCATTGATAATATTTTTTCAAATAAGACTAAATCAAATAAATAAAAAATGTTTTATTTAATTTTTAAAAGTAGAACTCGTTCAATGCTTTCATGCATCGACGACAACCAAAGAAACATCTGACAAGGATGTTGTATGTCTGACATCACTTCCTTGTTGGACGGTCGTCGATGCATGGTAGTGGGGGAGTTTCAGAATTCTGATTGCAATCCGATGACATTTTTGGCCAGAAGAGAAAACATAGTAGCTGTCGGAAGAGTTCATAGTGTCATCAGAATTCCGACGCTTAATGGCATAGTCGGGAAGCCCGACGATGAGTTTTTGATGGTTACATTTGTCAGCAATCCGATGTGTTGAAGTCGGACTTCCGATGAAGGGGCGTGATAAATTAGCCCCAAATGTACTATTCCAAGCCTAAATAGTGAAAAGCGCGTACAGGGTACCTATGGTATAAAAAGCGCATACGGGGTACTTATTGTGTGAGAAGCGCATACACTCTATCTTAACTATAAACAATGCATATGCGCTACTTTTGTTTAAATTTTGGGAGTGTGTATAATATGATATTGTATATATAATATGTGTATATACATATAATATATAATTTATATATAATATATAAATATATAATATATAATATTTGTATATATATGTTATAATAATATATAATATATTAAGTATATATATACAAATATGTGTGTATGTATGTTTATTGTCTCCCTCTCTCCCCCTCTCAAGAACATACAAAGTGCCTCTCTTTCTCTCCCTCTCACTCTCCCTCTTTCTCTCTCTCTCTCTCCCTCTCCCTCTCTCCTCCTCTTTCTCCCTCTCCCTCTCTCTCTCCCTCCCTCTACCTCTTTCCCCTTCTCCCTTCCTCCATACCCCATCTCTCTCTCTCTCTCTCTCTCTCTCTCTCTCTCTCTCTCTCTCTCTCTCTCTCTCTCTCTCTCTCTCTCCCTTTTCCTTCACATTTTCTTTACTATAAATAGCACATATGGGGTATATGAGCCTATTAGTTCACTGCCCTACCATAACATTTTTAAGATGTAGGAGCATGTATGCACTAATTATGAGTTCTAAGTGTATATAGGGTGAAAAAAAATACCGTTGGGCTTGCCAACATTTTAGGGACTAACAGCACGCACGTTATTATTAATATACAACATACGAGATACTTAGATATAGTTTGATTTGGCTAAGAGTATCAATGGCCTCAAAATAAGTTTTTGAGGTCATTGAAGGCCCCATTACAACTGTGTCCGCCCTTCTATCACTATTTTATACCTAGAAGTAAGTGAATTTTTTTATTTTTGCATGATTTCAAATGATTGAATTGTTGTTCTTATTAGTTTTGTCAATATTATTGTGATTGTTTAATAGTTTTGATTAAAAAAATAATGATAAGATGCATATTTATGGTTATTTGTTTTTTTATGAACTTTTATTTACATATATATGTAATATGATTCCATTTAGGACAATTGATATAAACCATGGGACAGAACAACCAAGGAACGATGAAACAACGAGAGGCTGAAAAGGAAAGACAAAGGCAACATATGAAGAAATTACGTGACATAAGACAATGAGAGAAGAAGGTATGTCATCCTCAACATCTCAATTCGATTTACCAAATTAATATAATGCACCTAATGAAATTGAAGAAGAGACATTTGATTTACCGTATGAACCTAATGCAATTGAAGAAGATATGGCATTGAACAATGAATTAAATGATGAATTGAATGTACACAATGCACCGATGTTAATACCTCCTAGAATCATTCATAGGAAACCAAAGTATCTAATTGACATTGATGCGAATATATTGAAGCCAATGCCTGATAAAATGAATGAATGAACTTGTAGGAGAATGGTTAAAAGAATATGGCCAAAATATTTTGAAAACTTAAATCAAACTACAAGATATCAATTAATTATTCAAATGATTAAAAATTTAAATTTTAGAGAGAATGAAAATTCCAAGCCTAAGATCATCTGAAAGTAACAGTGAAAGAACTATTGTGAGAAATCTATTTGATGCATATCAAGCTATTGTTTAAAAATCACTTACTAAAGATTCTAATTCTACTCGAATTGTCATTACATCAACCATAATGAGCAAGAAAATAAAAATAAATCGTTTGATAAGCAAAACAAGTAAGTCATTAAATGTTAGTAGAACAACATTAAGTAAAGCATTACAAAGGCAATAAAAAATAGAGGAACCTAACAATAATTCTCTTTGGGCATTCTCGGGTAGACTACCATACAAAGACAAGGTTGTTGTTGATGCACTAAGAACATTAATTAAAAAAAATTGGTATGACAACACAAGAGTTTCACCCAACCAAAGAGATGTTGTTAGAAGGCGCAACGGGTCTAAAAATCATGAGCCAGATGCCAAACACTATTTGGATATGACTCAAACAAAATTTTATGAAAGATTCCTTCAAAATTTTCTCCAAACAAGAATTTCTCAAAGATTTTTTAAAATGGCAAAACCTTTTTATATTAAGATTAATCATGCATGCACCACATGTTGTTGTAGGATGCATATTGAATTTTAAATGCACTATGATGATGATATGATGAATCAATAAGGATCCGGACAACTACTAAGAGTGGGGGTGAATTAGTAGATAGAAAAGTGACTTAACTTTCACCAAACTCAAAAACAATCTCACAAGTCAATCATTAAGCTGACTGGTTCAAACACTAAACTACAAAATATAATAGCACTGTCAAGAATACCGGTTGACTGGCATATCAAAATAATAATATAACAGATCTGAAACTCCCTAACCATTTAACCATATATAACAATTAAGTAAATTAACCATATCAAACATAACCACAAAAACCATTCACCACTTGACACAATAATTTTTGATGTGTAAACCCAAATGGGAAAAACCACGGTGGGAATTAATATCCACAAGTATTATAAACTCTTCTGAAGTTTGCCCTATTAGGAGCCAAGCTTGTTAAAGCTTTACAAAATGTCCTATTAAGAACAAATCCTATTAGGGACCACTCAGTTAAGGGATTGACTATAATGTCCCGTTAGAAGCAATACCCTATTAGGAGTAACCTTGATAGAGGATTTGAAATCCAAGATAATGGATCACCTGGTTAGAGGATTTAGAAATCACTAAGCCTATTAAATCTTACCCGGTTAAGGGATTTAACTATTGTAATTATTAGAGAACAATAGGGGTTTGTTGATCTAGTAAATAGCACTACTCTACTTGATCAAATTCTTTTCATGCTTCTATCTTCCTTCACACATACTGTAGATACTCCTTCTGGTTCGGCAATCAATCACACTGACACTTAACCAAAATCGCCAACACTACAACAAAACAACTCATCGACCATATAAGAAAAATAATAGGTCAGTAACACATCACAAACCTAAGATCTCATAGAGATTATAAATAAATCAGTTTAAGTATGACCGTTAGGTTACATAGAAATCATCAGCACACTATACAAGTCAACCTTGACTACTCCTTGATCACCGCTCATCGATTCTTGTAACTCATCACATGGTTTCCACTTCATCTAATGTATTCGCTCATTCCCAAGATAAAACCATTATCTCTACATGAAAAATATTATTTGAAACTCATAACATACAACATGCATACGTGGCATAATCGTAGCCGATCACCATTTGATCATAAAGAAATACAACCAATTCACCAAGCTTCATCGGTTAGGATTTGGGACATCAATAGGTAGCATTACCAGTTGATCTCACTGCTTCTAAAGTAATATCAGTTTCCTTCACTTGCTCAACTACCGGTTGCAAAACAACATCATAACAACATCATTACCAGTTACAGTTGACATCAATGACAACACAATAGTTCATCAATGCAATATTCAATCAAATACCAACATATGATATTTTTCATCATATCTGTTCTACTTTGCACACTAACAATGTTTTGCAGGAATGCAATATACAAGCACCTCCTAAGTCGGTAAGAGAATTTATTTCAAGTGAGATATGTGATAGACATGATGGTTGCATTAATTATAAGATGCCTTCTTTGGAAGGTTCTTGTGCTATATATGGTGGTTTGCAACATTTACCAAGATGTGTACATTTGGAGAGCACACATGAAATTGGTAGGAAACTAGTTTCTTTTGGAAAATACAAGACAGTCACATATGGAGTTAAAGATGGAAAAGATTTGAAAATATGTGAGCTAATGAAAAATGATATATGTGTAGCTGAATTTATGAAAATGTTTCAAGAGAAACTAGTTTATGAGTACATAATGCATATACATAGAGCTCGATGGTTAGATAAGCAATTCAAGTTATGTAAGGACACATTTCCTCTTGGCACCATTGTCTCTATCACTGATTTTGCTGAAAATTATACACTAGAACCTCAAAATGAAGTGCAATCTATGTATTATCATTCTACATAAGTTTCTATTTTTGTACACATAACATTCGTGCATGCAAATGATAGCACAGAGGAGGATAGAAAGGTTGTAAAAGAGTATCACTTCTACATAAGTGATGATCATACTCATTCATCGGAGTTTGTACAAGGATGCTTTAAATTTTTATATGATAATTTAAAGGAAAGAAACATACAATACAACCAACACTTAATATGGTTAGATAATTGTACCACACAATTCAAGAATGCAAGGATGTTTTATTGGTTGACAAGGATGCATATGACAAGCGGTGTACAATATTTTTGGAATTTAACTAAGGCTGGACATGGTAAGGGAGAGCATGATGGTGCAGGAGCATGCGTAAAAATATCCCTAGCTAGAGAAGAATTGAAGTATGAAGGTGGTGGTGAGTTGATAGATGCAGAAATATGCGATGGTGTAAGTCTACGATGGGTCCAGCTAATCTAGGTACGTGGTGCAGGAGCACCTAGGACTTAGGCAATTTAACTTTCACAATTTTGGCTTGTACTGACCATAGCCAAGTTAGTGGTGAATAAGGACTCTAGGAGGGTCCAAGAGTGAGTATGTTGTGTCAATGTAGGCCTAGGTTGAGTTCATTTTACTTAGGTTTGCATTTTTGTGTAAATAGTGAGTTTGAGTAGGTATTTGGCCTTTTGTTGGTCAAAAGTGTCAAAATTTGGTAAAAGAATTAGAGAGGGTTAAATAGGTCTTAAACATGTTTGAAAATTCATTTATGATGATTTGGAATAGGTCTTATAAGTTGGAGAGACCAAAAAGTGCAAAAGTGCAAAGTTGCAAAAAGTTGTCATGACAACTTTTGTCCTGAAAATTGGTTAGCGACACATAAAGAATGTGAAAATGAAGGGGAGTAATAAGTTATTCAATGGGAAACTATTACCAAGTTAGACAGTGATGATATTTGTTACTACTTATCAAGTTGCCATTAGTTTTATGTCAAATTTATTCTATATACTCTAGTCAGTTACTACTACCGAAATATTCAGTCGGTATGCATAGTCTAGTCAATTACAGAAGAAAGTAGTCTCAGAGCGTAGTATACACCACACTGTCTACCGAGTATCATTCCATGTCTACCGAGCAGCAAAGATGACACACTGAGTTGATATACACCAAGTGAAACGTGTTACCAATTAATTGAACCTGGACATACATATAAAAACGTGTTACAAGATCGAGGTACATAGAACCGTTATCACATTGGAAATTGCACTTAAAGATTGTGTATGATTTTGAGGTTATCTAACCAATGAAATATTTTGCATGTTTATTCATTCGAGAAATCATGTTTGTAAGATCGAAGAAATGAATTAGATCACCGTCATAAGAGATCTATTTATACAACATGAATTGAGATCAGAATATACATGTAGCATGACTGAAAGGAAGATATAGAAATATATGAAGCAAGACATGTGAAAGAACTAAGTGTTATGACTGTAATAGAGACACAGAGGTCACTAAGAAGGATTTTAGAGAACATCAAAGGTCTCACCGACTCCACCTCCAAAGTGACCTAACACTAGAGCATCTGCAGCTTCACCGAGTAAGAAAACAAAGAGTGTTAGCGTTCCCAAGGTAACAAAAACATACAAGAAATCTACTTGGAGACTCATTTTGGCAAAAGAGTCTAGTGATACCGAATCTGAGGATGCAAGCAAATTTCAGATTGTCAAGAGCAAGAAGGTAAATGTACATAGTGTTGAAAATTTTTGTGCTACTCTGAAAGAATATGGTGGACTTAGAGGATTCAAATATGTAAAGTATGAAACTAGAAATAATGATGAAAAGAGAAATTGAAGAAGCTGTCATCTGCACACTTCTAAAATTCTGGTTGGCTCCATTGGGACTATCTAAGTCACTTCCAAATGAACTTTATTTGCATATTGATAATAGGTGGAAGTATGCAATGGACTCAAAGAAACAAATCAGAGAAAGAAGTCTGATACATCTCTTTCCTGACATGTCAGTAGCTGAAATAAAAGAACATCCGACAACCTACAACTCAAAGTTTCTCGTCAAACAAAGAGCCTTAAAACTGATGAATAGGCCATATATTGAAGTAGAAAATGAGACCAAAGCAAAGTGGTTGGAAATCTTTAAAATCAAGGATGCTAGTGAGCAAGCTACAGTTGAAATTGTTGATGTCACCAAACAAGATCTTGATGTTACCAAGCAAGACCCTGCTGACACCATTCAAATAGATGAAGATATCATGGATACAGAGGCACCAGAATAGGAAATGATAGAAGGAAATGCATATGCAAAACTTGTATCTAGTGAATCAGTCTTGGAACAAGTTCAGCCTTATCCACCAGTCAAACAACCTCTCTCAACTGAAACCCATCAGGATACAGATCAAGGCACCGAAGGTCACAAGTCTACAACAAGAGAAGGTGCTACTCAAGAATAGACATCTCAAGCACCTTCTAGCACTGAAAATGTTGCAACTGAGACACTGAGTACCGAGGCACTAAAGGACTCTACAGAGGCTAAAGAAACCAACCAAAGTGTTGCCTCTACTGAGCAACCTACCGAGGGTCATCAAATCTCACAAGCCATTGTCTTAGTTCAATTGGTGAAAGGTGAAGAAAAGAAGATGAAAAAGCATAGTTTTAAAGTAGATTTTTCAAAACCAATAGTGTTTCCCAATGTTGATATATCAAAATTAAAGGGGCAAGCACTCATTGATTTCGGTGTACTATGCAAAGCAAAGGTCAAACAGGAAAAACAAATGGCCATTCAAAAGAAAAATAAAGTACTTCAGAAGGTGAAAGCACTCCTAATAGATATGCTACCTGAAGCTATAGTGTCAACAAATGCAGCCATCCATATTCAACTGGATGAACTCCTAACAAAGATAGAGACATCTAGAGTAGATGCATCAAAATATTTGAGCAAGCTAAAAGACAAAGAGCTCACTGCAAAAATGATAGAGGAGGTACAGAAAGCTATAGCTATTGGCAAAGTTAAACTTGTCAAATTTATTGCTAAGTTGACTCCTCAACTCAGGTACATTCATTATTTATTTCAGAAACTCTGCACATTTTCTTTATTCATTAAAGACATCAAAAATAAAATAGAGGCAATTGAGAAAGAGATCACCGATCTCTCAAATAAGTTGACCATACAGCCAAATTCAGTTTAGAATTTCTATACAAAGCTAGAATAGCTCATGGCTCAACAATTGGACCTAAGAAATGAAGAACACAAGATCACGATGGACATAATGACACTTCAGATGTTATTGCTTCCTCATCTTTCATCCGTCCAAGAACAGATCAACCGAGCCACATCCCTATTGACTACACAAGAGGGAAGCACTCTAGATGGCTTAATATCATTATTGGCTGATATTAAAGTGCATAATTCTTTAATGGACAGTGTAAAGGATGCACTCTCTATCGCTCTCACCGAAGCACGGACCAAGTACAAATCCATTTTTGACCAGTTGCCACCCCCGAACGGTAATTAAGTTTTGATGTTTGTCAAAAAGGGGGAGTGATACAATATTGGGGGAATGATATAGTATTCAAAGTATAGTATACAGGGGGACTATACCGAGAAAAGTGAGCAGATTATCCAAGAGCAGTGAACAGAACAAGAATAGAACAACATGCAAAATCAAAGTTTTGTACAGTATATTGATAAGGGGAGTACATTTGTATAGTCAAATTTTGCAATTATATAGATTATTGAGTTATAACTTTGAAAGTAGTTTTTTTTTTGTCAAACATCTCAACTAATGTCAAAAGGGGAGATTGTTACTACTTATCAAGTTGCCATTAGTTTTATGTCAAAGTTATTCTATATACTCTAGTCGGTTACTACTACAGAAATATTCAGTCGGTATGCACACTCTAGTCGGTTATAGAAGAAAGTAGTCTCAGAGCATAGTATACACCGAGCTATCTACCAATTATCATTCCATGTCTACCAAGTAGCAAAGATGACACACCGAGTTGATATACACCGAGTGAAACGTGTTACCAGATTCATTGAACCTGGACATACATATGAAAATGTGTTACAAGATCGAGGTACATAGAACCGTTATCACATTGGAAATTGCACTTAAAGATTGTGTATGATTTTGAGGTCATCTAACCAATGAAATATTTTGCATGGTTATTCATTCGAGAAATCATGTTTGTAAGATTGAAGCAATGAATTAGATCACCATCATAAGAGATCTATTTATACAACATGAATTGAGATCAGAATATACATGTAGCATGACTGAAAGGAATATATAGAAATATATGAAGCAAGACATGTGAAAGCACTAAGTGTTATGATTCTAATACAGACACAGAGGTCACCGAGAAGGATTTTAGAGAATAGTCAAAGAACAGAGTAAACAGAAGGGTTTACTGAGTTACTATATGGGTTACCGAGGTATGCTATAAGCAAGGCAATCTTATTCTCAGCACATAGAATCTGCTATAACATTCCAGATGTAAAGTTGCAGATATTTGTAATGATTTATTGTAATATTTTGAAGTTGTAAGAGAAACCTTTAACAGGGTAAAAGAATCTAATCAAATCTATAAATTGTAAACCCTCTAACCAGGTGCAACATTTAGATGAAGCATTGTAAAATCCTTTAGCAAGGTAGATCTAATAGATCTTGATACTCCTAACAGGGTAAGCTATTAGATATAGCTAAACATGTAGCTCTAACTGAGCACTCTTTATTATTGTAGTAGTGAAGTTGTGGGTGCCATCCCCACCACAGTTTTTCTCTCTAACCAAGAGTTTCTGCGTAACCAAAATATATGTGTTATGGAGTGAATCATGTATGATTGTTATCTATTTGTTTTAGCTTTATATTATGTTACTGCACTATTCGGTTTATGCATAACAATAAAGTTATTGTTGAAGAAATGTTTTGAAGTACTGATTCACCCCTCCCCTCTCAGTACATTAGCTTTCCATATTGGGCCTAACAGAGATTATGATGTTTTGATTGTTTTGATATCCTATATATATGTATTCGAAGACTGAACAAGAAGGGGAAAAGATTTCATGTAATAGAATGAGTAAAGGTTTGATACTATTCTATTTTACTGAGCAAGGAGCTAGTCAGTAAACTCCAAGGTTACCAATGTCAGTTAATGAAAGAAAAGGTCACTGAGAAGAGAATGTCTACCGAGTAAAGTTCAGTATTAACTGAGTATCAACCAAGTAGTAACAAAATGCATTAAATAAGTGTATACATTATTAAATGAAGGATGCCAATGAGCTGGAGGTTTATTGAAGATAGGAATGTCGTGCAAGAAGTTTGTTAAGGATCAACGGCAATTAAAATTTAAGAGTAAGATCTACAACATAGATTGAACGGTCCTAACCGAGCACGAGTACCAAGAAAGGTATACAAGTGTTTAAGGAAAGATAAAATATTTTTTAGATCGAAGGATAGAATGAACCTAGTCAAGTTTGAAGATCTGATGGCTAAGATTAATCATAGGAAATGTGATTAAGGAGATTAAGCAGTTGGGAATTGCTTATAAATAAAGTAATGTTGTTGAATAGAGGTTGTGGGCAAACTGAAGCACAGTGATGCTATAGAGGTGATTACCGAGTATAGAAGATTGAAGATCTTATTGAAGAATAGATTGAGAAGCCCAACAAGGAGAAAGATAAGTCTTATGACAAGATTATCTTGAGCACATTAAGAAGATAGAATCTGCTTTAACATTTTAGATGTGAAGTTGTAGATATATTTTATTACTGTAATTTATTTTTGTAAGTGACAAGAAATCTCTTAACCGAGTGGACTTAACAGTCTTATTTGTAAATCCTCTTGGAAGGTAACATTCTGAATGAGTGTTTGAAATCCTTTGACAAGGTTACTTCTAACAAAGTGAAGATTCTAATAGATCTCAGGGAAATCCCTTGATTGGGTCACATCTAGCAATGTGTATGTAATCTTTAATAGGATTTGCTTTTAACCGAGCATACTCTAGAAGAGTATATATCCAAATAATTATTTATGAGTTGTGCCTTATGCTTCCCTAAATAGTATTGTGTCATCTACAAATTGTTGGTGAGAAAAAGGCTCAATGCCCTTGTAGTGCCCCTCCTAGACTTGCATTTGGATTTACATGTTAATAGAATTATATAGACATATGGTGGATACTTATATGGTTATTTATGACTCTATTGTTGTGTTAGATGGTATTGTTGATGCTAGTAATCTATGTGGATTTATGTTATTTGATATGATTCATCATGTTTAGAGATTTATATGACTTGTGATGTTATGATGATACTAACCCTATTTCATGATCATGATTTTATGTGATGCTTTGATGTTATATTGTGTGAATGTCTTCATGAGTAGAGACAATGTCATATCACTCATAGCGAACATTATGTGATAATCTATCACCTGTCTAATTATTATGATGTATATGTGTTATAGACATTGTATGGAGTGGTGGATGCAGGTTTGCAGGTACCAGACATTCACTCCACCTGGTCTCACGGGTCTGAGAATTTCTTTATCCTAGTGGCAAGTTGTTGGAGATGAAATGTATTTCCTTTGCGCACTCTAGGCTTAAGTTCTCACTAGGTTGTCAAGTTGAGTCATGTTAGTATTGTCTTGTGGTGCATTGTGGTTGTTAGGACCCTTGTTATGTGTTCTTGTGAATATGTGGTATTGTCGATGTAGGTAGAAGCTTTGACAAAGCCTTTTGATAGCAAAATCCCAATTTGTTCATTCACTGCTGGTTAAAGGCCTTGTAAACCCTTCAAAACCCTCATTTTGGGGTTCATACATTGTACGGTGAAACCAGGGGTGAAAACCACAAAAATCCTTGAGGGATAGGTGTATGTGTGAAGAAAATGCAAACTTATTGGGGTTCCTTTGAATTGTTTTCACCCAAGCCCTAGAAAACCAGATTTGGAGGCCTAATTAGGCCTAATTCCTTGTAGCCTTTTCTAGGAAAGAATTTGAGATCAGTAAGAAACATATTGATTGCAAGCCACTAATGAACTTAAAATGCATAAAAAACATGTTAGTAGACACGTCCACAACTCTGCAACATCTCACAATGACAGGAGGTCATTTTTATAGCTTGAAGCCAAGAAGCCATAATTGAGTACATGAGAAGCATAGTGGATTGGTAGGGTTCCTAGTCAAGACACTTGAAGCAAACACCTTAGAAAGAACAAGAATAAATCCCTAGAAGAGATTGAGAAGGACTTGAAGGTCTAGAGAACAACTAGGCCTGGTGAGTTGGTGCAATTGAGCAACACCGGCTAGGTGAAGTGTTGAGCAAACTAGATAAATCCCATCAAATTGGTATCAAAGCTTATAAGATTTGGGATAGAAGAGTTGATGTCCGTAGTGTAATCTGTAGGAGACAACAACATGGTGACCAATGCAGATTTGGCCAGGAAAGTGGATGATCAGGAGGAGAATAGACTCTTGAAAGAGAAATTGATTGAATTGGAGAGCAAGCTTGGCGCAATAGAAACCAATGTTGATGAAGTGTTGGTAAAGGTGGAAGGAGTAGAAGGGAAGGGTAAAGAAGTGTTAGAGATAGACAAATACCTGAACCTGATCCTATCCTAGAGAAAGAACCTTTCTTGAAGGTATTGAAGGCCTTGAGTGGAAAATCACTAGAAGGATTGCCATTGTTCACTGGTAAGATGGAGGCAGAAGTGGTCCTAGAATGGATAGAAGGTATGGAGAACCACTTTGAATGTGAAGGCATAACTAAAGCCTAGAGAGTCAAGGTAGCTAGGTCAATGATGAGAGGAGTTTCCCTCACATGGTGGCAATTTGTACAAGATGAGAGGAAGAAAATGGGCAAAGCACCCATCTCTTCTTGGAAAGGGATGCTAGTCAAATTCAAAGAAGTCTATCTCCTTGATGACTATAAAGTGCCAATTCATAGGAAGAGGAAAAACTTAAGACAAAAGGATCTTGATGTTAGTAGCTATATAGAGGAGTTTCACAAACTTAGCCTTAGATTTCATGCGGTGGAAGAAGAGAGTCTCAAGGTTGCTAGGTACCTAAATGGTCTACGCTAGAACATCCAAGAAGAAATCAGTCCAATGAGCCCAAAAACAGTCCATCAAAACTTTCAACTTGCCCTTAAGGTGGAGGAAAAACTGAAAAGAAGACATGACTCAAGCAACAATAGGGGTAGAGGTAGAGGAAAAGACAATAGAGGCCATAGAGGAGGGTTTGGTGGAAGAAGTTCTGAACAAAGAACACAAGGAGAGTCTAAACTCACTGAGCAACAAGATAGTGGCAAAAGTAGAGGAGGATTCAAAAGAGGAAGGGGATCAAACAATGGTTCTAGAGGAAGATCTAGTGGACAAGGTAGAGGTTCCTCATACTTTGCAACAATGAAGTGTTACCATTGTAACCAACTTGGTCATCCAACATATAGGTGTCCAGAGAAGGGATCATCATCACATGGTGGTGAAAGAAGACTGAGTTATCTCCAAGAAGAGTCTTCAAGCAGCAAGACTTTAGAGGTTTCCTTAGAGTCAGAAGTGGGTGACAACTTGATGATAAGGATAACTTTGATCAAAGAATCGGTCAGAGAAGCGTCTAGCCAAAGAAGGTCCTTATTTAGGATCAAATGCAAGATTATGGATAAAGTGTGCAAAGTGATCATTGATTCAAGGTCTAAAGACAACATTGTGTCAGAAGAGGTAGTGAGCTAGCTCAAATTGCAAAGGATACCTCACAACAATCCTTATAGAGTCACTTGGTTGAACAAAGGTCAACATGTTCTTGTTAATGAGCAAGCATGGGTGGATTTTACCATTGGAAGGTATAAGGACAAGGTGTTATGTGATGTCTTACCCATGGATGCATGCCATCTTCTTTTAGGAAGACAATGGCAGTTTGATAGACAAGCTATCCATGATGGAGCCAAGAATGCATACGCACTCAAGAAAGATGGAACCACATTCAAGATTCAGTCTATCCTTGAGGAAGGTGAAAAAAAGGTAGCAGGTCCTAATGTTCTTTTGGTGAGTGAAAAATAGTTCTTAAAGACACTTGAGGAAGGTGAAGGTATAGGGTTTGCACTTGTGATGAAGCACAAAGAAGACAAGAAAGAGCAGCAAGATTTTCCACGAGAGGTGCAAGATTTGTTGAATAAATTCAAAGGCATACTAAGTGAAGGACAACCAACCACCTTACCTTCTAAAAGAACCATAAGCCATCAAATAGACTTCATTCCCGGAGCATCCTTTCCTAATAAGGTAGCCTACAAAATGACTCCTCAGCAAAACATTGAAATTTCCAAGCAAATCCAAGAGCTCTTAGACCAAGGCCTAATTAGGAAAATTATTAGCCCTCGTGCTATCCCTACCATGTTGGCACCAACAAAAGGTGGTACTTGGAGATTGTGTACTAATTCTAGACCCATAAATAGGATCACCATCAGATATAGGCTCCCTATTCCTAGAATAGAAGACCTAATGAATTGTTTAGGGGAAGCCAAGTACTTTACCAAGATTGACCTTAAGAGTGGCTATCATCAAATTAGGATTAAGGAGGGAGATGACTGGAAAACTACAATCAAGACTACGGAGGGTCTTTATGAGTGGATTGTAATGCCATTTGGCTTATCCAATGCTCCAAGCACCTACATGAGACTCATGAATGAGGTGATGAAGGACTTCATAGGTAGATTTGTGGTAGTGTATCTTGATGATATTCTCATTTTCAGTTAGATAGGGTAGATCGCATTAATCATTTGCAAGATGTACTACAAAGATTGTATGATGAAAAGCTAACCATGAATTTGGATAATTGTGAGTTTGTCAAGTAGGAATTGGTTTACCTTGGGTTTGTGTTGTCTTGAGGAAACCTCAAGATGGATCCAAGCAAGGTTGAAGCCATTGTAAATTGGCCTACACCTAAGATAGCAACAGAGGTGAGAAGCTTCCATGGACTAGCTCAGTACTACAGGAAGTTCATTAGGCAGTTTCGTGCTATATGTGCACCCATGTTAGACACCATTAGAGGTGGACTAAAGGCAAAGTTTCAGTGGGGTGAAGTAGCAAACAAAGGTTTTGAAACCCTAAAGGAGAAGATAGCTACCCAACCGGTACTAGTGTTGCCTAGTTTTGAGAAACTTTTCATTGTAGAATGTGATGCAAGAAATGTTGCAGTAGGTGTTGTCCTAATCCAAGAAGAAAGATCAGTAGCTTTCCATAGTGAGAAGCTAAGTGATGCCAAGAAGAAATACTCTTCATATGATCTTGAGTTGTATGCTTTAGTGCAGGCATTGAGGAAGTGGAGACACTATCTCCTTCCTAAAGAATTTATGGTCTATATGGACAACCAAGCATTGAGTTTCCTAAACTCACAAGATAAACTCAGTCATAAACAAAATGGGTGGAGTATATGCATGCCTATACATTCACCATTAAGCACAAGAAAGGGCTGTTAAACCAGGTAGCTGATGCATTGAGTAGAAGACTTTTAACAGTGCAAGAAATCCAATTGAGAAGCATAGGTATGGATAGTTTTAGAGACTTGTACCCAGAGGATGAAGACTTCTCAAGTTCCTACAAGGTGTGTAAGGAGTACCAAAATCACTTCCATAGTGAGTATTCTGATTTCACTTTGCAAGATGGACTATTGTTCAAAGGTGGGTAGTTTTGTGTGCCTAGAGGCTCAATGAGAGAAAAACTTATTCAAGAGAAGCATAATGTAAGCCTTAGTGGACATTTTGGAGTCAATAAGACTCAAGAGTAGGTTAAAAGATACTATTATTGTCCAAAGATGAATCAAGATGTGAAGAAATATGTGGATACTTGCATAGTTTGCCAAAAATCCAAGGGTACTTCAACAAATGTTGGTTTATACCAGCCTCTTCCCATACCAAATAGACCTTGGGAATGCATTAGCATGGACTTTTTAGTAGGCTTGCCAAGGATAAAATAGGGATATGACAAAATTTATGTGATTGTTGATAGATTTAGCAAAATGGCTCACTTTGTGCCTTGTAAGACTACTCATGATGCATGCCAAATTGCTCAATTGTTCTTCAAAGAGGTAGTGAGGATACATGGTTTACCCATGAGTATTGTTTTAGATAGGGACTCAAAGTTTATGAGTCAATTTTAGAAGACACTATGGTAGAAGCTTGGCACCAAACTCTCTTTTGGGTCAGCCTACCATCCTCAAATAGATGGATAGATCGAAGTGGTGAATAGGAGCTTGGGAAACTTGTTAAGGTGCCTTACTAAGGAATATGGACAAACATGGGATCAAGTACTCTCACAAGGTGAATATACATACACTGACACCATAAATAGGACTACCAGCAAGAGCCCTTTTGAAGTGGTCTATGGGGTGCACCCAAGAGGCATTTTGGAGTTGAGAGACTTAGGAAGTGTAGCAACAAGAAGTGGATATGTAGAGGAATTTTCTCAATCAATGAAGGAAGTCCATGATTCAGTTAGACAAACATTGATGGAGAACACAAACAAGCTCAAGCAAAAAATTGATGAAAAGAGGAAGAACCTCCAATTTCAAGTAGGAGATCTTGTCATGGTACACTTGAATAAAGAAAGGCTACAAAAAGGAGTTCCAAAGAAGTTACAAATGAGGAGGATAGGTCCATGGGCCATTCTAGCCAAGTATGGAGAAAATGCCTACAAGGTGGATTGACCTAGTGACATAGGCTTGTCACTGGTTTTCAATATAGCAGACTTAGTTGCATACAAGGGACCGGTTCAAGGTTCAAATTTTAGTCACTTAGAGGTTTCAGTTGATGTGAACAACCTTCACTTACCATCCAAACCAAATCCAAAGGTCGAGAAGATGTTGAGTTCAAGGATTATAAAGAAGACAAGAAATCAAGTCTATTGGAAGCACCTCATCAAATGGCAGGGTATGGATGATACTGAAGCTACATGGGTGATGGAGACAAAGTTTTAGAAGCTTGAAATTGATCAGAATCTGATTCCCAAAGAGGTGACATAATCTTCTTTTGTTTGGGAGAATGGTGCAGGAGCACCTCGGACTTAGGCAATTTAAACTTTCACAATTTCGGCTTGTACTGACCCTAGCCAATTCAATGGTGAATAAGGACTCTAGGAGGGTCCAAGAGTGAGTATGTTGTATCAATGTAGGCCTAGGTTGAGTTCATTTTACTTAGGTTTGCATTTTTGTGTAAATAGTGAGTTTGAGTAGGTATTTGGCCTTTTGTTGGTCAAAAGTGTCAAAAGTTGGTAAAAGAATTAGAGAGGGTTAAATAGGTCTTATACATGTTAGAAAATTCATTTATGATTATTTGGAATAGGTCTTATAAGTTGGAGAGACCAAAAAGTGCAAAAGTGAAAAGTTGCAAAAAGTTGTCATGACAACTTTTGTCCTGAAAATTGGTTAGCGGTGGAGTTAGGGATTTCCCATTGCCATGGAAGGAATAGACACATGGGAAAGATATATAAACCCTCTCTTTCATGTTTACCAAGGTTGGTAAAGTGTGTTTTGTAAGTCTAACAACTGAAACTACTCATTTTCAGTCTTGTGGACAAAATTTTGGCTTGTTTTACTAAATTTTGCAATAGAATATGGATTGAATCCATTGATCCAGCAATGGATTGAGTTACTCTTGTGTTTTTATATACTGTTGGCTCATTTTAGAGCTTTGTAGGTACTGTACATAGGTGTTTTCTTGTTCAAGTTTGTAAACAACTAGTTTTGGCTTGTAATTAGCAATTTTCTTGTAAATATGGTTGCCCCATGAGCTCCACACGTGTTGCCATCAAAGATTGTTGGAACATGATGGGAAACCCTATATATAGTGTAAATATTTAGGTTCAAGTGCTGGATAAGTGTTTAAACATGACTTCCCCCTTATTCTAGGCGAGTCCAGGAGCAACCCGACTAAAGACAATAAGGTGAAAATGGAGTGTTAAGTGCAGGGGTGTGTGCCAAATCACAATTTTAGAGTTTTGAGGGGTTCATGGAGTTGTTTAAGACTTTTAAATGCAAGTATAAGCTTTGACAAAGCCTTTTGATAGCAAACCCCAATTTGTTCATTCACTACTGGTTAAAGCCCTTGTAAACTCTTCAAAACCCTCATTTTGGGGTTCATACATTGTACGGTGAAACCAGGGGCCAAAACCACAAAAAAACTTGAGGGATAGGTGTATATTTGAAGAAAATGCAAACTTATTTGGGGGTCCTTTGAATCATTTTCACCCAAGCCCTAGAAAACTAGATTTGGAGGCTTAATTAGGCCTAATTTCTTGTAGCCCTTTTCTAGGCAAGAATTTGAGATCGGTAAGAAACCTATTGAGTGAAAGACACTAATGGAGTTAAAATGCATACAAAAAATTTTAGTGGACACCTCCACACCTCTACAACATCTCACAATGACAGGAGGTCATTTTGATAACTTGAAGCCAAGAAGCCATAATTGAGTACCTGAGAAGGATAGTGAATTGGTAGGGTTCCTAGTCAAGACACTTGAAGAAAACACCTTAGAAAGAACAAGAATCAAGCCCTAGAAGAGATTTAGAAGGACTTGAAGGTCTAGAGAACAACTAGGCCTGGTGAGTTGGTGCAATTGAGCAACACCAGCTAGGTGAAGTGTTGAGCAAACTAGATAAACCCCATCAATACGTCAATGGTTTGTAGATATTTTAGGTTGATCACTGAATCTAACATTGAAAACTATCTAGATTATTGTACAATTGCGGGATCGAGTGACATGCACTCATTTATGAGTTCAAATGCAATTTCACTAGTAATTTATACGAGACACATGGTATGTTTTTTCTCTTCATGCATGTATTGTTTGTGGGAAGAATGTGAATCACAAGAGTGGGTTGACAAGTGGTCTTGTAGACTGTTGGTTTCGATTGATACATATCAAATTCCCAAAGCACTACAATTGAGCCAGATGCAGACATCTATAGATTTTGACCATGTATCCCACCTAGTGAATCCAGGTGATTTTTTGAGTTAATTTTTTTGCAAGTATTATTTTTGGTTCACTTTGTTGTACATCACACTTTCTTTTTGGTATTAATTATCACTTTATAAAATGCACGTCATGTGTATGCAGTTGTTGTAGAAGAGAATAATGAAGAAGGAATGAATTAATATTTGTGTCGTTGTGTTGAGCCTAAAAGAAAATTGACAACCAAAATCATTGATGGAGAGGGTATTGAGTACCCAATAGGGTATGTTGTCATGCCAGGAACATGGCTTAGGAGATATCCTATCAATAATTCTGATGTTTGGCTGTTCAAGGACTTTGAAACACACAAACATATTGTTCATTTCTCTAACCTTGTTGTTGCAACAAATATTCATTTGATGAAGTATCGTGGTAGACCTCATAATAAGATTTTATGGAAAGTTCTTGAATCTGATCACGAGGCAATACTTGACACAATAGGGGTTAGAGCCTATCCTGAAGGCTCACTTGATTGATTCTGTGGTTTAGAGTAGAATGATTTTGAGAATTTTGTATATATCATCGATGAATTGTTCTATAATTGTTTTTTGTATATATAAATGCCCATGAGCTGATTTTTACATGTTAAGCGGCATAATTTTGTATATTTAAATGACATTGAGCTGATTTGTACATATTTAGATGTCAAATTTTGTATATTAAAATGGCGATGAGCTCAATGGCACATATTGTAATGCCAAATTTTGTATAAAATCCCATGAGATGATTTGTAAGACATTTTTTTTGTATATTCAAATAGCCAAGAGTTGATTTGACCATATTTAGAGGCAAAATTTTGAATAATATGTGACAATGTTTTGTGACTATGTTTTGCGTCTATCTTTTGTGACTATGTTTTGAGTTTATGTGATGTGATAATGTCAATCATGACCATTATTGATAAATTCAATCATGAGCATTCTTGATTCTTGTATAATCATTGAGAATTATTTGAGTCATTATCCGGTCATAGGAGTCATAGATTGAGTCTAGATATAATTTGAGCAAAAATTGTCATTATTGGGTATAACTCTCAACATTCTGACGCTTTGGGATGTAGGAGAGGAGCATCCCTAATGTAAACCTACCCACCCGAACACGCTTGTGATGTCAGTTTGTGCACATGATGAACAAAATCAATTCTAGTCTATCTTGCAATTTTGCATTGCATGCAACTGACGATTTTTGCAGCAGGCGAAAACATGCCACCAATTGAAAATGCCTTCGAGTCATCAAAAATAGAGATAGGACATTGTAGAGGAGCCTCACCTGACCCCATAGGTTCAAAATGATTGGTCATATATGTTGTGGATTAGAAGAAACAATCCATCAAACTTTGACAATTTTTTGGACTCGGGGCACTTGAGAGATCACGTCGGTAGGGTATGACTCTCAACGTTCCAATGCTTTGGGATGCAAAAGAGGAGCATACCTAGTGTAAAACTAACCACCTAGATGCACTTGTGATATCAGTTTGTGCACATGATAAATCAAATCAATTCTAGCCTATCTTGCAACTTTGCATTGCATGCAACTGACGGTTTTGCAGGAGGCAAAAAAATGCTACCAATTGAAAATGGCTCCAAGTTATCAAAAAATGAGATAGGACATTGTAGAGGAGCCTTATGTGACCTCACAAGTTTGAAAGGATCAGTCATATGTCTCCTAGATTGGAAGAAATAGTCCGTCAAATTTTGACAATTTGTTTGGACTCAGGGCACTTGAGAGATCGCACCGGTAGGTTATGACTCTTGATGTTATGGCGCTTTCGGATGCATGAGAGGAGCATGAATAGCATGAACCTTCCCACCTAGATGTGCTTGTGATCTCGGTTTGTGCACACGTTGAACTGAATCAATTCTAGCCTATTTTACAACTTTGCATTGCATGCAACTGACGATTTTTGCAGCAGGCAAAAAAATGCTACTAATTGAAAATGGCTTCGATTTGTAAAAAACTGAGATAGGACATTTTAGAGAAGCCTCATGCAACTCCACAGGTTCAAATGGATCAATCATATATTTTATAGATTAGAAGAAACAATCCGTCAAATTTTACCATTTTTTTGGACTTGGGGCACTTGAGAGATCGCGCAAGTAGGGTATGACTCTCGACGTTCTGACACTTTGGGATGTATGAGAGGAGAATGCCTAGCATAAAACTACCCACCCAAACACACTCGTGATGTCAGTTTGTGCAGACGACAAACCAAATCAATTTTAGCATATCTTGCAACTTTGCATTGTATGCAACTGATGGTTTTTTCAGCAGGCGAAAAAATTACCAATTGAAAATGGCTTCGATTCATCAAAAACCAAGATAGGCCATTGTAGAGGAGCTTAACACAACCCCATAGGTTCAAATGGATTGATCATATGTGTCATGGATTAGAAGAAACAATTTGTCAAAGTTTGACAATTTTTTGGACTCAAGGCACTTGAGAGATCACGTCGGTAGGGTATGACTCTTGATGTTCCGATGCTTTGGGATGCACAAGAGGAGAATTCCTATGATAAAAATGCCCACCTAGACATTCTCATGCTGTCGGTTTGTGCAAACGACGAACCAAATCAATTCTATCCTATCTTGCAACTTTTTATTGCATGCAACTGATGGTTTTTGCAGCAGGTGAAAAAATGCTACCAATTGAAAATGGCTCTAAGTCCTCAAAAACTGAGATAGGCCATTCTAGAGGAGCCTCACATGAACCCACATGTTCAAATGGATTGATAATATGTATCCTGGATTGGAAGAAACAATCCATCAAATTTTGACAATTTTTTGGATTCGAGGCACTTGAGAGATCGTGCCAGTAGGGTATGACTCTTGACATTTTGTTGCTTTGGGATGCATGAGAGGAGTATGCCAAGCATAAACCAACCCACCCAAACATGCTTGTGATGTCAATTTGTTCACATGAGAACCAAAATTTGACCATTGCGAGCATGAGGGTGCTCTCGCACCACACACATTGTTTTTTATATTCATATTGTTGATTACATAGGCAAATATTCATTTAAATTTATAAAAGGGAAACCACCAAATAAATTGAATGCACAATAATGAACTGAATACAAGGAGTTTTGTAGGGTTAATTCAACATTTTAGAAATTTTATCAAATCATATTCCATGATTGCAATGTTTTATATCATAGATTTTTGTTGTTTATATTCATATTGTTGATTACTTAGGAAAATGATCAATTAAGTTTATAAAAGGACAACCATGAAATACAACGAATACACAATAATGAAATCCATACAGATTTATTGGATCGAATATCAACATTTATATATATATATATTGAAAAAAGGCATGTCTGCCAAGTCAATACAAGTATTACAAAAATGTGGCATATGCCATGTCCAAACCAATATACAATAAAAATGTAGAATATATCTACATGTATTGGTCATTCTATGACCACAACTAACACTATATGATCCTAAACTTATGGTGGATCATCAAAATCTAGCCTCTTTGATGCAGTACGCGACTCTGTAGATGGCTGCAAAACTAGAATTCAAAAGCCAAGTTAGAATTCTTTTGTAGAAAATAGTTAACAATTAACAACATAACTATGCATTTAACTATAATTCCT